>NW_025954977.1:0-515552 GCF_022376445.1 Fomitopsis serialis
GTATGCTTCCGGGACCGAAGACGGTCTATGCTGTTGCCAGGATGTCCGCGTCGTGGTGTCCAGCCTAAAGCTAAGCCGCCTTAGGCAGCGGGGACGGGTGGGGTGGATAGGTCGGCAGCCGTCTTACTAGATCTCACTGCTCGCCCCGCTGCGCTGCGATAAGGTATGTAGACTTCACTGCAGCTTCGATTCTATCAGGAAGTCATCATGCCACCCTCGCATCTTCCCGGCTCGGAACTGTGGAGCTCTGGCGAATGCACGGTTGTGTTGAATTCTGCGAGTGTACACGGCACCTCACTGGTTCGGCTGCGGACTCTCGCAGGCACGTCCTACAGACTGGTTTAGCGCGGGCTGAACATCCGGGCTCGAAGACATGGTCGAGAGGTGAAGCCGACGAGAACGGGGATTACGGATGGCGGCCTCGCGGGAACCGGGATTTCTACGGTGGGACAGACATGCCGCCAGAGTGGCAGTTCCTACCGTCTTCCATGCACGCAGGCTTCACACAGATCAGCCTTCCTCCATCTGTCAAGTGACTGCACGGTAGGTTGGCCGTTACTTGTGGGCGGAGTATCACTCCCCGATTGCCCCCCCTGTCCTCTTGAGCCTTAAGTGCGTCGCGCCTGGGCTTGCTGTTGGTTGGCCCATTGACATCCGCAATACTCGCCCGTCCACTCTATCGCCGACGATGAGTGCTGCCGAGCATAGCAACATCGCGATCTTGTACGTTTGACTAAATCTGCGCGATTACCTATTGACGATCGATCTCGTTCTCTCAGGGCAGGCCCGAAGGTACGAACTTACCACCGTCTGCGACGAACGTTCCTTACAGTCAATCACGCCCCAGCTCCTCGGATATTTCTTCAACTGGGCCCTTCTTGGAGTTCTGACCCTCCAAACCTGTGAGTCCAACTACTTAAGCGAGCCGTGACCAATTAATAAGAGTCTTCATGTTGTCCACCAGATCTCTACCATGTCAGTTTTCCGCACGACCCACTCCTTCTGCAATGTTTGGGTGAGTGAAATGCCAGTCTCTGTGTACTCCAGGTTCACGACTGCTCGTCAGTCTACGGCATGCTCGCCTTTGAATGGGTCCAAACTGGACTCGTCACCGGTGTCGCCTTCGAGATATTTGTCTACAATTATGGAGACTTGAACAGCCTCACGAAGATATACTACGCGTGATTCTTTGTGGACGTAATGTGTGCGATTGTATCGATGGCCGTGCAGCTATTCTTTGCATGGCGGATCTATGTGCTTGCAAATTCGAGGATCGTTGCGGGCATCATATCGTTGGTATGGTGCGCGTTATTGACCTTTGACCACCCGTCACTCATCGTCCTCCTTCTCATTGAACAGATATCGCTTTTGCAGGGTTGTTCGGGAATTGCGCTGGGCGCCCTGGTATAGGTTCCATCTTCGGTGCTAGAAGTCATCTCAGCAGATATGTATATGTAGCTCAAAGACACACCCTCAACTGCAGACGTCACTGCATCTCACCGGGTAACTATTGTACTCAACGTGAGCCGCTCGCTCTCGGATGATGCCTGGGCAACACGCTCCAGATATGGATAATTGGCAGCGCGGTAGTCGACGTATTGATCGCCTTAGCAATGACACTCTTGGTGCGTATGCAGCGATGGGGCGCCGCCGCTAGCTAAGGTGTCTTTGGATGTGTAGATGCTTAGACTGCGTCGTTGGACCAGTATAGCCCAACAGAAAGGACGATCAACAAGATCATCCGCCTGGTCGTAGAAACTGGCACCCTCACGGGTAGGTCTTCCTTTGCAAAGCATGGGGTACCGGGCTCACTGAATTTGGGCAGCTGGAGTGGCGATCGTCACCTTGATCCTCTGTACCAGACTACCGGTATGCATGAATCCGTAGTGTCCCGAGACCCGATGCCAACTAACGTATCACATACAGGGCACGCAGTACTACGAAACAACGTAAGTCGCCCATCAACCCACGTACAATAGATCGTACAACTCATCCTCATCGCCACCACAGGTTATACGTCCTCACAAAGCTGTACGCGAACACCTTTCTGGCCAACCTCGTCAGCCGCGCGTTCCTCGAGCCCCCCACACCGGCGGGAGTGTGTCCGACAGGACCGTCAGCTTCGCCATCCCGATCACGACCGTCTCTGAAAGTTCGGGACGAGACTGGAGACGCGCGAGGTCGAGGATAGGCTGGATAGCAGCATCCATTTGCCGGCGCCGGGCACGGCCACGAGCTGAAGGTGCTTCCGACGGGTTTGGTGAGTGTTGCTCGGGGTTGGTGTTTGAATGGTTGTCTGACATAATTGGCAGGCCACTGTATAGTAGTGTTTGATCTATAGCCTCTACTTCCCGGGACCAGCAACATATGATCAGCACTTAATTTTCAAGCTGTCGTTGTACCATTCCGTAGACGTTTTGAAGCAAAGATGAGGCTTGCAAGCGAGCGTGCTCTGAGAAGTGTAAATCGAGTCTCGGCCTCTGATCTCGAGTGTGATATGATTGATGTAGCATCAGGTCGGTCAATCGTCCAAGAGCTTCCAGTGAGTGAACTGCCGAACAAAGAGTGAAGCCAAGTCACTCCTTCAGACATGGCGCATCCCGCTGCCTGTATTCCCATCAGACAGTCAAAGATACATACATCCAGCTCGCGCTAAGTTGAAGTAGCACTCTGCCCAGCACCCGCGCCCCCACTCACATCTACGTCTATGACCATGTCCACACCAACATCTGTCGCACTCACTCGCCCCGCCAATACCTCGTCTTCACAACGGCATCGACATGAGTAACGTCATCCGGAGCTTGTTCCGTACGTCCACCGCGAGCTCCGTGCCCTTCTTGTGCCAGCCGGCCTTGACGTAGCCCATCGCGATGTTTTTGCCGAGCGTAGGGGAGGGGATGCCCGAGGTCACGACGCCTGGTGGTGCGTCAATACTGCGTGGTAATCAGAACATCGGGACGTACCGACTTGCTCGCCGCCATTGGGGGCAAATATCTTTGCGCCCTCTGTTCATACGGGTCAGTCGAGCCATAAGGTGGAGGTGGAATCTTACGTCTTGCAGGCGCGCCCTCGACGACCATGCCGACTCGTCTCCGCGGTGTGCCATCCTTCAAGTGCTTCCTTACGCCCTCCGCACCAATAAACTCGCCATTCTCCCGCCTGTCTTTGCCTGCACGGCGGCGTCCATATGGTCAATGTTAAGCACGCGAGCTGACCAGACTTACCGATGACCCAGGTCAGACCAGCCTCGACCGGCGAAGTGTCCTCGTCGAGGTCGTTGCCGTAGAGACACATCCCCGCCTCGAGACGCAGGCTGTCGCGCGCGCCGAGGCCAGTGAGCTGTACGGGCGACTTGGAGAGCATCTGTGCGACTTCGACTGTTTCCGAGGGTGGGATAGAGATCTACGGGAGAGAAAGGTTGCAACAGCATGCATTAGAACACGGGTTCCTGCGCTTGTGAGTGGGGACAATACGCACCTCGAAGCCGTCTTCGCCGGTGTAGCCACCGCGGGCGACGTGCAAGTTGAAGCCCTCTATCGGGATGAACGCGGACTTGCCGAATGTAAGGGCGCGCAGGTCGAACGACGTCAGGGCCTGCAAGTATTGCGCGGCTTCCGGTCCTGCGGTCAGAGTCAGGTTCCAAACACTCTCAGGTGGCGGTCAGACCCTTGTGCGCACCTTGCAGCGCAAGCAGCCCCCACCCCTCGAGCACCTCAAGCTCCACTTTGCCGGCCTGTGCGCGCTCGCTGGCGTTCCACTCCTCCAGCTTTTGCGTGAACCAGGCGAGGTCGCGGTCGCGTCGGCCTGCGTTTGTGACGACGTAGAACGCGTCCTCCGCGTGTTTGGTGATGACGGTGTCGTCGATAATGCCGCCCTTTCGTTGAGAATGACGGAGAGCGTGGAGGAGTAGGGCTCGAGGGCGGAGAGGGAGGAGGGCGTGAGCCATTCGAGGAAGGCGGTTGTGGTTGCGCCGCGGAAGCTGTGGATGGGTGAGGCACAGCGGGAGCGGGGTTTAGCGGAGGAGGGACGTACACGCTCTGGACCATGTGTCCTACGTCGAAGAGGCCCACGGAGTCGCGGACATGGTGGTGACTTGCCACTGCAGTAGAGTCATTTCACGTGTGTGCAGGGAAGAGCTAGCAGAACGGACCCGCCCGACGTCTCGGTAGGACAGCGGCATGGAGTACCCCGCAAAGGGCACCATCTTGGCACCATTCTCGACGTGGAAATCATACAGAGGCGTCTTCCGTAGCTGTAAGTCATAACACAACATTGTCAATTAGTACAATGCACGATCACTGACTGTTGTCCACGCACTTCACCCGACGGTGCGCTCGCGAAACGTCGCGTGAGGGTGGTTGGTGTGCGCGAGGCGAGTGTTGCACTACGGGGGCTGAGGCCTGCTCGGGCAGCACATCGCAGAAGCACTGTCATGGCTCTCGTCTGGTCAGCACGGCGAGGAGAGACGAGGAGAGACTCAGTTGTACTCACGGAGAGCCGAAAGGAAGGCCGGACGCGTGCGAGACGCGTCTGGAGGTGTGCGACGAAATAATTACGGTGGGCGTATTACGTCTCGGCTATCTCCTTTTCTGGACTTGACACCCATAGTGATCGCCATGCCGATACCGCACTGCTACTCCGTCTACTCACCATCGCCACCGCGACATCCGTGCCCACTCTCTTCTCTCTTTGTGCCAGCTCAGCTGTTGGACAGCGCGGTGACACCGACCGCCAAGGACCGCACCAGCAGCCTACCACCGTCCAGGATGTCTCGTTTCGTCAGGGCATCCAAGTATCGGTGCGCAGTGCTGTCGACGTGTGCGCTGTGTCCGCGAACTGACCATCTTGTTCAGTCACGTCTTTGGCCAGCAGGGCAAGAAGGAGTATGGCATTGACAATGTCAAAGTGACCAACAGTGCCTGGGACACCAACCTCATCGCCGCGTCGTCCGTACGTGCCTCCCATGCTGCCGAACAACCGCGCTGAACGCACCGCTGACCCCCGCGACACGTAGCGCTACATCAGCGTAAACTGGAACGCGTCGGGTGGAGGCGCGTTCGCCATCCTCCCCCTCCCCTCTCCCTTCGAGCCCCTCCCGCTGGCTTCCCGACCAAGCTCCCCGACCTCGTTCCCCTCGCGCGCTCGCACTCGCCCTGTTCTCGACACCGACTGGTCGCCTTTCAACGATGCCATGGTTGCATCTGCCGGCGATGACGGTAAGGTCATGCTCTGGAAGGTCGAGTCCTCCACATTTGAAGGCTGGGGCACCGAGCACTGGGTCCCACAGGACCTCGACCCCGTCCTCCGCATCGACGTCTCGCCCCGCCGCGTCGGCCAGGTCTCTTCCACCCGACTGCGAACAACGTCCTCGCAAGCACGACCGGCGATCACGTCGTCAAGATGTGGGACCTCGAGAGCCCGAGAGCCCAAGGCTGTACTCGGCGGTCATGGCGACGCGATTCAGAGCTTGGCCTTCAACCCGAGCGGAACCTCCTCGTGACGACGTGCAGGGACCGCAAGATCAGATTTTGACCCCGGGCGGGCGGGGACGCCGTCCGCGTAGCGCATGGGCACGACGGTATCAAGGTGCGTTCATCTGTCTACAATCAAAGCTACCATGAGGTGTTCTCTGTATCAATATGTGCATTGATATGAGTCGATGGACATGGCGACGCTTCCAGCGGACTGGCATTCCGCTGGAGCACGCTAGCCTTGCACGCGCTGAGCAAGCAACTGTCATGATTGTCTCCCTAGACATGTACTTCTGAAACTTACCACTCATGAACGGCCATATCATTACAGTCTGCACGTGTTGTCTGGATGGGCGAGCGAGATAACATCGCTACGACTGGCTTCAGCAAGATGAGTGACCGACAAGTCGCCATCTGGGAGACGGGTGGACTGGGCAACGTCAAGACGACGCGGCTCGACCAAGCGTCGGGCACTCTCATGCCGTTCTGGTCAGACAACAACATCCTTTCCTTGGTGCGTCCTCACCACATCGCCTGACGTCGCCTCGCTGACCTGTCTGTCTTCTCGCAGCGGGCAAGGGGTAAGCATATATATGCATGGCAGCCGCCGTTGACGCCGTTCGCCAGAGATGGAAACATCCGTACTACGAATAGAGTCCGACTGCTGTACGAGCTCGCAGAGTACAAGTCCTCCGACCCGCAGCGCGGCATGTGCTTCCTGCCGCGGCGCGCCCTCAACATCTCCGAATGCGAGATCGCGCGTGCCTACAAGCTCACCGCCTCCTCAATAGAGCCCATCGCCTTCATCGTCCCCCGAAAGGTGCATCCCCGCCCTAGCGCCTTCCCAAGTAGCTGTACTAACCACTGGGCTCACCCCGCCCCGCACAGTCCGACTCCTTCCAGTCTGACATCTACCCGCTCGCGCCGTCCTCCGAGCCCGCGCTCACCGCGGGCGAGTTCTTCAACGGCAAGACCGTCCCGCCGAACCTCGTCAGCCTCGACACGGGCGCGATCTCCGCGGGCGCGCCGCCCTCCGCCGTGCCCACGCCCGCACCCTCCACACCCGCAATGACGAGGAGCACCAGTGCGCCGAATCCCGCGCCTGCGTCCGTGCCGAGCATCGCGGTGGACACGACGCCCTCGCCGGTGAGCGCGGCCGTGAGGAAACCGGAGCCGAGCCCTGTGGCTGCGACGCCGTTTGAGTCAAGGACGCCCCTGCGGTCGCAGTCGGGAGACGTACGTCGCCTCTCGTTGCTGTGGCGATTGATTTCTGATAAAGCCCGCTGGCCCCTGCACGCGTACAGGAATCGCCGCTGAAGGAGGAGAACGCGCGCCTGACGGCGGAGCTGCGCGAGGCGCGGGCGCAGATCCGGAATCTGGAGCTGCAGGTGGAGAGCATCAAGGCGAACGCGCGCAAGGCGGCTGCGCTGCTGGACAGCTGAGCGCGCGAGATGGGAGAGATGGGAAGTGCTGGTTGGAAGGATGGATGGAGGACTAAAAGCAGATCGGGGGTGCGTAGTGCGCATGGTGTGCTTTGGGTTGTACAAGAGTGCGAGCAATTCCTATTTCCTTTGCAATGGTTTGGTGGGTAGTCTGCAGGGGCTGAGAGCTCTAGACGGTCCTTGGAGTGCTGCCTTGATACTCTGCTGAACCACGAAGACGCCCTCAATTTGTGATGCAGACGACGGGGAATGCCATGCGCACCTAAATCCCGCACGGAGGAATGGTAAGCCAATCGATTTGGACCTATGGTACTCATGCCACTTACTGTGAATCGAGTTGTTGCATAGGCCTGAATAAATGCTTGGAGCAGAGTTTGATACCCATCCGAGGACATATCGCCTCGGCCCGTGCATCAGTCGGTGAGCTCTATGACTGGAACAGGGACCACACGTCAAAGAACCGATGATCCTGTGAATCTCGGGATCGTCCTACATCGGGGCGCGCACCGGGCCCTATATCGGTCGTCTACGGTCCACCAGGAACAGCATAACAGACGTTTGCCGGCTTTTTGGTCTGCAGCGGAGACTACAGTAACAGCTGACCTGACGTCGAGCTGTCTTCCTTCCGACTACGACCGGGAATATGAACACCCATCTGCGCTACGCGGAAGAGTTGACCTGAAGGGGTACTTACAATAGCGACGTGATGCGCACAAAGCACGCTCAATACCGACAGAAGTATTTTTGCAGCACTGCTGACCATGGTATGGCTTTCGTGATCTCATGGAGGCATCCGGACTCTGAGGGAAGAACATTAAACTGTCTCGTGGGCCCAGGTGCTGCTCATGCGGTCCAAGATGTCGAAGCCGCATCACCTACGGTCGGGGTTAGAACAGCGCAGTCACATTGGCACAGTGCTTTAAAGCTGCTCGCACGGGAGGTCGAGGTAGCAGTTTCCTGTTCGTTCAAGATGGCTCTTGGCCCACTTTTAGGTTTGCTGGTGCTCGGGACGGGTGCGCTGTGCTCAGCTCCCAGCGGTCCTTGGGATGCTTTCAACTTCGCGCCGGCATCACGGACTGTCTATCCTACCTCGATCCGACAAACCAGTGGCAATGTCTCCAACGCAAACAGCATCCTTTCGAACAGCAGCTTGACCCTCAGCGGTGACGGGTCGTATGTCACGCTCGACTTTGGCTTTGAGGTACGTGTCCGTTCGCATTCGTAATTTACGCCCGACTCCACTGAGTATACTCCACGTAGGTTGGGGGAATAGTCTCCCTCAACTTCGACGAGGTCTCCGACGACTCCTCCGTGGCCCTCTCCTTCACCGAGTCGCCGCTCTTCATCAACCCGCTTGCCTCGGACGACTCCGTCGTCCCCTCCGCCAACATGTCGTATGATGGCGTCCTCCACGTCGCCGCGCCGCTCCCGGCCGGGCACTGGACGCAGCCCGCTGCTCAGATGAGGGGCGGGTTCCGCTTCCTCACGATCGCCTTGACGTCGGACAGTTCCGTCTCGCTCTCGAACGTGTCCTGCGAGCTCAACTTCATGCCGCATGTGGACTCGCTGCGGAACTACTCTGGGTACTTCTACGCTGCTGATCCGGATTTTGTCGACCCGAACTTCTTGACGAGGGTATGCTCTACTTTAGATATTGCGGAATGGACACACATGTTGATGATGGCGCGGGCAGGTGTGGTATGCCGGCGCGTATACGGTGCAGATCAATACCATACCGCACGATAGAGGACGCACTCCGAATACCCCGTCTCCAGGCATGTTTCTTGTCATTCATATGGAGACTCCACTCATTCCACTGTTGTTAGGTTGGGAAAACGACGCACCGATAGGTAACACCGGTGCTGTACTTGTGGATGGCGCCAAGCGCGATCGGTAAGTCAAGGCTACCAGGTATATGTCAGGTCGTATCTCAGGCTGATTGCAAGCTAGCTCCGTCTGGCCAGGTATGATTGAATGACAACATTGCAGTTGTGATCTGCACTCACTACATCGACACAGGTGATCTCGGCATTTCCCTCCCCACGCAGTTCGTATCCACGAACGACCTCATCACCACGCGCAACGCCCTGGACACGCTATACGCCCTCCAGAACGCGGCAGGCGCACTGCCTTACTCCGGGCCGCCGCTCAGCCTGGAGCTCGGGAGCGACACCTATCATGCATGGACGCTCATCGGGACGTACAACTATGTCCTGTACTCGGGGGACGTCGATTGGCTGCAGGGGCTATGGAGCAACTATACGCGGGGTGTAGAGTACCTCGCGGAGAAGGTGGACGAGACGGGGTTGCTGAACGTTACGGGTGTGTTGGACTGGGGAAGGATCGGGCAGGGAGGACATAACGCAGAGGCGAACGCAATATACTACAAGGTATCGTATTTCTTCTGTCGGGGCTCTTTTGATTGAATTCGGGTGCATTAGCTCCTGGCCAGCAGCGCGGACCTCGCGCTGTGGCTGAACGACACCGACCTCGCTTCCGCCTATGCCGCGAATGCGTCCGCGCTCAAGCCGGTATTCAACGACGCGTTCTGGCAGGAGGACCGCGGTATGTACCGCGACAACCTCACGACGACGTTCTGCGCGCAGGACGCGAACGCACTCGCGATCCTGTTCAATTTGACCGACTCGGCGGAACAGGCGGCGGCGGTTAGCGAGGGCTTGACGGCGAATTGGGGCGTGTATGGGGCGGTTGCGCCGGAGTTGCCGGATACGATCGCGCCGTTCATTGGCGGGTTTGAGGTGGGTCTGCGTCGGGTGCGCGGGACAACAGCTGGTGCTCGTGCTGACGGTGTGAGGACGACAGGTGCAAGCGCACTTCGTCGCGGGGGAAGATGCGCGTGCTCTGGACCTCCTGCATCGCGAGTGGGGATACATGCTCTACACGCCGCTCAGTGTGCAGTCCACCATGCTCGAAGGCTACACGTCGAATGGGTCCCTGTAGTAGGCGCGACCTCCCCGGGTCTGTCCGCCCTCCTCTGACCGTATCTTCCGTCTAGCTTCCGCTCCACCGAAGGCTACAATTACGACGCGTCCTACACGAGCCACGCACACGGGTGGAGCACGGGGCCCACGTCGGCGCTCTCGTTCTACGTCCTTGGACTGCAGGTCACGGCGCCGCAGGGCCGGACGTGGGCCATCGCGCCGCACACCGCAGGCCTGCCGTACGCGGAGGGCGGGTACGAGACGCCGCTGGGGTGGTTCGGCATCAAGTGGGCGTTGGACTCCGAGGAGGGCTGGTGGAATGCGACGGTCTCGACGCCGGAGGGTACTCGTGGGAGCTTGAAGCCGCCGGTGAACGGGACGGTTAGTGTGGATGGGGAGGCGGCAGAGGTGGATGGGTTTGGGGTTCTGCAGCTGAGCGGGGGAAGTCATGTGGTAATCGTACAGATTGCAGCATAATGCGCGTTAACTATGCTAATGGATGGGCACGTACTGAGCGGGGACGGGAAAAGGCTAGCAACCTCGTTGCAAGGCAGTGAGCAATAGTCGATACATGTGGTTGGCGAATGTGGGGGTAAGAGCTGTCTGACAGTCTCACATTGGAACGCTGCCATGGGGTTCCTACATTCGCAGCTCAATGTTTGATGTACAGGAAAGTCGCGACGACCACAACAACTTTGCAGCGAACATGCTATCGCTATCCGCAATGCCTGTGAACGCACGTTGATGGCTGCTTACCCCACAAAGCTGTAGGCGGTAACTTGAGTTTGCTTCCTCAGCGACAATTGGTCGGTGTATAGGAAGATGACGTCCCTTCTGTGTTGCTAGGCATCGATGTTGCTCCTTTGAGCTCACCTATGATGCAGATAAGGGCGACCGGGAGACGAGATGTATACATTCTTCTATCAAGCGATGCGCGGAACGTCGCTCCGCAAAGGATAGGAACACGCGAGCTACGACATCGAGGCCAGCCTGCGGGTGTGGAGATTGAGAGGAACGTGTCCAGGCTGTTGAGATGGGTCGAACGTGCGTGGTATGCCAGTAACTCAGAGTGGTATTCATTATCTCGACTTGATTCGCACACGGAAGAGTAGTGGTTGTAAACCTGCTCGTACAGAGATGCACATGCACACGTTGAGATGCGTGCGGTTGATGGGTCTGCGGGGAGGTGAGTAGCCGCGTGTTGTGGCGGGTGCGGGGAGATAGGCGGGGAAGCACGTGCGCACGGAGGACTTAATGACGGTGACTGGGCCCGCTCCGGAGTAGAGATACCCTCTCCAGTCCCCTCCTCCTCCTCGCTCTTCGTCTTCGCTCTGTATCGCTATTACTCCCCGCCCTAACTTATCCCTCTAACTTACTCGCCTCTCCCGTCGTCCACCGCGTCGTCCAGCCCCCACTCTCCGCAAGCCCCTCTTCGCCGCTGCATCCCCCCGGCGCAGCTATCGCCCCTTCGTCTCACCGAGCAGCTCGCCTTTGCGCTCGGCCTCACCGCTGCATCCCCTCGGGTGTAGCACTCCGGACCACTCGATCTAGGCAGGGAGTCGCCCCGGCTCCTCTAGGTCGTCTCGTCCGCCCCTCCATCGTATGACCGTGCTCCATGCCCACTTCCACCTACGGAACCAGCAGGCCTTCCAGCGCCTGCTCGATGGCGGCGGGGCCCCCGACCCCAGGCCTCCGGGCTCAGCAGCAGCGGCGGCAAGTCCTGGAACAGACCGAGTCCCCTGAGCGGAAACGCTGCGGCACCGCCCCTCGACGTCAACGCCCGCGACTGGCTCGGACGCACCGTCCTCCACCTCGCTGCCGCCGCCCAGGATGCCGCCGCGACGGAGTACGTGCGCATGCTGCTCGCCCACTCTGACATCCAGATCAACCTCACCGACGCCGAGAGCCATTGGACCGCCCTCCACCGTGCGCTCTACCACGGCAACCTCTCCACGGCCATTCTCCTCCTCCAGCGCCCGGACATCGACGTCACCCTGCGCGACCTCGAGGGCTGCACCGCCTTCGACCTCTACAACTCTACGCTCGAGGGCACGAAGCCCGCGAGCGACGACACTAGCACGGCGGATCTACTGACATGGGGCGCGAACCGCAACGCGGCGCTCGGGCTGGGCAACGGCGACGACAGGGTGTACCCCGAACAGGTCGTCGTGCGCCCGCCGGAGGGATCCGCGCCGTCGGAGAAGGAGACCGTCGACGCGCGGTTCGCGCCCATCCGCGTGGGGCAGGTCGTCATGTCGAAGCTTCACACAGGTGCGCGGCGATCGTCCGATTCCGGTGTGCGGTCGCTGATAGCGCGCAGCGGTGGTCACGTCCGAGCCGCGCGCGAACCTGCGCGTGTGCGGGTTTGGGAGCGGGGGCCGCTTGGGGCCCGGGCAGCACACGCAGTACGGCCTCGTCCCGCTGGCGCAGTTCAGCGGCACCGTCGGGTCGGTCGCGCTCGGCCAGGACCACACGCTTCTCGTGACCAAGTCTGGCGAAGTGTACAGCTGGGGCCTCAACAGGTTCTCGCAGTTGGGCTACGCAGTCGAGGCCGCCGACGGCGCCAGGGGACGTGCAGAGGAGCCGATCCAGGTCACCGCGCGCAAGGTGGTGGGTCCTCTGAAGAACAAGGCGGTCTTGGGCGTCGCGGCATGCAAGACCGCCTCGGCGTGCTGGACTGCCTGGGAGGTATACACCTGGGGCACCAACAGTGGCCAACTGGGTGAGTACGCGTTCGTCGTCTGCCGGGCATGCCCTGACGTGTGTGTCGCCCCAAGGCTACGACAAGTCCGCGCACCCGGTCCAAATCCTCCCGCGCGTCGTCACCAAAGTCTCGCAGCCCGTCGTCTCAGTGACCATCAGCGTACGCCGCTCACCTCTCCCGCTTCATGTCCGCTTACTCGCTACAGGACACGGCGATGGCCTGCCTGCTGTCGACGCAAGACGTGATCTGCCTGTGGCACGACGGGCACTTCAAGGTGAATTTCCCCGTGCAGGCGTTCCCGTCCGAGATTGCGGCGTACCGGCCGCCGCACTCGGTGAGCAACGCGAGCATCGAGAAGATCACGAGCTGCGAGGGCGCGTTCGCCGCGCTGTCCAGCAACGGCGAGCTCTTCACCTTCGCCGTCCCGCCGGCCCGGACGCCGGCGGTGGCAAGCCCCGTGCGGCGATCGTGCCCCAGCGTGTCTGGGCCCTCAGGAAGAAGATCACTGCTGTCAAGGTACGTCACCCGCCGCCGGTCCTCGCGCCGCGCTTCCGACGCTCACCTCCTGCAGGACGTCGCGCTCGGTGCGGACGGCTCGCTCATCATCTGCACAGAGTCCGGCCACGTCTTCGTCCGCACCCGCGCCGCAAAGCCCGCGCACGGCGGCGCGGGCGGCGCGGTCAAGACGCACAAGTTCGCGCAGATGCCGTATCTCCAGCGCGTCGTGCGCGTCTGCGCGAACGTCACGGGCGCGTATGGCGCGCTCAGGGTCGACTACGTCCCGCCGCCGGTGAAGCTCGCCGGGCGGCTGGTCGCGCAGGACATGGCGGAGGTGCAGCCGTGGCTCACGTTCGAGCCACCCGTGCAGGAGGCGAGTATCGGCGCGTCTTCACCGACTGACGCGGTTAGCCCTGGCGGATTGGGCCCACTGTATGAGGATGTAGAGGAGGAAGTCGCCGACGACGAGGGCGGGGACATCGCCATCCAGAAGGACATCAAGCACATTCGGACCTTGCTCAGCCTGCTCGAGGCACTCAAGGCAGCGCACGCCTCTGGCGCCGCACGCAGCCCCTTCGAGGGCCGTCGCCTCCCGCACGGCGCAGACATCCTCGTCCAGGTGCACTCGTACGAGGTCCCAGCCCACCGCGTCATGCTCGCCGCACGCTCCCCCGCGCTCGCCACCTCCTCTCAGGCGGGGGCGCCATCCAAGACGCGAGCTGGCGCCTCAGCATCAAGCTCCTCCCGCCCAAGTCGCCCGACGCCCACCCGCGCCTCGCCGTCTCCGCCTGCCAGCCGCTAGCCGTCCTTCTCTATGACATATCTGTACTCGGACGACGTCCCCGCGCTGTGGGACCCCCGCGTCGGGCTCGCGCTCTCCGGCGCCGTCCCCGCGCTCGGGGTGCGCCTCGCGCAGGTGAAGCAGGAGCTCCAGGCGCTCGCGCGCGTGCTCGAGCTCCCCGCGCTCTCCACGTCGCTCGAGGCACCCGTCAAGCGCGTGCCCAGGCCGACGATGGGCGCGGACCTCAGCCGGCTCTTCGCCGCGAGCCAGCGCAGCGGAGGGCGCGCGCCGGGTGCAGGACCCGCTGCGCCGACGTGGTGCTCCGCCTGGCGGACCGGGAGGTGCGGACGCACGCGGTGGTGCTGCGCGCGCGGTCGCCGTTTTCGCGGCGTTCTTTGACGAGGAGGAGTGGACGCGGAAGCGGTGGACGCCGGAGGGGACGGTCGTGCTGGATTTGGGGCATCTGCGGTGGAGGGAGATGGAGGTGGTGTGCCGATATATGTGCTGTGGAGGGGATGCGGAGATGTTTGATGTGATAGGTGAGTGTGGGTGCTGCTGAGACGCGGAGAAGAGCGCTGATGGGCTGTAGAACATGTTGGGTCGGTGGATGAGCTGGTGGATTTCATGTTCAACGTTATGGCTGCGGCGGTACGTGCATTGAATTTCATTGATGGTCCATCGTGCTGATAGAGTCGGCTTGTAGAACGAGCTGCACATCGACCGATTGATGCTCCTCTGCTCGCAAGTCATCTCAAGCGTGTCAACATCATGAACGTCTGCTCCGTCCTCTCGGATGCTTCTTTCTACCACGCGCTGCCTCTTGTCGACTCGCTCCACTCCTACATGGCTGCCAACGTGGAAACACTGCTCGAGAGCCACATGCTCGACGACCTCCCGGCGCACCTGATCAAGCAGCTCGCCGTCTTCGTGCGCCAGCAGCAAGCGCACAAGTACCCCGTCTCGCGTTCCACGCGCCTGGTCGACCGCGCGATGCAGGCGCACGGGGCGTGGCTCGCGCTGCAGGACATCCCGCAGCCGGTCGTGCCCACGTTCAAGATGGGTGCGTTCAGAGACTCCCGCGGCTCTCGCCGCCCGGCCGAGTAAGCGTAGTCGCAGGACGTCCCAGTTCGCGTTGTCCCCGCCGAGCAGCCCTGTTGTGCGGCCCGTACTCGCGCCGCCGCCGCCCGCGCAGAGCTTGCCTGCGGACGATGAGGTGTTCGTGATGGACGATGCGGGACCATCGGCGCCGATTCAGCCGAGCTCCTCTGTACCTGAGGTTGCTGCAGGCGGATGGCGTGCCATTTCGACTGCGCCCAGGTAGGTACACGTGTATTCGAAGCTATGCTTAGTCTGACATCTCTTCAGGGTCGACATGAGGGCTATCATGGCAGAGGCGGAGATCAGTTCCTCAGCGAAGCGGACTCCCATCCCAGGGCCCATTGCTCGCAAGTCAAGCGCCGAAGCCCCCACTTCCTTCCGCGGCACACCCCCCAAGGCTGCCAGCTTCCCCGCCTTGCCGCGTGCGACGTCTGATTCGCCGTGGAGGATGCCTGTCACCCCTACAAGGCCGCCCGTGGGCTTGCCGTCGACACCTAGCAGCAGCGGTCGTGCGGATCAGTCGACCGCACCCAGACCAGCCGCGACGGCGCCCAGTACACAGCCTCCTACGCCGACCAAGAAGCCTGCAGGACCGGCCGGCATGGGTCCTATCATCACGCCCTCCAAGAAGGCGGCACCACCCAAGGACTCTCCCGGGAGCATACGTCGCGTGTCGTAAGTCTCACTCGTACGTCGCGCGGTTTCCCGGCGGACTGACTTTGCTCGCAGAAGCGGCAGCGTGTGGACCCCCCCTCCCGTGCAGCCTATCGTGCAGTCCTCGACTACCACCGGCATGTCGTTCGTCGCCATCCAGGAGCTCCAGCGCGAACAGGCCCGCGAGCCCGCGAAGGACAAGCGGTCGCTCCTCCAGATACAAGAGGAGGAGCAGGCGCGGCAGGCGGAGGAAGACTTCCTGAGGTGGTGGAGCGCTGAGGAGGCACGGCTGAAGGCTGAGGAACAGGGTGTCCCTCAAGGTCCCCAGCGGCCTCAGAAGTCGAAGAAACCGAGGCCGTCTAAGCCCAAGGCTCCGAAGGCCGAGGGGATCAGTGGTTCGTCTGCGCCGACTCTGGCCGCTGCCCCCGCTCCGAAACAGGACCGCGAGACTCAAGGTCAAGGAAAGAAGCCTCGCAGGAGCCGGCCTGCGAAAGGCAGTGCTGCTCCGGACTCCACGTCTCAGTAGTTGTCCGCCAGATCTCCTATGTATGTTGCTGTTGGCCTTTTGCGATTTCGTACCCTCTATGATACCATGGACACCTTCCACGTTGCATGCAGCATGAGCAGAGATGTTAGATGCATCTGAGCGGGATGTAGATGTGATTAGATGTGTCTGTACAGTACAACATGTCCATGCGGTAGTTTACACGAATATACAGTACGTCGTCTCGTGAGATATGCCTATGCATCGTCAGAGGACAAGGGCTTTCTTCAGCGAAGGGTTGACGGGTGTGGACGATCCACGGATGCATCTGGCTCGTGGTTGTCCTTGATATCCAGCGTCGATCCGTCGCTGCTTGCTCGGATGGTCACGACGTCTCCATCCCTGTCACATCGTTAGCAGCTCGTATGGATTGGGTGAGTCGGTATAACATACCTGATCGTGCCGTTCAACAATTCTGAGCGAGAGGGAACAGGACCTTGGTCCGTACGACCCGAGCAATGGCCCGCGCGCCATAGACGTCCGAATAGCCTTGCTGTGCGAGCCACTCCCGTGCAGCGTCGTTGATGTCAAGGGTGATACGGCGACCCCTGAGGCGTTCGGCGACGTCGGTAAGGCGCAGCGAGACGACCTGGAGGATCGACTCCTTCGATAGCTTGTTGAAGACGAGCATGGAGTCGAGGCGGTTGAGCAGCTCCGGAGGGAAGTATTCTGTGGTACGAGTAAGGACTTCGTCGCGAGCTTCCGCGGTGACTACTCCGTTGCCGTCCGACGCTGACTTGTGCGCGAGGATGTCGCTACCTGTGGGAAGTCAGCGCACTGCTCAGATGAAGGAACGACAGGACTTACCCAGGTTGCTCGTTAAGCAAATAATAGTGTTCTACCCCGCAGTCGGTTAGCAGGTCCATTAACAAAGTCGGAGGCATCATACCTTGAAGTCAACTTTGCGACCTTGCGAGTCAGTGATGCTGCCCTCGTCGAGGATCTGGAGCAAGATCATCGCCACGTCCTTATGCGCCTTCTCAAGCTCATCGAGCAAGATGACGGCTGCGGAATGGTTAGCGTCCCACCGAGTAGGTGGAAGTAACTATTAAACACACCGTACGGCTTCCTCCGAACGGCTTCTGTAAGTTGGCCACCCTCTTCGAAGCCAACGTAGCCCGGGGCTGCACCAATCAGTCGGGATATGGTATGCCGGTCATGGTACTCCGACATGTTGATGTTGATCCTGAAGAGGGAAGACACATGAGGGTCGTTGCGACGCAGAGCGAGAGTATCATTACTTACAAGCCACGCTGCTCATCGTTGAACAGGAAGCCAGCGAGGGCTTTGCAAAGCTCAGTCTTGCCAACGCCAGTCGGACCGAGGAAGAGGAATGACGCGACTGGCCGATTGGGTGCCTGCAGACCTGCACGCGAGATTCTGACCGCATCGCTGACAGCAGCGACGACGTGATCCTGGCCGACCACACGCCTGCGAAGTGTATCCTCCATCTACAAGGCCAATGAGCATTGCGAAGAGGTAGATCAGGTGCGAAACACTTACATGCACGAGCTTGTCCCTCTCACCCTTGAGTAGGTTCTGTACTGGAATACCGGTGCTCTTGGCCACGACCCTCGCGACATCATCGGACGTTACCCGGTCGTGCAACATCGACATCGGGCCAACGTTCTCCGCATCACTTCTCTCCGTCTCCTGCGGGAGCTGCGTCTCCAGCTCGGGGATCGTTGCGAAGCGCAGCTGCGACGCACGCTCATACTGGCCCTGTCTCTGCGCGACCTCCAGTTCGTGCTTCGCCTCCTCCAGGCGGCGCTTCAGGTCCTGGATGCGCTCCAGGCGCGCACGCTCCGCCTGCCAGATCTCCGTGAGGCGCGCGGCCTCCTCACGCTTCTGCTTGAGCGTCTCCTCTACCTTCGTCCGCCGCTCGACGCTGAACACGTCCGACTCGTTCCGAGCGATCGCGTTCGATCTCGAGCGTGACGATCTCGCGGTCGAGCGCCTCGAGTTCGTCGGGCTTGACTCTTGTGCGAGGCGTAGGCAGAGGCGGCCTCGTCGACGAGGTCGATGGCTTTGTCGGGAGGAAGCGGTCCGAATGTAACGTGCACCGTAACAGCAGCTGGAAAGGTGAATCAGCCTTCCGCCGCTTAGACGCTGTGAGACAGCATACCGGTGACAAGCGCGCCATCTGAGATGCCAACACCATGGTGCACCTCATACTTGGGCTTCAACCCACGAAGGATAGAGATGGTAGCTTCCACCGTCGGTTCTTCGATCTGTACAGGCTGGAAGCGTCGCTCAAGCGCTGCGTCCTTGCCGATGGTCTTCCTGTACTCGTCGGCTGCATAGGCGACATGAGCACATACTGCGAACAAGCGAGACAGGAGTGCGTACGGGTCGTCGCTCCGACAGCTGCAAGCCTCTAGCAAGCGCAGGTTGATCATTTGTCCAGCATCAATACCTCCTTCAGCCTTGCCGAGGTTGAACAGCGTGTCTGCGCGAGCATGTCAGAGTGAACCCGGGACGGAACGGAGCGTGTTACTTACGGACTTCGTCGATGAAGCAAATAACATTGCCGGCCTCATCTTCGATATCCTTGATGAGTGCCTTGAACTTCTCTTCGAATTGACCACGGATGCCGGATCCTGCCATTATTGCAGAGAGGTCGATCGAAAGGACTCGCTTGTTTTGGAGAGACTGGATAGATGGTCAGTCACTGTCGGCAAAGCAATGCGAGAGCACGGGCTTACCTCTGGAACCTCCTTCGCCACGATGCGGCTAGCAAGGCCTCAAGAATGGCCGTCTTACCGACGCCAGGGGGACCGATAAGCTGTAGGACAGAGGCATCAGCGACTGCAGCATTTCGTACCTCTACGGCTTATGGAGTCTCACCACTGGATTCGACTTGGTCCTTCTGACAAGACTGCATACCAAGTCAGGAGTAAGTGACGTGTGGGCATTCTACTCACTCTGGATGGTTCTCCGGATCTCTGAAAATAGAGAACGGTTAGTAATGAATCTCGAGTCGATATGGCGTACCACCTCATCCGACCAATGGTCGGGTCAGTTGCCTTCCGTGCAAGCTCTGTCAAGTCCGCACTCTGCAAATTGAAAGCAGTGAGACAAAGAATGTTAATGAGGGAGGCGGCCGCACGTACAGGGCCTGTGCATTAAGTGCATGGTTGCGGGAAGTGCTCCTGCATGCTCAGGAAGCTAGAGAGCACACAGAGAAGGCCCATGCATTTCAGCACAGACCCTGTCCGTACGAGTACCGGCCGAGCTACTCACGTATTCCTTCACGCTTCCCCTTCTCATGCTGCGGGCCCATCTTGAAGGAGAAGCCTCCGGGCATACCTCCCCGCCCGGAGGACCTTGCGCGTAACCTCGTGAAGACGCATACGGCGGCGCCAGCCTTGTCGCTAGTTTTGGAGATAGTCTTCGCGCCGCCTGGGGCGTTCGCAATAACGGGTGTTGAACAAGGGGCGTAGAGATGAGCGACCGCCGGGGTGCTGTTGTCCGTGCAGCAGCGGCCGTTTTCGCGACGGTATTGCGCAGCATCGCCGAATTGAAACAAGAGTAGACGAAAGCTATAAGTAGAAGAAAGGGAAATGATGATAGGGATGGAAAGCCAGCAAGGACGACCGAGGTCTCGTATTTGAGGAAACGACGACGGAGCCGCAACGCGTCCGACTCGCAAGCGCCGTCCCCTTCGCGCGCGTTCTCGCGTCTTCGTCGCGTGACCTCGATCAGGTCTCCTGAAGAGGCAAGCCCGGGCTCTCTCCGATGCGCTCCTCCGGCAGCTCGCCGACCGAGCGTCTCCGTCGTCGGGAGCATCCCAGTCGCAGCGGGAGCCGATGTTCAAACTCTCATGCACCGCGCAGCCCTCGCCCAGTCGCGCAGGGCATCTACGTCTGCTCGCCATTCCTTCCCCTTTCCGACCCATGCCCAACCCACGCCGCACCAGATCTTCCACCTACCTGTAGGTGCGAGCCAGCAGGATATCAAGGCGAGATGTCGCATCCTTTCCCAGTGCTTCCGCGCCATGTTTACTCAGTGATGCTGCCGTGCTAAGGAAGACTACGACCTTGTCCGCGTACATCATCCAGACTCCCCTTTCTCTCGCGACGTCCCATCACAAGAGCGTCATGTCCGCTTCCAAACTATAACCAAAGCCTACGACATCTTAAGAGGCGTGGCCAGGAAGGTGATGCCGATCCAGTACTGCGAGAGATCCTGCGACGCAAGAAGCTGCAAGAAGCGAGACGGAGAGAGGAGATGAGGCGGCGGGCAGCGGAGCTCGGCCAGAATACGCCAACCCAGATGTCCCACCGCCCGGTGACACACCTCAGGTGGCAGGACACGGTGATTATGCATGCGCAGGGCTCGTGAGTTGTACAACTGCCTTACGCATCCCTGTCAGTCATTTAACTGGCGAGTCAGGCCGTGGCTATCGCAGTAGCTCCTAGCTTCTTCAGCCCCAGCATCGCGGACCAGCGCCATCACGCCGCCGCCGCCAACCTCGCCCAGGCCCGACGTGAAGCACAAGAGGTCGGTCACGAACGACGGAAAGAGGTCCGTCGTCGTGTGCAGGAATACCGCGAGCAGGAAGAGCGTCAGCGAAGCGAAGGCAACGACTCGCCTAGTTGCAATTGGCACAGAGAACGGGGCGCGTAGAGTCCATTCGTCCATACGCTCAGAGCACTGTACTTTTGTTGTAGTTGTAGTGTACACATACCGATTTCACTTCTTCTTTCCCGTCCTCTCGGAAAGCGTGTCGTAGGACTTTCATGACTGCCTGGGCAACTCCAAGTGCTCCGGCCCGAAGCTATGCGGCAACAACTCCTCGATACTCGTTTCCAACACACCACCGTCCGCCTTTCCCTCTGCGACGAGCTTCTCGTAGTTCGAAGGTACCAGCAGGACCGGCATCGTCAACGCGCAGAATTCGCGGAGGACTTGGCGGCAAATCCGCATGGCGAAATGGCAGAAGGGACGTCGCTGTTAAACGACATCAGCACTCAAATCTTGTTTGACTGCAATTATAAGTGTACTCACGTTGTCACCGCTAGCGCAACGAAGGCTCGTGTGCCTTCGCTCTGATTCTCGACTCAGCTCCTTGCCCAGTGTTCACGCAAAAGCACGACTCACGACTGCCTTGACTATCGCGGTTCGCTCAGCACATATCGTCCCACCTGTAATGAAGGCACATAATCATTAGTAAAACATCGCAACCAAGGATACAATAGGGACAGACCGTACGATGCATTCTCGATGTTCGCTCCCTTAATAATCGACCCGTCCGCCGCAAGCAGCGCAGCGCCGACCCGGAAGTTGGAGTACTTGCAGTAGGCAAACTCCTTCGCTATCAAGCATAACATCTTGTTCTGCCCTTCTGAAGTGGAAGAGATTTGAAGTGTCGCCCACCTTCGGACGCAGCCTTGATGAGGCGCTCCCTATCCGGGACGCCCAGAGTCCACGTCTTGGCTGTGACGGACATGCTTCGTGTATCACTGTTATGTTCAGCCGACTTGTCGATGCAGTTCCGAGTCGTATGAACCGGGATTGACACAAGAACAAGATGAGGAGGACAATAATTGTCGCTTTCGCAGCGATCGGATCGATCACGGCCCGGGACGCTGGCATGCGTTCGCCCACTGGCACCTCAGACTCCTCCCCCACTCATATTCAGTACTCGTACTCCGTACTCATCATTCGCGACCGCGCCGTCTGCAGCCATCATGGTCGGTTCAATGTCGTATGAAGCCTTCCTGGCTGAGCTCTCGAAAGCGGCCACCACAGCAGAGCAGCGGAATCGGCTCACTGGAAAGCAGTTATTCACGGACAAACCTTGGGAAAGCACGAGATGGACAGGAGACGCACTTATGAGACTCAATCGCACAGTGCGGGCTTTCTATCACAGTCCATTGACTTGGGAAGCTTTTGAGTTAGTAGTGCGCGAGCACATCTTTGTGAGTTGTCTGCACGATGCCCTGTCCTGTACTGAGTTGGAGGTCAGACCAGCGACTGGGTCCACGAGATTCGAAACTGTGGTCATTTCGGGAAGTTGCCTCTGCTGCTGCGTTACTGCTGGGAATGGCAATTTTCGAAGAGAACCAATGAATATGTCTGGCCGTCGAGCATTGAAAAATGGCTTGTGAAGTGGTGCGGCCGGCGCCACGGCCTAGTTGTCGACGAGAATGTATGGGGCAAGAAATTTGTACAAGACGCACTGTGCGATGTTACGTCACGATGGCTTGGTAGGTAGTCTTACATTTGCTCAAGGTGATATGCTCAATGACGCTTTAGCTAATGACCGTCTCGCCCCATGTACGTGATTCGGTGCTTGACGTCAGACACGATGCCTAAATGAGCCTGCAAACAGACATGCCCCCAGTTGGCTACGATGCGGCTGATGACCCGGACAACCCCAAGCACTCGCGCCACCTAGAGCGGATTCAGCATGCGAAGGATCGCGTTGCACGGGATGCCGTAAAGGTTGTCGAGGAAACTGACCATACGGTGGGTCGAAAGCTTAAGGAAGTCGGGCCGCTCAACCCAAAACGACGTGGCAAGGCCCCGCTCAAGCGAGCCAGGGAGGACATCACGGTTCGGGCATAGGCTTGCTATCCACGAATACCGCTGATCAGCGTCTCATAGTTCACGAACGGTGACATGTGTGAGCGATGCAAAGAACGGGGTCTAGTATCCTGCGAAGTCGCAACGGGATGTCGCAGTTGTGAGGGATGTCGGGCAGTCAGGCAGAAGTGTGTCCTTCCGGTGAGGTCTTCGAAAGACTCTGAGTGAATCATACTTGCATGAGAAGCTTCCAAGCACACCGGTCATATGTCGAAGCATAGTTCTGTTGACTTCTGTTGTTAAGGATGTATCTGACTGTTCAATGTAGCGCGGGTTGCGGATGGGCCGAGTTCTGCAAGCATTGGTACTGCGAAAACGAGCTCACCGGAAACCATCTCATATCGTGGTGAACGTTCAAACTACCAACGAGTGCTATGTTCACCTTCCACGCCCCAACTCACCTGTTCCACAGCAGGCCACCCAAGCACCTCTGACTTACCTGACACTGTACAGGCCTAGGCCCTGCTGGCAGAAAGAAACGAATAGCATTGAGACGTAAGAGATCTCACCCTACCGCCGCCCAACTGCCCCCATCCCCGACTCTTCGAAGAAGATTGCTCTCGATGCCCAATGGGCAGAGCAAAGGTCAGTGCGAAAGGAACACTACTTGGCCAGAAATGCTGATCATTTCCTTCTGCAAGCCGGACAAGCACATTGGTACGTCAAGATCTCAACGGAAATGTGTGCTGATAGTGTCTTACCAGAACTTGTAATGGCCTGCGATGACGAGCCGCCAGTTGCCTTCGTCTACTCATCGACTAGGGCGTTATCTCTGCCCTCTTCTCACCTGGCCTTAAGGCTCTGATAGAATCGCTCCCCATGACCTCCGTACCTCCAAGGTTTGCTTCTTTCACGGTGTCTGTGCTTCTTCGTGACGTTCTGTAGACGACTACCGTGGTCCAGACTCCCAGGTCCCTTTGAACTCTACGCGAGCCTCTCTGTATATATGCCTAGCATCCACGGCGTCCACTGCCCACCACTGGCACGCATACACGTTTACACTCGCTCAACGCAGCCTTCGAGATGGTCTTCACCCTGACAACCTACGATGTATTTCTCAAAGATAACCACATCCTCGTAGCATACTGCTACACCAAGGACGGATTGTCGAGACGTTCCGAACTCAACCTCGACGAACACATCGGCAATGTCGACGGGTCGTTCCACATCCTGAAGCCCTCTGACAGCCACTTCTTCTCGCACACCTCGAGGGACATCACCTACAAAGACGGCGTGATGCGCGCGTCCCTGCGCAAACTATCTCAAGATTACAACATCACTTCTGTCTGCCTCGACCTGTACATCGTGAACGACAACGGGTGTCTCAAATTTCGCAAACCGCAGTGAGTCCGTTACCAGTCACCCAAGCTCTCTCCGATGGGCTGAGGCCACCACGCCAGTAGCGGAGACATCCTCTCGTCGTGCCGCACGTTCTCCCTGACGTACTCCGTCCTGTCCGCGCTCTGCCTCGGGCCGGACGGCGCGTGGCACGCGTCGTCCCTCGACCTCGACGAGCACTACAGCGTGTACGAGGGGGCCGTGGTCCCCATCGGGACGCACTTCTACCGCGGGGTCCGCAACGCGTCGTTCCAGGTGCGCGGGGCCCGTGCGTTGCTGTGCGCGGAGGTTCGCACGGAACATGGACAGTTCAGGCACGGCGAGGTGGATCTCACCAACTGTGTCTTCAACCGCGATGGCAAGCTTGCGTTCGAGCTCGACCTGAGTGGCTCAAAGCCATTCAAGCTTATGTAGGAGTACGTGGCATCGCATGTGGGCGTGCATAGTTCGGAATCAAAATGTCGACATTTAGACTGCAAGGTGATCACTAGCTCAGTAACTTGATGGAATACGCGAGTCGTGTGCTTACTAGATCTACGCATGACATGGTCCCGGTGGAAGATCTTCCGAGTGGCACATCGTGTAATAGTATGTCCCGCCTGGGCAGCTCAACGGCTCTACGTCGTCGACGCCGAAGTCGCATCCACCGCGATGCAGTCGTCCGCCCTCCATCAATGTCCAATGTTAGTATGCAGCGAGGTGTGCGTGTCCGTTGTGATGGCACGATACCGGCGATCGTCACAGCCTCTAGGTAAGGATCATTCCGACGGCCCTCAATGTTTGACGGGAGATCCTCACCTCGGATGCTCAGGCCCAAGCTCAGGCTCACCCTCGAGAATACATCCAAGTTCACTTCCACGGTCGAGGGTGCTTACGCGCCGGATGTCCTTTCATGCAGAGCCGCGTGGTTGCTCTCACGCATGTCGAGACGTAGCTGAAAGACACCTCGTATCTGAGTCAACAACGGGTCAGTCCGCCTTGTACAGGCCTCAAGGCCTTACGACCCTTCGAGTGTACACTCCGGCTCAGCACACTCCGTGGAACCAATAATAGCACTCACACATAAGAATAGACCGGCGACCGCACAGCGCTTCGAGGAAAAGAAATGCATCCTATTCGTGCCTACTGACGTGTATTCTTGGGCTACACAACACGACGTATGCACACCCTGCCGGCGGAGGCAGAGCGGCTCCGGCCTCAGACGCGGTCGCAAGCCGCAGCGTCTGTGTAGTATATATACTCACCGCAAGTTCCGCGACCGCTCGCGACGGAGTGCTGTTCATATATTTATAGCCCCTCCGACTCGGCTAGGACGAGTTGCTCGCGCGCGGAGGTCGCTTCGGCATGTGGGACAGACGCTGCTATACATACATAACTATTAACATCGACAACTGCCTGCAGGGTATACTTACCGCCGGGAAGTTACAAAGCCCCGGGGATATCATTGGCCTCCAGAGATGAGCGGTCCTGCACAGCGCGGCACACCTCCGATGCTGAGGCCGCCGGCAAAAGAGCACCTAGCCGCGCGTAGCCTGCGTGCAAGCTTGCTACGGATCGCCCGAGAGCGCGACATGAATGTTTGAACCCCGAGCGCCGCTCCCGAAGTCGAGCCGGAAGTAAGGGTCCTGAAAGGAGAAACGCGTTACGGAGGAAAGGATGGCTGCGGATGATATGGATGACTCGCCTGCTCCGTAAGTTATGTGCATTGCCGGGCCCCGAGTACATGTACACGAGCGTGCCTTTGGCTTTTTGCCGTCTGCGCGCATGCATATCGGAACGGAGGCTTCTGACATGGTCCGAGCGTCATTGCAGGTATCCCGGCGCGCATAGGATAGACCTCGCGGAGGTCGAGCGGTTGTTGCATACGGCAGCAGAGCGCAAGGACGCAAGGCGTGGCGGTCCAGAGCGCGGCCATATGCGTGGCTCGATGTCTGTGAGGCGATCGCGCGATGATGATCGTCCGTGTGGCTACCGCCCGCGGTGCACCGAGGTGCTGCGGAGCGCGAAAGCATGAGAAGAAGCGGGACGCGAAAGCATGGGAGGAAGCGGAACTGTTGAGGTGGGACCGAGACGCGGGCGCTTGTGATGACACGGACACGTGACGAACGAACGGACTCAACGGACGCGCGTAGAGTAGAGCTACCTCAGTCGAGTACCACGAGGACGCGACTGAGGTAAGCTTGTTTGTAGTTTTATTCTCGGATGCTGGGCACTGATACTGTATTCCTAGACTCTGTAACCTTAACAGGTAGTGTAGCAATCGAGTCGAGTACCACGAGGACGCGACTGAGACTCTGTAACCTTAACAGGTTATGAGCCCCGTGTCGTTTTTTTAGCCGCTTCCTCGTTCACCCCGACGACGCTTTAAGGGTACAACCACCCGTCTTCGACGTTCCCACGATACAACAATCGTTTTCACGCGCATATAGTCATCGAAACAACGCATACACTCACTATGTCGGACGACAAGGAGAAGGTCATCATACTTCCCGAGAACTTCCATCTGAGTCGCACAAACTGGGTCCAATGGAAAAGTAAAGTCCTCACCATCGTCGAGCTTCAGGGTAAACTTGGCCATCTTCTCGGAAAAACGCCTGCTCCTCAGCCTGCCGGCGCCACTCCCACACCCGACGAAACCACAGCGCTTACGAAATGGACGAAGGACGACCTTCACGCGAAGGCTACGTGTACTCTCAACATGGACATCGAGAGTTGCGGGGTCGAACCACTCGGCCTAACGGCGGCCGAGTTCTGGAAGGCGCTGTTGGCGGTGAAGGAGAGGCGGAGCGAACTGGCGGTGCTGAATGCGGAGGAATACTTGAAGAAATGCAAGTACGTCCCGGGTGCGGATATCCACGCCCATTTCGAAGAATTACGCCGTCGCCGCAAGGCGTGTCGCGAGATGGGATCGCCCCTCACCGACCACCGATTCGCCATCATTATATGCCAATCCATGGGCGACGTTTACAACCATATCACTGCCGGTCTCCTTACGAAGTCTGACCCCGAGGACGTCATCCTGACGATCCTCGCCGTGCATGACAACGAGATGCTACGAACTGGGCAGCCGCAGAACCCTCTCGGAGTCACACAGACCGCGGCACCGGGCGAGCAACTTACGTCGGCGTTTATGACCGCGTCGAAAGCGCAGCTCATCTGCGACTGGTGTTTGTGGAAAGGCCACTCGAAGGAGCGCTGCTTCTGCGAGGGAGGCGGCATGGCAGGTCAGCAGCCGGCTACCTGGAAGTCGCAGCCACGCCCGAAGAAAGGATCACCAGCAGATCTAGCCCACCCCACCTCGAGCGTTCCGACTGCTAACGTCACCGCGACAGCGTCAACCATCACATCGACTCCGAACTACAACGTGTTCATGGCTACCGCTACAGTCACGCACGCGGAGCTCAATACACCTGCAGGCACCATACGAGCGTACCTCGACTCTGGGGCCAGTCACCATTATTTCACCGACCGAGTTCACTTCTCCGAGTATCTTCCTTTAACTCCTCACTCCGGGAACAGTGCAAAACGTGGAGCCGACTTCACAATCGTAGGAGTTGGGTGCGTCCACGCGGAGATGATCATTGAAGGACAACGGTCGATTGTGACGTTCCGAAACGCGCTCCACGTACCGGAGCTCGCAGCAAACCTGATATCTTTATCGCGGATTGACGGAAGTGGATGCAATATCCAGATCAAGAACGGAGAGATGCGCATAGCTCGCCAAGGCGGAGTGAATCCCATCCTCATCGGGAAGATGATGCCGAACAACCTCTATGAAGTCGTCTTGGCCCGCGTCAATGGGAAGTCGATCCCTTCCGAAAGCACTAAGGAGCCGAGCGCGCTAGCGTCCTTGACCAACGCAAAAGCAGCCGATGTCCACACCTGGCATCGCCGCTTCGGACACGCGAGCGAGCGCACTGTGATGGAGATGGCCAAGTCCGGCGCAGTGTCGGGCATGGAGATCGTCGGAGGCATGCCGCTCGGCAAATGCGAAGATTGTATCAAGGGGAAGCACCCACGCACCCCGTTCACCTCGTCCTGCGTCGAGGAGGAAGTATGTGAACGCATCTACATCGACCTAACCGGTCGAGCGCGTGAACCGTCGATGGGTGGAGCGTATCACGGGATGACCCTACACGATGGCAAGTCGTCGTTCGAAGTATGCGACACGCTGAAAACCAAGGAAGCGTCGGAGACCCTCGAGTCATTCAGCGGGTTCAAAGCAATGGCGGAACTGCACACGGGGAAGAAGATTCGTCGCATACGCACCGACAATGGCCACGAATTCGACAACGCCCTTTGGGAAGCCTTCACGCGTAAGCACGGGATCATACACGAGATGACGACGCCGTATACGCCGCAGCAGGACGGAGTGGCAGAACGCGGCCACCGCACCTTGGGCGACCATGCTAGGTCAATGCTGTTCGACGCCGGTCTCCCTGTGAGCCTATGGGCAGAGGCGTACAGAACTGCGACGTACCTGAAGAACCTGACGGCGTCGGCAAGGCAAGGCGGGCGAACTCCCTACGAGTCGTGGTTCGGAAAGGTGCCGGATGTTGCGCATCTACGAGCGTTCGGCTCTATAGCTTGGGCGAAGGTGCCCGACGAAACTCGCACGAAACTCGATCCGAAGTCTATACGATGCATCTTAGTGGGCTATACCGAGAACGCTAACTACCGTCTGTGGGATCCAGCAACCAACCGCGTAATCCGAAGCCGAGACGTCATATTCGAGGAGGGTCCAGGGCATCGGACACTGACCCAGGAGGCCCAAGATGTCTCCGTGGTGGTGTCCGCTGGCACACAAGTCACCGAGCCGACGGACGAGGCGTTGGCACCCAAAGTCGTGGAGCCCGAGCCCGAGCCAATGGACAATGTCAACGCCGCGCCCGTCTTGGAACCGCGCGAGCCTATCGCTCCTCGTCGATCAGCGAGAGCGCCTGTACCGAGTGTGAAACTCCGTGAGTCGCGCGAGTCGGATGCGCGCGAGGCAGAAGCACGAGAGAAGGGCGAGCCATGGGCAGCTGACGGACTGGGGGAGTCTGGTCGCAACCTGAGCCCGGAAGGCGCATATCTGGCGATGTTCACGGAGGCGGTCCCAGTTGGTCATGACGACGGAGTGAAGTGGTACCGCGGGGGTAAAACACCGGAGACCTACAAGGAGGCGGCGCGAGAACCGGAGGTATGGACGCCGTCGATGGACAGCGAAATCAACGGCTTAGCAAAGATCAATGCTTGGGAACTCGTACCTCGCACGCCCGACATGAACGTCATTGGGAATAAATGGGTATACGCACGGAAATTCGACGGAGACGAGGGAGCCGACGGAAGGTGGAAACCGAAGGCGAGGCTGGTGGCGAAGGGTTTTCAGCAGATACCCGGAGTCGACTACTTCGAGACTCATGCATCAGTTGTACGTTTCGAATCCCTGCGTCTGGTTTGTGCGACGGCGGTCGTACGCGATATGGAAATGGCCCAAGACGACGTCGAGAAGGCCTACCTGAACGCGTCCCCGGAGGAAACTATCTACATGGAGCAACCGGCCGGATACGTCTCCAAAGAATTTCCGACGCACGTCTGCAGGATGGTGCGCGGACTGTATGGATGCATGCAGGCGGGGAATGACTGGTGGAAGCATCTGGATGAGACGTACCAGGACCTTGGGTTCTCGCGATCGCGGTCAGACGAATGCGTGCGGGCGAGGTTCGATGAGGACGGATTGGCAATCACCGCGACGTACACGGACGACATTGGGGAGGCAGCGGACTCGGTCGAGGGGCTGGCAACCGTGCGATCCGAACTCGCTGTGCGGTACCGGCTCAGCGGGGGAGGTGAGTTCAAGTACATGCTCGGCGTTTTGATCGAGCGAGACCGGGCGCAGAAGACGATGCGGATGTCCCAGCGCGCCTACGCCGAACGCGTACTGGATAGGTTCGGGATGAAGGACTCTAACCCGGTCCGCACACCACTCGAGCCAGGCTGCAAATTATCAAAAGAGGCTGAGCCGGCGACCGCTGAACAGCGCGAGGAGATGGAGAAGATCCCCTACCGTGAGGCTCTGGGCGCGATCATGTACCTCGCCGTTGCGACTCGCCCCGACCTCGCATACCCTGTACAGCTGCTAAGTCGGTTCATGGCAAACCCGAGTTACGAGCACTGGCGTGCGCTCAAACGTGTGCTTCGCTACGTCAAAGGCACCCTCGACTACGGGCTGACTTACGACGGCAACCACTCGGCAGGTCTTCAGCCCACGGTGTACACGGACGCGTCGCAGGGCGATTGCGTTGACACGGGGCGGTCCACGCACGGTTACGTGGTAATGATGGCAGGCGGACCCGTCTCGTGGAGCTCACGTAGGCAAGCAGTCGTGACCTTGTCGACGACCGAGGCCGAATACATCGCGGCGGTACACGCGGGGCAGACAGGCGTGTGGATCGCGAACTTCATGGACGAGATCTATGTGCCGATCGCACGTCCGGTGGTGATTCGGATGGATAGTGCTGGGGGAGAGAGCTTAGCGACGCGCTCGACGAACTTCTCGCGAGTGCGTCACTTGCACATCCGGTACCACTGGTTGCGAGAGGCAATACGTGGTAAGCAATTGAAGATCATTCATATTCCGGGCTCAGAGAACCCTGCGGACATTTTTACGAAGGCCCTTACTTTACCTACGCTACTTAAACACCTACTTTACATGCGCGTCGCGGTCCCGGGGGAGTGTTGAGGTGGGACCGAGACGCGGGCGCTTGTGATGACACGGACACGTGACGAACGAACGGACTCAACGGACGCGCGTAGAGTAGAGCTACCTCAGTCGAGTACCACGAGGACGCGACTGAGGTAAGCTTGTTTGTAGTTTTATTCTCGGATGCTGGGCACTGATACTGTATTCCTAGACTCTGTAACCTTAACAGGTAGTGTAGCAATCGAGTCGAGTACCACGAGGACGCGACTGAGACTCTGTAACCTTAACAGGAACGCGAAAGCATGGAAGGAAGTTCTTGCGAAGTGAGCGGACAATGTTCCATTGTCGCAGGGCTTGCCTAAGCATATCACTGCCTGAGCTCTACGGAGCCAGTACTATGAGCACGGAATGAGCGTAAATGGTTAGACGCAATCACTATCAGGTCGCTGCCACGATGGTGCAGTCTTTCGCCGGTCTAAGCACACAGGACGCAACAGAACTCTCTGCAGAACGCCCGCCGCAAGGTTTCTGCGTCTGCGAGCTTGGAAGGAGATATGCAGCGGACTCGCGGAAGCACGGATACAGGTTCGGGCGCGAACAGGATAACGAGTCTGAGCACGGCACGATAGAGCGTAGTGACACACCTGGGCAAATCAGATGCATAATCGCCAACTGTTCAGTCCCGGAATCAGTGGTAGGATAGCCTTGTGGAAACCGTGCGTAGGCTTTGGAAGCGGAGAAGAAAGCCAACGTGTGGCTCTGGCCGGGACTGGCGAAGTACGAAGTCGCGCGGAAGTTCATACAGCTTGAGTGATGACTCAATGTGCGGATTGCGCTCGGGAATCGATGCATGGACGCGACTGCTAGGTCCTTCTGGATACAGATGATAAGTCGCGCCATATCCACGTCAAGGATGCGGCCGCGCTAAGTCCACGATTAGCCCAAGATAGAGCGAAGTTGCATGGATCGACGGGCATACGTACGTTCCATGCCACGTCAAGGACGCTGTCGCTGGCTTGCGATTCGAAGTCGACGTCGAGATGGCAGTGACAGCACCGATCGAGAGATCGCCCGATGTACGCCTCTCAGCATACGGTACCGTTGTGGCGTCGATTGACACGGCACTGCAGCATGCATGTGGAAGGGGTCGCGGACAGGTCGCAGACCAGGCTCGTCTGAGCTGGTCCTCGTTCGTTGCCATAGCTGCCGTTCACCGGGGGATCTGGAACGTCGTAGACGCGACGAGGCCTCCTCGCGTCGCTGAAACCGCGAGAGGGATGGTGGCTGACGAGCTGTGCGGAACTTGCGACGGGACTGGAGGGTGCCTGGTATGACGCAGGGTGCATACGACGGGGGTGGTGGAGTGGCGCACGGCTGTCAGTCTGCCTGCGATGCGGCGGCAACGCCCAAGGGCGCAGACACGCGATGGACGATGAGGCAAGAGAAGGTCCCGGCTGTCGGGCCGCGAGTGATCCGTGGCCTATTGGGGTTGTGATGCACGTGAGGGAGGACGGCGGCCAAGGACCGCGTGCGGGGAGACGGCGCGGGTGGCTGGAGGCTGGGCGAGCGGGAGCGTGCTGGACGGAGCGAAGGCCGCAGGAAGGCCGGGCGCAGGCCGGGCGTGCGGCGGGGCATTGATGAGAAGCGTGTCCCTGAAATGGGTGACGTCCGCGAGATAAGTATAGCAGGCGCCTCTCCTGCGCATTTCTCCTTCGCCTGCTCAAAAACTGGCTCGCGACGCTCCTTGCCTCGTTGCTGCTGCCCCACGCTCTCTTCCTCCTACAGCCCCCCATGCGCGCCGCCACCTTCCTCGCGGCCGCCTCCGCCCTCGGAGCTGCCCTCGCCGTCGCCCACCCCAGCGACCCTGCTGACGACCTTCACGAACGCGAACTCCTCCGCCGCAACATCGTCTATGACGGCCAGATCTCCGACTCTTATGACTACATCATCGTCGGTGGCGGCACCGCAGGCCTCGTCCTCGCAGCCCGTCTCTCAGAAGACTCCAACACCTCCGTCCTCGTCCTCGAGGCAGGCGACACTGGCGAAGCTGTCCAGAACAAAATAGGTGTGTACCGTCTTCTCTTGGCTGTCCGCGGGGAGACCTGGCCGTGAGGGACGTCGGCGGCACCAGTGCCGCATCACGCGCAGTGTGTGAGACGCGAGACGCGCAGCTGTTGCCCGCGTCGGTGCATCAAGCCCGGAACAGTCGTGCGTTGCTGTCCTGTGCTAACCTTCCGCCAGACATCCCGTCTATGACATACTACGACTCCCTTGTCGGCTCCTCCTACGACTGGCAATACGAGACCACCGCCCAGACACACGTCAACAACCGCCAACTCGGATGGCCGCGTGGAAAGGTCCTTGGCGGTTCCTCAGCCGTCAACGGCATGTACCTCGTCCGCCCCAACGCCCTCGAGGTCAACGAATGGGCGTCCCTCGTCGAGAACGGCTCCGCATGGAACTGGGACAACCTCTTCGCCGACATGAAGAAGAGCGAGGCCTACTCCGCACCAGCTTCGTCAGTCCAGTCGACCCTCAACGTCCAGGCCAACACTTCTGCCCATGGTACCGATGGTCCCATCCACGCCTCGTATCCCGGATAGTGTGTACTGCTCGTCTTCTCGCGCACTGATTTGCGTGCTGACTCTCGCAGTGTTCTTCCTGCTGTCGGAGACTGGACAGAGACCCTCAACGCAGTCGGCGTCGCGTCCTCAAGTAACCCGGACTCGGGCAATGGCTGGGGCACCTTCATCGCGACCTCCGCGATCAACCCGTCGAACTGGACACGCTCCTACTCTCGCTCCGGCTACATCGACCCGCTCCCTCCGCGCTCAAACCTTGCGATTCTCCCGAATGCAACTGTGACGAAACTTGTCCTCGCGAACGCGACGGGCGGCATGGCTGCACAGAGCGTGCAGTACGCGACCTCGAAGGGCGCCACGGCGAGCAGCGTGTCCGTGAACAAGGAGGTTATTCTGGCCGCGGGCGCCGTCGGCAGCCCGCAGATTCTCATGGTCAGCGGCGTCGGACCCGAGGACGTCCTCCAGGCGGCCGGTGTGCCTGTCAATGTTGCACTGCCGGGTGTCGGCCAGCACCTCCAGGATCACATCGTGCGTGCATTTCTCTCACGTTTGATGATTGTGGTCTCGATGTGCTAATTCGAACCGGGGCCCGCTGGACAGTATGCGGAGGTGCAATGGAAGACCTCCGAGCAGACCGGTGCGACGATGTACTACGGCAACTATACTTCCGGGGTATGTCCGCTGCTCTGCCTGCACCCTCGTTCGCGTTCTGACGCTCTTCGTCTACAGGCCCCAACTACATCCTCGCCCTCCCTGTCGTTCATCAACTCCGCCACGGCCTACGTCAACTTCAGCACGCTCGTTGACGGTGCAGAGACGTACGCGTCGCAGATCGCAGCCGCGGTCGACTCGTCCGCGGCGTCGCTCGTGCCGTCGCAGTACCCGGAGGTCGTCGAGGGCTACAAGGCGATCTACAACCTGACCGCGCAGAAGCTGCTGCTCTCGTCCGTCGGCCATATGGAGATTCTGCTCACGCTCACGGGCGGGGGCGAGAACGACCAGCAGATCATCGCGGTGCAGGCGGCCCTCCAGCACCCGTTCAGCCAGGGCAGGCTCTACATCAATAGCTCGTCCGTGTTTGACGCCCCGATCATCGACCCGCAGTACCTCTCGCACGAGGCCGGTACGTCCCCCCCCTCCCTCCTGCATCCCGGGACGAAAGCTGACCCGCGTCTGTGCGGATAGATATCACGTCGCTCCGCGAGGGCCTGAAGATGTGCCGGACGGTCGGGAGCACGGCGCCGCTGAGCGGGAACATGGTCGAGGAGGTGTCGCCGGGGTCGAGCGTGCAGACGGACGACCAGTGGGACGCGTGGCTCGTGAACAACATCTACACGGAGTACCACCCGTCGTGCTCGTGCGCGATGCTGCCCCAGAACCAGGGCGGCGTCGTCGACGCGAACCTCAAGGTGTACGGCCTCAGTGAGTGCCCGGACCATACCGCGCGTGGGCAGCTGCTGACCCTGCTCTATCTATCCTACAGCGAACGTGCGCGTCGCGGACTCCTCCGTCTTCCCCTTCGAGTTCGCCGCGCACCTCCAGGCGCCCGTGTACGGCCTCGCGGAGCAGGCGGCGAGCATGATCAAGGGCACGTACACGAACGTGGACTCGACCTCGTCCGCGTCGAGCACGGCGACGTCCGCGGGCTCGTCCGCGACGACGTCGGGCGGGTCCGACCAGAAGAGCGGCGCGCCGCGGATGACCGGCGCGCCTGCGTGGACGGTCGCGCTCGGCCTGGCGGGCGTGCTCGCCGGGGCGGTGCTCGTGCTCTGAGCGTGAGTCTTGATCTGACTGCTCTGATCTGACTGCAGTTCGGTCGTCTGTCTGTCCGTCTGATCGCTCGTCTGCTTGACAGACTGTGCGTCTTGCCCTAGAGGGGACATTTCCGGTTCGGTTTGGTCTGGGACACGTCTCCGCCTCCGCCTATGAACCCGCCTCCGCTCTACGCTCTACGCCTCGCGCCTCGCGTCCTTACTTATTATAATCCGTGCTCCCTCCGCTTCCGCTTCTCGTCTGTCACTCACCACGGACAATGTTGTATTGGACAATCTCTATCCCTCGCTGTGTCATACGATACCTGCCCACCCACGCACGTCGAACCATCGAAACACTGAACCTGTGCATACCAGATACAGCTCTTGCGTATACGTACGATATACATATACTCGGTCCCGCACCCGCAGTTATAACCTACAGCACCTTTTTAGTGCTTATTCGAGCTCTGTCTTTTTGTCAGTGCGTTCTTGCGTCGTGTATGATGTGCGTTGTGCGGTGTGTCGCGGCTTCTGTTGAGCGCGTTCGGAGAGTTGTGTCCCTCGGGTGTTCGGAGGCTAACATAATGCTAGTCTAGACGGTTCCGCGTCGGTGTATATTGATGTATACATACGTAGGGTACATGCATACGGAGTATGCGGTACAGCGTCCATAGTCCAACTTGATGATCGGTTCGATGCGCGGAGCAAGTGATGTTTGTCCAGTGAATCGCTGCACTGAACTCGAGCTCAATTGACTCATGTCTGCGCGTTTGAACCTCGAAGGACAGCATGCCGGGGTTATCAGCAGTACTTCAGGGATGAATGTCAGTAGGTTGGCAGAACTACCAGTGATTGTCGCCGATATAGTCACAGTGTGGGCAACGTAAGGTCTGACGTGCTTACCTGTCCCCGAAAGCAGCTGGGGCCTGTAAACACGACTCGCTGAGTCGGAGTACAAGGCCGCCCAGGCCCTGGTCCCAGGGTAGGCAATGGCATTGGACCTCAGGGTACGCAGTCTTCTGACTATATATGTTGGGTCGTGTTGGTTATCATAGAAGCTTGAGTGAAGTGAATGACGACGGAACCGGAGCTTGAGCTAGAAGCTTGAACGGAAGGCGCTGCCTCGTTCAGACGGCATTACTCAAGAGACAGATCGCCTTGCGATGCCACGAAGATTCCGTGTTCCGCGCCCGGTTCCCACTGCTATCGCTTCTTGTGCTGCTCTTCGCAAAGCGGCCTGCGTTTTATTGGCATTGGGCATCTCGTTGTCATATCACGTCAATCAATATGGGAGAGGAGAGATGGGGGTGGGAAACGCACCGCACGCACGAGAATCACTGTACAGGAGAGGTCGAATAACAAGCAGCAGCGACGTAATAGGCATATAGCCGACGACGCAGTCCTTCACAAACCTGATCAACAAGACGCCTATCAGGCGCACGCACAGAGCAGTCGTCACTAACTTGAGCTCACCACATCACGTTATATTGTTCGAACGTCGGGAGTTCACGTTGGCGACGGGTCATCCTGCTCCGCGCGCCCGAAGCGCACGACGGTACCGGGGGCATGCCCAGTGACCGCTCGATGTACCGGACATGACGTCCACCCTGAGCGGCTGCACGGGTGGGGAGCTTGGTACCATGGGAGGCGCGTCGCCAAGTTGGTCAGGATCGCCCGCGACGAGGACGCGATCATATCATTGGTCGCTATCAGCCATCGATCTGAGGGGCACCTCGAGCGGAGGAATCGCCTATGATTGGAGGCGTGGGCGGTGCGGATGTGGAAAGGTCGGATGATGTACTCTGGGACGAAGAGTTGGCGATGTGGTACCACGGGTGACAGACTCGGGCTTCGGTTCGACACAAACCCTCCACCTGGCGCCGTGTGGAGGGTCTTGGTATGAGACTAGACTCGGGCTCGTCGTCCTGGGCTCAAGTTGGTCCACCTGTGCATATATCGAGGCCAGGATCAGCTGTAGCTGCGTAGGCGTATAGTACTATCTAGACGTACCGCCTTGGCACCATGCTTGTCGTATAATTCCCGAAGATTCTACCGCCGTGATAAGTCATTACAAGACAAAACCGGCGTCGATGAACGTACTGGGTCTGATAGCACTTGGTATGCTTTCCTGTGGCATAACTTGTTGTTCGTGGTCAAACGGATTCGAATCACTGCCAGTGTCGCTCACGTACCTCATCTAGCATTGCGAGTCAGTGTTGGACTCAGGCAGATATGCAAGCCAGACGTACCTTGTAGACATGTTCTATGTACGCTCCCATCAGATCGCGGTCGATTACGTCTGGTGCGACCCTGGATATTCCTGATACTTACACATGTGGTATGAGGCTAGTATGGACGCAGAAGGGAAGGGCGAGAATCAGTAGCCTGAGTACTGCACGCACGGGAGTAGTTATACAGCAGCAAGCGAACATGGGAGCCTCAGCAGCAACATGATCAAGATCCAGTCCGACGAGACACATGTCCTTCACAAACCTGCCAAGCAACAAGGTGTGTCCAGTCAAACGCGCACACAGAGGAGTCATCACTGAAAGTTGAGCCCACCAGTATCAGGGTTGAACCACTCGTCGAAGTCGCACTCAAAGTCCATGCCCAGACCCGGATCTCCGCGCCCGAAGAGCGAGTCGCCGATGAAAGAGGTGTCCAATTGCGACGCGACGGACCGTAGGAAACCGGTCGGGATGATGAACTGATCTGAGCTGGGCGGCATCTGGGCATGTACAGGCGGGTGGCTCGGCACCATAGCCTGCGTACCGCCGTTGCTGAGCATCGAGGGCGGGGTCATACTGCGCCAGGAACACCAGGAGGACCCTAAGGTACACCAACTGCGGTGTTTTGCGGAGATGTGTTCGGTGCCGATGACTCGCCACTGGCGGGGTCCTTGCCCGGCCCTCCCATGATCTTCGCCGCATTCATGCCCGGCGACGGCGGGGACATCATACCCACCATACCTTTGTTCTGACTCGTCCGATTCTGGCCTCCGGGCCCCGGTGGCCCGCCTGCAAACTGTCCGTCGGTGTTCGACGGCGAACCCCCCGCGCCCTGCGGAAGGATGTTGCCCAGCGCGCCGTGCGGCAGGTTGCTCTTGTGGAGGTTGTGCATCGGCTGCCTGTACTGGTGCTCACGGTGAATCTGTGTCATCTGTCAGGATATCAGCTACCCATACGGCTGTCTACCGGCATAAGACACGCACTTGTTGGTTCAGGTGGTTCATGGGCATGCCGTTCGGCGGGGGGTGGTTCATCATGCCAGGGCTCATTGCATTGCCCATGTGCGGGCCACCGATGTTCGCGCCCATTGCCATAGGCATCCCGGGGGCTTGCCCCATCTGGTGCATCCCTTGGCCGGGGATTCGGGAACCCAGGCATCCCAGGCATCATCGCACTTCGCATGCCGCCAGGCATCTGGTGGGGACCAGGGGCACCCTGTTGGAGGGGATTCTGGAACGGTGTCCCGCCCTGCTGCATCGGTGGCGGCTGTTGCATCGTCGCACTTCGCACGTCGCTAGGTGTCTGAGCTTGGGGCCGTATGTGCAACCGTAGGACAGACTTGGGATAGATATGGACAAGGAACCTGCCGCAGACCGCTGCTCTGAGGACCGACAGCAGAGTAAGTCCAGATCATGCAACGTCAACTTGAAGGGATGCAAACCACTCATAATGATGCTTGCATCGTGCCGAGTAGAAGATGGACCGTAGCCATGAGTAGTTGCAGTCGTATGTCTCGGTCCGAGGGGTCCTGGGATCCGTACAGATGGGCCATAGGCAGCGCTAGGTCGGAGATGGCGTCGCGGCGAGGTAGGCCCTTCGTGACCCCGCGCCCGAAGTACTGAAAGGAATAGTATGTGAAGTCACTGATTTGAACGGCTCTTGCAGTGTCCATGGTTCACTGGCAGGTCGGCGTCACGGTCAGCCCTCATCACGCAATGCAACGTCAATGTGCGATGAAAGATTATGATTACATACATATGCGATAGTGACTGATGTCACGGTGACAACGAGTGCGCCGCTATATCAGAATTAGCTATGTCTGTCATGCAAAGCAACGAAGGTTACTACTTACTACTATAGTAGTACCCATGAGGATCACGTGGTTTGTATGTATACCTTCTCCGTTGCGGTTCGCCATCGCACGTCCGGAGTTCACGCGTTCTCGTCTAAGTTTTACTCACGATCACTGCCAGCGGCGACGGACACCAGTACCAACGAGCTCGCACTGTCGAATTCCTGCGTATCCATCTTACTCACTTGCATCTCTGACGGAGGGAGACTTATCACGAAAAGGTGGGACACCCCCTCAGGCTGCTCCTCCGGCTTGCCGCCCTGAAGAGCGCGGAAACCCTGACGTCTCAACATTCTACCGACGACGCGGTCGTCAAATTGCGCTAATGCTATCATTTCGGGAATAGACAACTCACTGGGTCTGATCAATACCGGCTCGCCTTCGACTCCATAAAGCAACGCTACACCAATGATCCATGGTTTCCCATGTGCGGACGTGATACGCACCTTCGCCGTGCTCGAACACGGCGATGATGGTCTGGAGGATGTCTTACGAGAGCTCTAAACCGGCATGGGATAGGCGAGCTCCTCATTTTGAAGGTGAGTCGCCACCAAGTAAGGTGAATGCCGCTTTTGACCACAGTAGAGAGCATTTAATTGCCAACTGCATTGCTCGTCAGCGAGCTTCTCATCCTCTGAACATGACCCAGATGCCGACATCATCCCATAGCCATCGAACTCTCGAAACGCACGAGGCCTAGGGACAAATTCTCGTATTCATTCCGCAGTGGGTTATTGTCAATTACTCAGAGCCCTTCACGACAGGCGCAGGTCAGTAACCTTCGATGGGCCGCATGTGTGTTGCGAATGCCCATAACCGTGTCGCCTAATTGTTCCCATGACGTTAACTCTTTGCAGCCATCCATCTCACTGGCAGATGGTCTCGGCTCTCCACCACGCCTCGAAGGCCTGGCAGAGTTACTGTCCATGTTCGACAATGTAATAGTGCTTCGCTTCCTTCGAAGATACGTATGTCTATCAGACTCCTAAATATGATGCACTTACTCAAGGCCTTAGCCATGCAGACGCACAGTTAATTGGGTCCGAACGCGTGTCTCCCCCCGCGCTTGCCACCCACTCGCGGCGTTCTCCACAAGGGCCCGCCGCACACCGGCGATTGCACATTGAGCTGTGTTCTTTGATCGCAGTTTCAGCCGTCCACAACGGATGTCCCTCTTACGCTCGCAATGGTACGCAGCACGGCCTGAAGCTTATTGACTGGTCGTGCCAAGATCGTACGAACGAGAGGCTTCCTAGCGCCTTATTCAGGTAATTGTGGTCGCCGGTGATACAACATTAATTGATACGGCTGCCAGCAACACTAACTCATAGATGGCTAGGCGTCCATGAAGGTTTGCGAGCGATCACACTCTAACTATGGCTCGCAGATGGCCTCAGACGGTCTCATCCGACCGACCAGCAACCCGGACTAACTCAGAAATGGGTCAAAACCCGCGCATACCGATGGATTCGTATTTCAGCGGGCCGCTCAGTGGATGTTCTCCTGTACCGACGTTAGTGTGCGGTTCCTTGGTAAGTGGTCCTTCCGACTCGGATGTGTAGTTGTCTCGCTAGCAAGCGGGCGGTGTCAACTTAGATGATCATTCCATATCAGTCTGCCGTGCGGCTCTCTCTTGGCACTAGCACTACGAAGCTTCACGAAAGGCTTCCAGTGACATGTGGCCAACGGAGAGCATCGCGGCTAAAAGTCTCTTTAGTTCGTCTGTCGTGCGGTCAGTGCGGTCGCCGCACGTGATCTGCTGATATACTCCTGCTCGCAGTGTGGAGAGACGAGTTGGTTCAGCGCATCCTGCCGACTAGCAGGCATTCTTCCGTCATTGTTCGGTCTCACCGTAACAGTCTTCCAATGTGGACAGCTTCGAGGCTGGACCGGCCTTCAGATGCTAATCTTTGGTTCGAGCTCTGGGGTACTCTGTTCTATGTTTCCATCAGTCACGTAGCGGTATAACAGTCGAAGCTCGCCACTGTAGTTATGCAGTGCGTCGACTGCATACCTCTATGACCTTACCGAGCTGTGTAATGAGTGAACCGCGTCTCCTCCGGCATGTGACAACGCATGATGACATTATCAACATCGCACTCGAGCGCTCTCTCATGGCCACGGTCAAATGTGTCTCACAGATTTCGTGGATCCGAGCGGAGACGCATTTAGGGTGGTTTTCCACCCACCTTTCCGGATGATATACTGCTGTCGTTGTTTCTCCGTAGAAGCAGATCTCACGACAGCGTAGTCGGATCGTGTGATCGCTGGAAAGCAAATCTGCCCAAGATCCCGCCATCCTGAGGGATCTTCTACACACATACGGATAATTGCGGTCTTGAAAAGACGTGCCTCCCACGTCATTCAAACCCTGTTCGCTCCCGTCTGCAGGCCGTTGCACCGAAGGTAGAAGTTTAGACCCAATTGTGCCTCGTATCACATCTCAGTTGACTCATTTCCTTTCGGTCAATCCGGCAACAGAGCATTAGCCTGAGAAGCTCGTGGAAGGCGAATACCTCGAATAACAACTGCTCTCGATAGGCCATGCTGGAATTCGCTCCACATTTGCCACGAGTTTGATTTGCGCTGGATGATCTCGAGCTCGTTGGCAGAATTGGGCATTGAGAGCAATGGCTGTATCGTCTTTCAAACTTGCAGGGAAGCTGCGTCGCACTGGCGAGGCTTGTAGTAGCCTACCTTTTTCTGTGGCACCAATGCTCGCACCACACTCCACACCGAAAATTTTCTTAGTCTTTGCTTGTCATCGCGTGCGCAGTAGCCCACCGCAGTTTGTGCGAAGTCTGAGTGACATTGTCGCCTTGTACGGTAGTGTCAAGCCCTCGGATTTGGACCATAAGTAGTTGCGCGCGGGGATCCGGTGGCGTGTGGCGGCACCGCCACAGGCCGATGGCACGCATGCACATCGCACCACTCCGTCATGTCACGGAAGATATACATAGTAGCGTTGGTAGGTCTGCGGCAAGCTGAAAATGAAGCTGACGTCTTGAACATCGGATGGAGGGCTACCATGCTGACTTTGACTCTACACCGGCGCAGAAATTGTCACGGGTGAGTCGCCTCGGACCTCGTAAGGAGACGCCGACAGTGTACGCCGAAGTGAATCCAGCATCCCTGGAGAGGATTCTCCGAAGGACCGTGCTCCAGCACTTTTTTATGACACGCACAGCCTTCAACCTTCCTTCTGCACGGGATACTTGCAGCGGGCTAGCCGGCCACTGCTGGAGCCACCGGTGAGCAGCTAGACCAGCCGCGCTTCGCATTCGCGCTGATGATGCTCCGTCTTCGAAGGCTGTCGTTCAATTTATTTGCTTGCATGGTCCGTCGATTTCCCAGAGCACATTGACGGGATGACGGACGTCCTGAGAAGTAAAGGTCCGTCAATTCATAATCTTCGCCCTCAGGGTCGAATTTGCGACTCCCCGAGTCCAGGCAGTGTCCACCGCTCAGGCCCGTCGCTGACCATCGAAATGTGCACGGTATGTCAACCACCTGCCCAGCAGCGTGCGGTGACCGTCAGATCCGGGGGACTGGTTTTCGGGGCGCCCGAAGAGCCCATTTTCAGACTCATGAGTCACGACTACCATAGCCAGGTGTCGTGCGTTTGAAACTCTGCGAAGAGCACCGCAGATCTCGTGGCATGACTCCGTGCCCACATGCTGCTCAGTACAGTCCCCGAGAAAATTGCATGTGCGAGAACTGGTTCCGCAAGCGATGGTCACGTCGTCGAGGGGTTTTGTTTGGATGTCGGTCATGGTGGACGATCACACACATGGAAGGTCATAGAGTTACTCGCAATGTCCGATAGCTCGGCGTGGTGCGTAATTCCCGTTCCTTGATGCATCGCAGTTTCTGACCGATGCCAATCACTTTTAGCAGCCTTCAGTTTTGAGGAAGTACCAACAACATCCGCCTCCGCTCCGATGATCAGGCAACCACGCTGAACAGCTGGAGATGGTATGAGAATGCCCCGTGATTCCTCTTGACAGGTGCCGCGGTTCATCCTCTCTGCAGATTTGAACGCCAAATTTCCACTTTGAACCTTCTCCGACGCACGGTTCTTCCGGGCAAGACACATGAAGGTCATCACTGTGGCGAGACACATGCATTGCTGTGCCCGTATCTCCAATCTCACACCATGACTCCATACAGGCTCTCAGGACGGCCATATGGCGTGCTGCTGTGATGCTTTGTCTGCGGCTGTAGGCGTTATGAGCCTCATGTATCTCGACACATCTAACTTTATGGTCGCTCCGGCGTGAGCCGGTTAGTCCCTTTCTCCATCTTCTGTGTTTCACTATCTAGGCGACTGTTTTAGGCCGACTGAGCCCGGTTGAAACCCGATTTGCGCCAAGCAATACATGTTCCTTCTTCCTGCTATTGTCAGAGGGGAAACATTTCGGCGCTCCCGTCACAAGAGTCAGCGCACGTCACCGTGGCAGAGAAGTTACATCTGTCTGGAAGCAATCGTACGTGCTTCTGACTTCACATCCCTCTATTTGTTCGCTCAGATTTTCTTCAACACGAGTCATCTGCGAGGAGGCACTCCGACGTGAGCCGCCGCCTATGTAACATCCGAAAGACGTGAATGTGTCTGATGACATGTGTCTGCGGTACCCAGGTGCGTGTTGCAGGCCATACCAGTGATCGACTGAGTGTATCGAGCTTGGAAAATGAACACCGTTAGAATAACGGCAGCAACACCATTCGTCTTGTCAATGTACAAAACGGCCATTCCCCCGTCCAAATGATACATCCCTCAAGGTCGCGCTTACACGAGTGTTTCGGCTGACTCGGAAACACTAGTACGCAGTCTCTGTCCTGTCCCTGATCCTCTAATTGTTGTCACTTCAACGTCGGATTCACGGGGCCCGCTACGAGGTCCGGTGATTCAACTCCTCCAGCGTCGGGGCCTAGTGAGCAGCCCGGAAACACGAACTGTATCACTCCGGTCTTCCCGGGTTCAATGTTGTGACGGAGAGGACGCCACGCCGGAACACCTTGTTCGGTGGAAGTCCTGCTAGACAACGGTATATAAACCTGTACCCAAAGGCTCGTAAGGTTTCCAAGTCGGGTCCTACTCGGATCTGACCACTCTTAATGAGATCTGGATCGAAGATATAGACAGTTGCGAGCATACTACACCACGATGTCAGCTATGCCTCCAGGACTACAGTTAACTGCGATGTTGCAGTTTGAACCGCACGACAGCCCCGAATCTTACACTGGCTGATACCATCGAGCAGGGGAAATTATATCATAATCACGTATATACTGTACCTGTTTGCGCATCGGTTCTGGATGAGGCTGGACGGAGCTCGCGGAGACCACAGACTGAAGGCACCCACAACGGGTCCTGCCACATGAGGAAATTTGAGGAAATTTGATGACGGGGTACGTTTTAATCGAGAAGAGAACCCTTGGGCTCCCATGGCGTGAGCACCGTGCGGTCGTTGAACCACACACTCAGGCTCTACGGCGCTGAACCTTGTGGTAGGCGTCCGAGCCTAGGGCGTCCTATAAGAGAACTCAGAGGCGAGGGAATTCGGCACGGCGCTGGCTCGATGGGAGTCTGACCAGCAGCGCAGAGAAGAGATGCTTCAGGACGCGCGAGGACCCGGTAAAGTATAAAGAATGCATCAGGTGCAGGAGAGCAGACGCTGACTCTCGAGGCAGGCAAGCCACACCGTGGGTCCTCCAGATCAAGTCCTAGCCAGCGCAGAGCACAAGCCGCATCCGAGTCTGCGGGGCATATGCCCCCACGCCTCCCCCAGGAACTAGCAGAGATGATCATCGACGAGCTCGGCGACACGTACCAGCGCCCAACCCTTGCCGCGTGCTCCCTCACCTGCCGGGCGTGGCTGCACCGGAGTCGCGTCCACATCCACTCTGCAGTCAGACTCGACCCCAACAGCCACCTCGACCGCCTCTCCGAACTCTACAGCGGCCCTCTCGCGGACTACGTGCGCAGCCTCAGCATCGATGCCTCCGTCGAGGGCGAGCCCCGCCCCACCCGTGGCTGAACACCGTCAGACCCCTGCTCGAGAGGCTCAAGAAGATCCACCGGCTCGCGCTGGAGGCCCTCGTTTGGGAGCAGCTGGAGGAGCAGACGGTGCGCATATTCCTCACCAACTACGACGACGTGCGCGATGTCTGGTTGGCCGCATGCGACTTCTATAACCCAGCCGCTTTCGTTCGTCTCCTTCAGTCGTTCGGAAAAGCGGACTCGATTCGCATGGAGGGCATGGGATGCGACCCTGTGGATTTCGAGGAGGCGCTGGAGGAGAATGGCCCGGTGCTGCACTTGCAGGCCCTGGATGTGGGAGAGTTATGCAACGCCCCGAGCATCGTCGCCCGGTGGGCGTACCACGGGCGGAAGGAGGTCGTCATCGAGAGCATCCACTTTTCGTGGAACCACGAGGACCCCGTCCATCTCTCGAGGCTGCTGCAGCTCGCTGGTCCCTCTGTGAAGAGCCTTTCCATCACTATGGACGACCACGTCCAGCGCGTTCGGACGACCCCAGGTGAGAACTCTGCAGACGAGTATCACATCCGGAAGTGATGTGCGGACAGCACCTAACTGTTTGATTGATAGGCGAACTGCAGGGTGCTGTCGACCTCAGCCAGAACACCGGCCTACGCACGCTACGCGTCCTCCTTCGTCTCGAGACCAGCAACTACATCGAGGTATCGTGGATTGGAGATGTGCTGTCTCAGCTCTCGTCACAACTTTTGGCGCACATCCTGATATTCATCGAGTTGCCCTCGTACGAGCTACTTGACAAGCTCAGATGGGATCTGATCGACTCCGCCCTCGCAGATACGCGCATCCCCGCGCTCAAGAAGGTCGAGTGCTGCATACTGCGACGCTACATGCTCCATCAAGGCCTGGACCCGAACGCAATCAATCGCGTGAGGAACGCCCTGCCAAAGCTCGCGGCGTTGGGAATACTCGAAGTCTCCCAAGAATACACCTAACCCCTACCGCCCCTTTCATCTTGATTTACTCCCTTTTCATCTCTTGTCGCCGGTCTTGTCGGACCTTCAAGTTCGGCGGACTGCCAACCAAGCTCAATCGCCCTTGCTTCGGTTGGACGTTGGTAGCCTGTTGTAGGACCTTATGATCCTGCTCGAGGTTGTCGACGTGCTTCCCTTGCGTCAGTAAACCCTTCACCTTCGGAGGAGGATCGACACGTGATGCGCGTATGTACTGTACTGTTTGGCAGACCTCCTGCAGATCTCCATCGAGGATGGTTACATGGGTAGCGTCACACAAAGTGTCCCCTTCCGATTCTACGTTGATCAAAAATTCATCGTGTTTGTTTTGCGCCTTCCACCGTTCGACAGGGCGCTCTGTTTGGCACAGTCGCAGGGCCTATCAGTCAGCTGCGGGCGGTCCTCGAACGAGGGTGCACCACATTTGGTCAGACTAACGCTGCACTCACTACTCTCACTCGTTCTGTAGGAAGCTCGCGCCCTTCTTTCATCTGACTATCGGTGCGCGAAGTTGAACAATCCCACTCCGCTGATGTAACCGGTAACTTATCTGCATCGCACAGCGCTGAGTCCCAGACTGGCGCGCGACTACCTCTTTGTTACGGACACCGCGGAGCAATAAGTGCGCGCCGCGTTCATGGTGGGTTCTTGCGTCTGACGGCATCCACATCATATCTAACTGTCTGCTCAGTTGTTTCGACATCCCTACCGGCCCGAGATCGCCTTGGGACTGTGTCCGAGGAATCTCTAAGATAGGTTCTCTGTGTAGCCGTTTGAACCGGAACGCTGGCTTGGAATGCTGAGCGTTGGATGGAGTCGAATACCGACACGGGATGGTCTATGCCACAAGTACGATCGCGCTGACAAGTTTTGGACAGGTTCGCTACAACTCTCGCCACCAGGTCAGGACACACATTCTTCCTAGGCGGCAGTGGCGCGCTACCCAGTGGTTGGAAGGCGTCTCCATTGTTGGGCCTCCAGGTCTTGCTCGTCTCCATGCTTGTGGCGACTAGGCGTCCACTAGCGGGACAGGTCAGTTTGATCTCGGGCTACGATTGACCATACCTTACGTGCGAGGAGGCTTCGATGCGCGTCATGCTGGGTTTGCACAATCCCTACACGAGCATATGGTATGTTGTCGTTCTCGCCACCCTTGTCAACTAAGCTTATGACGAACGATGACTAGCTTTCGGTTAGATATGCATGTGACGCCACAGTGCGGTTCCGGACGTCTTCTGAGATGTAGTGCCGTCACTCAAGACAGTCATATAGATGTCCGTTCCATGACTGTTGACACCACTCCACTTCATAGCTTACCTCTTCATCTAGACTCGAGACCTGTCGTGTGGCACCGGAACCAAGCTATGTATGCCCCTCCCTCGGGCTGCTATACATACACAGATCAAAGCAGTCACCGCTCTATGTAGTCTACAAGATATTGCACGCCTTTTCGCTGAGGCACGATGATCTGACTGGCAGTCATGATGTTTGCAATCGGAGCGGCGTCCCACGACGAGTGATTTTGAGCGTCCTCATGCTCAATACCTCCAATGACTCTGCGCCTCTGTATCAGCGCTTCGCGAAGCTCCTCCCGATAACATAGTGCACCAGTGCACTGGATAGCTCGTAAGCCTGGTCTAGCTTAGCACAATGCGAATGCGCCTGAACCGATCGTCAAATATGTAGCCGATACTATCGTGCTTGGTTCGTTCACATCGTAGCTTCGCTCATCTTGTCAACAGTCAAAGAGGTACTGCGCACATGTCCGGGGCATCTCGTAAATCATGAATTTCAGCTAGGAAAACATATGGAAGACATAACACAACACGTCACAGTTCGTAATAATCGTGCTAAAAGTCAAATCTCGACGCGACGCACCAGCCAAGTCTCATCGGAAGCATTCGTGGGCTACAAAGCTCGGTGTTATACATCTCTATAGTACATCTCGAGACATAACTTATCACGGATCCCAGGTGCGGACTGGACAGCATGTATCGACAGCAGGCGACGTCGGACAACTAGGATTAGGATACGGTAAGGAGCGTGTGGGTTGCGACGAGAGCGTTAAAGATGAGCTTGAATTTGGGCAGGAGCCTGTCGTGGGATTCGCGGCACAGGAGGGATGAGCGCAAGCTGCGCGTTGCCGCTGAAGAGCGGCAGGTTGTTCAGGAAGTCCTCCCATCGCTCCTGAGTGAGGATAGGTGACACAGCGTACGGCTCGGCGCCGGTCTCGGCCAGGTATTCGTCCACATGGGGCAAGGCGGCGGTGATCGCACGGTCCTCCATCTCGAATTGCGCCCAGCGCGGCAGAGCTGCATGCTCCGCGTACCAAGCAGGGTCCTCCAGTACGACGCTGGCCTCGTACAGGTCGAGCAGCGTCTTGTCGACACCGGTGTTGACAGCTGCTTCGTACGCTATACGATGTCCGATCGCCTGGACCAGAGGCAGACAGCGAGGAAGCATGAGCCGACTGAGGCTGTCGTGACGGTGGTTCCCGCCTGCGCGGTCGAGGAGGGCACGGCATTCCGCGAAGAGACCGGCTTCGTGTCGACTGAGAAGAGAGTCCGGGTACTTGCTTGCGGGCATACTGTAGCGACCGATCAACAGTTCATTCGCAAGACCTTTAAATCATGACCATTAGCTGTGACTCGCTGGACAAGATGATGTAAGGGAGACACACGGATGCTCAAGACAAGAACATCGCCCTCGGCGATCCTGATACCACGCATGAGGAGCTAGACCAACTGTCAGTTCAACGGTCAGGGAAATCGCATCGCAGTTACACACCTCCGACTGGAGGACGTTGTTATGTTCAAAGACTCCATGCGCGCCGATTCTCTCAGACAAGTTGCTCAGGCTAGCCCAAGCGTGGCGCGTCATTGAGGCCTTTGCAGCGGCCGCAATTCCATCACGAACACGGGGGTCGATGGACGAGTCCGTGTATAGGTCGATGGCGGCCTTCGCGTGCGCCTTCATGACGGCTACCTGTGCCAGTGCATGAAGGATAGGGCCGTGTTGAGTGCGGAAAGACATGATAGAAACGGGAGCGCCACCGGCGCCCGTCACAAGCCGCCGGAGGCTGTAGCGAGCTGCGAGGTAGGCGTTCACCGAGAGCAGAGGGATGGCCATGGTCCCCAGCGCCAGCGAGCCAACAGATACTCGCCAGATGCACGAGATGAAATTAGCGCGTAGATCAGCTGGCTTAGCCAGTGAACCCAGCAGAGCGGTAGACGGGAGTCGGACATGGTCAAACGACGTCACGGCATGATCGACAGGTTTGATGCCACCTCGCTGCGGCACCAGTCTACGGATAGGTTAGTCTAAGGTCATCAAGGGAAAGCCTGTCACCACATACCGGGCAGTGACGCCTTTGCACATCTGTTGACCGTCACCGAGGGCCACGAGGAAGGGACGAATCCCCCGGTTCTCCCCTTGCACGACGAGCCTTGCAAATACAATAGCAACCCGAGGCAACGAGCCGAACGGTCCTGTCGGAGGCATGTACCTACAGCCAATTAGCTCCTTGACGAAGGCTGTACGACGTTGCACTCACTTGCGCGCCCGTTCACTAGGAGTGTGCAAGTCGAACTCCCCATTTGGTAGAAGTGTCGCCGTCGTCTCGAGGTTCGGGGCGTCGAGACCATGGCCGACTTCTGTGAGAAGGTACTGCGCACTGTCATAGCAGTCAGCGAGGTAATGCGGTATATTTTCTTGTCCGACTCACGATACGTCGAACTTCATAACCTTGTCCATGATTGGCCGGAGCTCAGGACGTTTCTGCGCGAAGGCCGCCAATGTCCCACCCATCAAGTTATACTGGATGGTCAGTAGCGTGAAGGCACCGGCATCCAGACTGTGGATGTTGTCGGTATGGAACTCCCAGAACTTGGGGCGCAAGAACAGAGTGTCCTCCGGTGTCATCGCTGCCAACAGCGTCAGTCCGATACAATACCTGCACTAGAACAAACGCACCATATGCCTTCGCAATAGCCCGGGCGCGCCGGTAAGACAATGTAATCCTCTCATCCAAGGAGGCACTGTCGGGCAGAGGTTGGAAGTCGGGAGTCCCGGGCAGGTGCGCAGTGCGTGAAGAACTCATCCTGTCACGTAGAAGGGGGGAAGGGTAGAGAGGGGTTCGCTGGGAGGAGATGGTCTGTGTGTGGACAGAGAAATTCAACGCAGCCAGCCCCAATTTATGTGTGATGCGATCCAGAGGGTCGGTCGACCGCAATTACCGCAATTCAACTAGCGCATCTCGGGCTCTACGACGCGAGGGCCGTATCTACATCTGAGATCTTCGAGATTTCGGTGTTGCTCGTGCGTGTGTAACGCTCATTTTCGGCAAGAAAACTAAGGCAGATTGAGACTCGCGGTCGCAGGTGTTAGCATAATGTGTCAGCGGCACATGTGATGGGGTTACGATAGGCTTCTTCGCAAGCCGCGTGGATATGAAGCGTGTAAGTGGTGTAGTAGAGCCAAGTCGGACAAGGGCCCGAGTTGCACTACACTGATCTTCGTATCCGCCTTGTCAAATTGCAGGCTAATATATGGCGCCAGACGCTGCATCGAATTTGTGTCAGAAGTACTCAGCTAGTATGCTGTGAGTACTTACGTGGGGAAAGCGACAGAGGTTTGGCATGCCCGGCGGAGCTATGGAAGGTTCGATACGGTGACCCGTAGATCGGCAAGTAAGTACTATAGATGGGCGCCTTCGCTATGTCGGTGACCCCGCACAAATCGAGATAAGAAGGCATCCGATGCAAAGGGTCGGGCAAGGCAGGCTTGTGCCGCTTGTCTCGACATGCCCGGGCCCAGCCACCACGCTAAACATCCATCAGCTTCACCAGTGATTTCTAGCGTGCCTAGGCGACCGGATCATTCGCTGCAATCGGTTCATACGCGCGATGTCATCTCCGTCGACCAGCACGTCAAGGAACCAATTTAATGACGCGAACATGACTGGCTTGTGCGTGAATACTGCTGGCACGATAAGGAACCACTACGCAGCCACTACGTACCGTATGCACTAGTACTTGGCTGAGCGACGATGCACTCCGTATATGGCGATGCGGAACATTGGTACATGCACTGCGGGCGGGTTCGAAGCTGGACGCATCAATCCTCATGATCAGACCGTCGTTGTGGATTTGCTACGTTGACCCCGACAGCGTCTTCTGTATGAGATATTCTCGTAACGTTCTTTCGTATCGCCGTATAGTACGCAGCGGATGACCATGCTAGGGACTCCAATCGTGGGAGCTGCAGCCCATAAGGTGATGCTGGTCGGCTATAACCATTCGCTAATCAATTCTGTTAGTCGTCCCAAGTGATATATCATCCTACCAGACGGACGCCACCGGTGTGAATGTGCAGCATAGCAGCTGACTGCGATGTATTTGGTAGAGTTACGAGGGATAGTCTTGAGGGGTCTGAACAAGTTGCATACGCTCACAGCATGGGCAGCGCTCACAATGAATGTCACTGATCACGTACGTTGGTACACCACATGTCGTGTGTTGCTGACGGACCGGCGTTGCAGAGTTATCTTCTAGGGCGAGGCGCTACGTCCCGCAAGCGTCCCTGTATGTAATGAGGGTGGTCCAGTGTAGATAGACAAATTTGCGGGAAACGCGACGCCGCAACATGGGCAGGTGACGTCGACGGCATTGTCGATCCATAAAGCAAGTGTCGTTCGGAAGTTTGGTAGCGAGTACAGTTTTGGGGAGAAGCATTCTCGACGCTAGAGATACCGGGCGCGCAAACCGAATATTCTGTACAGAAAGATTGTGCGCCACTTAGTGGCGGATACAAATGCCGTGATCGACGAGCACGCCGCGGAACTAAAGAGGAGCACGGATGGGCTGTGAAAGTTCTATGAAGCTCGGAAGCGGACACCCCTTTGCCTCGATTCGATCATGATAACGACGTACCGTCCGCCTCGAACATCACAGACGGGCAGCATCCTTATCGCAGATGCTCGAGCACTTGTCTTGAACAAGGCCCATCGAACATAAGTAGCAACCGTCGGGGGCATTGCGCACCGCTCGGTGTGTGCTGACGGATGCGTCACGCGCCACAGACAAACTTCAAGACCAGAGCGCTTACAGGCAGGCACCATGCTCGGAAAACGCGGCTGCTGGCATCTACCCGGGGATAGCGGGTGAATAAAACAACGTATGATTGACGGAAAGTACAGCATAACCCGAGGCACTCACTTTGCCATATGCAAGAGCGTGGACAAACTTTCAGGTAAATCTTGGGCAATCCGCTTGTGATGATGGGCCGCAGCGCAGCCGTGCAACAGCTCAAAGAGAAGTGCATACTAGGACTAGCTCCGTTAGCGGATCGGCTGGAGGTGGAGAAGCTAGTCCAACTTACGTTACAGTCGGATGGTCGGACTGACAGGGCAGACGGGGATTGTCTGATCCATAGCGCAGTCTTCTACTCCAGTAACGGACACGCGGTCCGTTTTTGATGCCTGACAGTTGGTGCGACTCCACTGGCGGCCTCAGCCATGCAGAGGGCCAGCCAGAACGCCGTATTACGGCATATCGACACACTGTGGTTCTAACCCGCTGTATGGTGGCCATAAGCGACGGTCGTTCTCCAGATAAGTCCCTTGATTTCAGCAGTCACCATTTCTTCGTACCCGATCGTCCGGTAATATACACTCACCAGAAAGCTTGGTCTTTCGCTCCGTCCTTCCCCGTCAGAGGTCACTCTCGATTCCTTGGCGACATCGCCTGAACGGGTCTGTGGGCCTCTGTGGGCTTGTGTCGACGAGTTCGGGGTGATAATCAGGAACCTTGATCTAAGTTGGCGCCCAATTGGCAAACTGGGCATAGAGTTGCAGAGTAGCATCCGCGCGTGGCTTTTGTTCCCTATCTCGAGACCGGTCAGATGTGGGCGGTGGAGGAAGAGGGAAGTGTAGCGAAATAATCGAACGGCGTACTCGCGTGAGAGTGCGATCTAGGGAGGTCTAGGCACTGCGCCACGCCATGCCTGCCCATCGATGCTACGTAGGAACATTGACCCTGGTTGGAGAAGCAGCATGATGCTGTGCCGCGGCATTCGTTTGACCCATAACATCTACGACGCCAAAGTGTGTCCTTGTTTCGGAGTTAAGAGGTTGCGTGAAGGCTTACCGAAGTCGTTCGGTAATATCAATACCGAGCAGCCCCTACCCCCGTCCTGCTATCTGTACGAGATCAAGGGGCTGTTGAGACGGCAGTAGTAAGTTATGATCGCTGTTTCGCGCGCCGAGCGGCCAGTTCAAACGGTCAGAATTCTGCGATGCCAGATATGGAGGTGCGTACGTATCATCCCGCTATCAATGAATAAGTCAGGAACGCTCTGGTAAGTGCATGCACCCGGTCTCTAGGGTGATCGCATGCCCTTGCTGACATTGTCAATTCCGCGTGCTGTGAATACAACAGACAGTGCGAGGCTGCGCTCGGCCGCACCTCAGCGTGAAGCGCCTTCACGCGCAGCAGTGGCAGCGAGTCGCCATCAATTTTGATCTTAACGGCTGCCGCGATTCGTGATGTCTGCACGATGTTGACCAGCGTTGCTCGTAATGCACTTCATTTGAGTAACACAGTCGACAGTCTCACCTGAACTGCATCCGCGCTAAGGGGTTCCTAACCAGTCTATGAACCATGACGATGGCTCGAGCCCTCCCGGGAGAATGCCCGCTTCGTGCTACCAAGAAGTTCCTGCTGAAGACAAAGTCGGCGAGAAGCAAGTCAAGGTCCATTACAAACTAGTCGCGACGCAGCTCCAAACGTACTGTAGTCCGTTCAAGAGGTTAAATTGCTAGTCTCGCGAACCAGTAATCCGTGATGGGGTCGCAGCTCCAATCAGCGTAGTCCCTAAGTATCGCATTCTGTGAGTCAAAAAACAGTGCAAGATGTTCGTAGAAAGGGAGAAGAAGAGATCTAGGAATGGGCAATGGTCATGTACCACATTGACGCCGTTTAGTAAGCCCTGCCAATGGCCGATTACGTCTGAGCGCAAGTCAGCTGCAGCCTAGAAGCAACACGTTCAAGGGTGGTCGGCGACAGGTACTCTGCGACGCAATAAATCGCCTATGCATGAGGTCGTTGCTTAGCTGCCCACATCTATCAAAGGAGTGAGGGCCAACGAGCAGCATACGGACGAGGCTTCACAGTTGATCAGAACGAAGCTCGGAACACGCGTTACGGTGGAAGAAATTCCTTGAGCTCATGCATCCACGAGGACAGCAGAAGTGTAATGTTCACGGAGATCCTCTCACCTGTCTCGTCATATGTCTCGTCGCCGTTCATAAGAACACCACTGACGCTTTTCGTCTGCCAGATCCTGCGGTCATCAATATGAATCACGTCCATTCCGTTGGACTGGAGTACACATTCCGTAGCGTGCTGGAGTGTCTGTTATACTTTTGGCAGGCTTTGACGTGGCTGAATGAGGGGAGGAGGAGGCCGTTTGGTGGTCGTCATGAAACGCAGAGACTGCTAGACGCCCCAACTGACGCGGTCCAGCGCGCTCCGCGCGGTCGGTCGTGGCGCGCACGTGATGGCGTATGTGGCACTGGCTGCGGTGGGAGTCGCTGCGTAGCGCGTAGCACGTACACCACCTCACTCACTCGTCGGTTCCAGGCAGCTCGTCGCGCGCTGCAGCGAGCAGTCCAACTGCAATCATGACCCCACGGTCTAGGACGACCCTCGTTCTATGGCTTGTTCACTTTCTATCCTGTCTGCTCGTGACAACTGCTCAGCAGCCCGACTATTCGGTCAACTACTTCCCAAATCTTCCCAGTAGACTCTTCTTTTTCGAAGACACGACCGTATGGCCCATCTCTGCGTTTACGTGACCTGGACTAACCTGACGAACGTACTAGACTGCTATATACCATGACCTGATAGACGGGAATGTGTACGTGTCGCAAGACGAGGGAGCATCATGGGCACGGGCGGACGGAATACCGGAGGGCGATGCATCTATGGTCATAGAGCATCCATTTGACAGCAGCTATGTGCGTGCATGACCTGTGTCGCTACATTCTAACCCTTAACGGTCACTTAGGCCTTTGTTCTAACTCGGGGGGTTTCCCATTACCGCACCGCCGACCGAGGGAGGACATGGCAGCGCTTCGATATGCCCATCCCCCCAGCTCTCGTGGGCAAACCGCTTTCTTTTCACTCAGACCCCCAAAAATACGGGTACATTCTGTATCAAGGCACCTCTTGCCAGTCCACGGGCGGTTGGGGCAGTGTCTGTCATGATGAGGTATGTAATGCACGGTCCCTCAATGCTTGTCAAGCCATAACGAAAACACCTTCTCTCGTCAGACATATTACACGAAGGAAGCTTTCAGCGATCTCCCTGAACTACTGCTTTCCGAGACATCCCGCTGCCAGTTCGCGCATAGCAGCGCAGACTTCAAGCATGATGCACATCCTGACCTTATATATTGCGTCGCCTTTGACACCAGCACGTCCACGGGCATGCACTCGCTCTCAGCAAGTCGCTTGTTTTCATCAGTAGACTTCTTCGAAGAAGACCTCAGAGTTGAAGACCTCGGGATCGGCAAGAACGCACGCGGTGTCGTCGCATTCGCCATCGTGTCCAAATTCGCAGTAGTAGCATTGCGAGATCTCAGTCCTTCCAGCGACGGCGAAATGCTCCTCTATGTCTCCGTCGACACCAAGACGTGGGCCAAGGCGCGCTTTCCCCATGCGTCCTCCGCGCGTCTCAGGGAGAATGGTTATACCATAGTAGAGTCGACGACGCACTCGCTGGCTGTCGATGTCATGCTTCAAGACATGATGACGACCATTGGAACACTGTTCGTCAGTAATTCAAACGGGACGTTCTTCGTGGAAAGCCTCAAGGATACGAACCGAAACGAGATGGGATACGTGGACTACGAAAACTTGTACGGCATCGAAGGTGTCGGGCTTGCCAACATAGTCTCGAACGCAGAGGAAGTGGAGGGCCGCAGGGCACAGAAGAAACTCCAGACGAGGATTACCTTCGACGACGGACGGACCTGGTCGCGCCTCGTTCCACCGTCCAGGGACAGCGAGAACCAGCGCATTTCATGCAATCCTGACAACGATGATTGCTCGTTACACCTGCACTCGGTCACCATCCCTCATAACTTTGGCCGCGTTTTCTCCTCTCCTGCTCCTGGCTTCGTTATGGGTATTGGCTCCGTTGGGCCGTCCCTGAAGCCGTATGACGAATGCGATACGTTTTTGAGCACGGATGCAGGCCGCACGTGGACGATGGTACATGCGAATGCGCACAAGTACGAATTTGGCGATTCGGGAAGTATCATGGTGCTCGTCAATGACGAGGAGAGTACCGACCAAGTCACCTACTCGAGTGATCTCGGCAGGACATGGTAGGTCAAGCCGACTGAGGTAGCCAGCACATGCATTGATCAGCGATTCAGGCGTACCTTCTCTTACGGATTCAACATGCGTGCTCGCATCTTGACGACCGTATCGGATTCGACATCGCAAAAGTTCATGCTTGTCGGCCAAGTATCGAGGCAGGACCAGCCGGGCCGTGGACGTTACGCTGTGGTCTTCCTCGACTTCGCGCCCATGCGCTCGCGCAAGTGCGGCGAAAATGATTTCGAGCGATGGTATGCTCGCTCGATGACCCACGAGTGTCTGATGGGCCATAAGGTGATATTTATGCTCAACAGTCGCTGTCCAATCAATCCACTGACGCGATGCTCGCCCATTTATAGCAATGGTACAGGCGCCGAAAGGCCAACGTGGATTGCTATGTCGGGGAGAAATTCCATGAGCCAATCGAACACGAGGAGAACTGTAGGTGCACGGACGAAGACTACGAATGGTGAGTGAGGCTGCGCGGGCGTGTGGATACCTAGCTGAAAGCTTCACGCAGCGACTACAACTTCGTGAGGCAGGGTGATCAGTGTGTCCCCACAGGACCGGAACCTATTCCCGCAGGCGTGTGCCCTCCCGACAACCCCGATGCTATGTATCTAGGATCGTCTGGCTATCGACTCATCCCGGGCAATACCTGCGACAGGGCATCTGGTATCAAGAAAGACGAGCCTATTAGTAAGCCTTGCGCCAATGGTGAGTCTCACCGTGGTAGTATGTTGGATACGCGTACTCATATGAACGCTGTAGCACAACCCGCTGAGGGCGAGGTTGTCCATCAGATTGTAACGTTCTTCCTTATCATGGCGTAGATTCCTGACTCATAGAATCTCGCTCAGTTCGAATTTCCGGCAGCCGTTGTGCAGTTCGCATACTTCAAGGATTCTACGGTCAGTGTCTGCTCGCTTGTCATTGATTCATGTACTCACTCGCTACAGACAATTCTCGTTCGCCTGGAAGACTACAGCATCTGGCAGTCGAGCAACGAAGGGTACACCTGGCATCAAATCCAGCCCGAGGAGCGTTTCGTCGCCTTCTATCATCATGCTTTCAGTCACGACCGTGCATACCTCATCACTGGGACCAAACGGTACTACTACACTACGGACACAGGGAAGACGTGGTTATCCATGGATGGTCCCCTACCGCCAAACAATCTCGGCCTCCAGATCTTGCATTTCCATCCATCGAACTCCGACTACCTGATCTGGAGCGGCAGCGAGGGATGCATCGGCTTCGGCGAGAACTGCAATGTACAAGCCTACTACACTCGCAACAACGGACGTAAGTGGAACTTCATCGAGAAGTACGTCCGAAATTGCGCATGGGCTCGGGACGCCGAGTTGGTGGTGGATCCAAACCAGATAATCTGCGAGGTGTATAAGAATCAACAGGGCAATCAGAGGTTCTTCCAGATGGAGAACCCGCTGCAATTGATCAGTGGGACAAACTTCTTCTCGAAAAAGACGAAGCTCTTCGACCACGTTGTCGGTTTTACCAAATTTAGCGAGTTCCTGATTGTCGCGGAGGTGCGCAGGCTTGTCCTCAATATCTGCCCTTGTTGACCAGGCCATGTCCTCAGTATCAAACACAGCGACAAACTTTGGACCTGCAAGTATCCTTGGATGGGCGGTCTTTCGCTAGTGGAATGTTCCCTCCCAATCTGCGACCGGATCAACATGCGAGTGCAGTGTCCATTATTCCGAGTGCGTGTGCTGAACTGTCTACAGGCATACACTATCCTCGAGTCCAGTACCATGTCCGTCTTCTTGCACGTCACTACGTCAGAGAGACCGAACCCGTACTGGGGAAGCATCCTGAAGTCCAATTCAAACGGAACGTACTACGGCATTTCCCTTGAGAACGTCAATCGCAATGATGCTGGATATGTCGACTTCGAGAAGATGATCGGTCTAGATGGGATCGCCCTGGTCAATGTCGTATCAAACGCGCTGGAAGCCACTTTAACCGGCCGAAAGGAACTGGAAACTCGCATCACCCACAATGATGGTAAGCGCACGTTCTGTCACCCACAGACGCACACTAATTACCAGTCTTCCAGGTGGAACTTGGAAGCGGCTGGTGCCTCCCCCTAAAGATTCTCTTGGCAATCAGTATTGGTGTGACAGCACTGTGAGCGGGCCACCTCCTCAAATGCGACGCGTCTAAACATTCTTGTTACTATCAGCGTTGCGCATTGCACATACATGGATACACCGAGCGTTATGATGCGCGCGCGACCTATAGCACGCCGTCTGTGCCGGGTCTGCTCATGGCCGTTGGTAACGTCGGAGAGACGTTGGCAGGCTACTCTGACAGTGACACATTCTTGAGCCGCGATGCTGGATTCACCTGGGAAGAGGTCCACAAGGATGCTCATCTATGGGAGTTTGGCGACTCGGGATCCATCCTCATCATGGCGAACGACGAGGAACCAACTGATCACGTGCTCTTCAGCACTGACGAGGGTATTAGTTGGCGAGAATACAAGTTTACCGATGAGAGGATACGCGTCAAGGAGATCGTCACTGTTCCGACAGATACAAGTCGGCGGTTCATCCTAATGGGCTACTATCCCCGGTCACCAACCGTTCATGTCGCTGTGCACGTCGACTTCACGGCCCTGACATGGAAAGAGTGTCAGTGACACAATTTTCTATGCTCTGCATGCATGCTCACTGTCTGTCAATCTAGGTACTTTCAGCGTGGAAGATCCTGGGCATGATGATTTCGAACTCTGGAGTCCGAGTGAGAATCGAAATGAGTTGTGTCTTTTCGGTCGGCAGGTGGGTGACGCAGTGACACAGTCCGTTCTTCGCTTCTTACTAAGGGGCCGTAGACTATGTATCACCGCCGTGTACGTGAAACCAACTGTGTCGTTGGTAACCGTCCGAAGGCCGAGGCCAAGATAGTACGGAACTGCGCTTGCCAGGCTTCCGACTTTGAATGGTATGCACAGTCATCTCGTGCCGCATCTTGCAACAGTCGCTCACGTCTCAAGTGCAGTGAATTCAACCACTACAGGGACGAGAACGGCGAATGCGTCCTCGTTCCGGGCACGCAGTCACTTTCCGACGATGATTCGTGCAATGGCGATGACGATTACTGGTACGAACGCACCGCATACCGCAAAATCCCCTTCTCTAGTTGTGAGGGCGGGGATCGTCCGGATCGCGGGAAACAGCACATTTGCCCTGGGATCAGAGCACATGGCGCGTTCTTCTGGCTCATGATGCTCTTCATTCCGTGCGCCTTTGCAGGTCTCGCAGGATGGTGGTATGTCCGTAGGCGCGCAAGAGGGTACGTTCACCAGCAAGGCCCTCAGTAGCTGATGCTAATCCTCACCAACAGAGCCATCCGCCTTCCTGGCGGAGATACCGGCCCAAGATACGTGGGCAACTCAGGTACCCTCGAGACGCTCGCGTCTGTGCCCTACTTCGTCATAGCCATGGCCGGAGCTGCGTGGGAGACAGTCGTAGAAAAGTTTGCCGATGCCACAACTGGTATGCGCACGCGCAGTGGGTACCGGACGGTGCCCATCGACGAAGATGCACAGATTTTGAGATTTGAGGACGAGGAGTAGGTTGGGCAGGGGATGTTAGTTAGCCGTGTTATGTTTCGATAGGTCCAGTGTAGTCCACTCTGCTTTCGCTTCACATCGACGCTCATCTATGTATCATATTTATCTCACCTGGATGTACCGCCCAAATTACGGCCCATCTCGACTCAGACCACCTCTTGGTGAACGCATGAGTGGCGCTGTTACTCCGTGTCTTCGACTGATTGCACAAGGAGGCGTCTCATGTGATTAGTACATTATGTTGCTACACGATTATACACAGCAGTAAAACAACAATCACAGCACTAAGTCCGACGAGCCGAATAAAATGAGAGAAACATGCGCATGCTCGGGACACGCATCCGCTTTTTAATCGATAACGCCGAGGTGGTCCTCCTTGATAGTACCAATCGCGAACTAAGATACTGGTTAGTGCATCCTAGCTCGGCACGAGGGACCAGGTAGAAGGACTTGCGATTTCCGTGGCGTCGACACGCGTTCCGACAATTTTTAGTCTGACCTTCGTGTTTTTCTCGATGATCTGAGGCGCCGTCGCCATGAGGCGTCCGTGGAACGGGAAGAGAAAACTCGTACCTGGTCTTCTGATGCGAAAGACGGCGGTTTGAGTTGGGGTCAAACCGCATATCGGGATGGATGAGCTGCAAAGCACAGTAAGCAATGTTCAACCGGCGGGAGCGTGGCCGAGGGTGGCACGCACCTGATGCGAGACGAAGACCGTCAAAGGTCCGACCTCAGCAAAGAAGCCCATCTAGTGACCATGTTGCAGTAGCAGGGGCGAAAGCGACGAGTAACAGCGCACCTTGTTTACATTATTTACCACTCCGTCGACCACCTCTCCCTTGAAAGGCTTGAATACGATAGCCCGGTAGCGCGTAATGAACTCGGCTTGACCACTGCCGGGGAGGACCATCCCCTTGCCTATGTCCAGGATGGATACGACCGCGATGATGTAGCCGAACTGTCCAGAGCATGTGCCTTCGACATCTGAGTAGAGCTTGGACTCGAGGAACTGCAGCATACGCGGGCCAAAGTAGGACGGATGGAGGAGGATGGTGTGTGACAGCTCTTTCTGAATGTCTGCATTGAATCAAGCACACCAGGCGGAAGTATGTATCTCACTCACGATGAAGAACATGGTGGACAATCACATCGGCCAGCGGACGATGGCCACTGCAACAAGCAGCTGGAGCCGCCACGACCGCGTCGGTCAACCCACCGCGCGGTAACCGCGTTTTGAGACACAATTATTACATTAGAGCGTATAGATATGGCCGACTAGCTCAGTTGGTTAGAGCGTGGTGCTAATAAGCATTGCTTACGTAACGCCAAGGTCGTCGGTTCGATCCCGGCGTTGGCCACTTCGTTTTGTTCTTTTGACCTCTTTCATGAGGTTCTGGAGGAGTGCAAGGTGGTCATCCGCATCACGTCGGCAGAACGATTGTTTGTGGACACGCTCGACATATTTGTTGTTTTTGTACCTCTTAGACCTCAACAGACCTGGTATACTAATGGCTACACAAAGACTATACTACAAGCAATTGGACTACGAGGCAGTGGTGCCACATCTTTCCTCTAGTTCCTCCTCTTCCTTCTGCAAACGTTTCATGGTCGCTTCTAATAGCCTCCGCCGCCTTTCCTCCCTCGACTCGTCGCCCGGCAAGATCGGCGTGCCGCCGAGAATGTACGTCTGCGCCTCTGCCTCGAGCTCTGACGATGGCTGGTACGCATCACCGGACCCAACGAGATGGTGCGTCCCCTCCGTCGCAGCGCGTTCGAATTCCGCGACCTCGCGATTCAGCTGGGAGTTCATCTCTTTGAACTAAAGGGTGCCCACCAGATCGTCAGTGCGACATCGCGAAAGCAGAGGACCCGAACTCACGTTGTTGTCATGATCTTGCCAAACGTTGTGCGTCAACTCGTGACACAGCACCTTCCGCACCTCGCTATACAGCCGGAACCCATCATACCGGTCCGTGCGCAACCGGAGTTTGATCGCCTGGCCTGCGTTAACGTTCAGTCCGAGGAGGTGCGGCTGCTCGTGCGGCGCCAGCTCCGTCAAGAGGTCGACGGCGAGGTGATGCCTCTGCATGACGTGCCGGATTGCAGGGTCATTCGCGAGCCGCGTCAAAAGCGCCCGAGCGGAGGCGGGCTCGGGGAGGTGTGCAAGGGGCTCGATGCGATTGAAGGTGTATTGGGAAGATGTGGAGGGCGAGGAGGTAGAGCGGACCTGAGGCGATTATTCAGGGAATGAGCGTGACCGGAAAGGATGAGCAAGCCTACGCACCTTGACAGGAGCCTTCAGTGCCCTCTCCCGCAATATTCGCTCCTTCCTCTGATGTTCAGTGTCTGCTGAGAGCGTGCGGCCCAGCTCCTCCGTCGTCGAGCCTAACATCTGGACTTTCGTGCCATTCTTGAACCCAGCGAGTGAAAGCGTGTCTGTTTCCTGGATATTGGCTTTCTTGCCCTTGAACAACAGCTTTTGGAGGTATGGAGGTACGGACGTGAGCTCTTCCAGACGAGCCTGCAGGAGAGCAATGGTATCATTTGGCAGCAAGGAGAGGCGGTGTTGTACACCACGGTGCGATACAATGAGTTCTATCGGTTGCATATCGGCAGACATAACAGAAATGGTGAAACCTGAGTTGAGGTTGGTGGTAACGAGACGAGTAGGGGGCAAGACGCAACCTGTAGTTTGGGCAAGATGGCGGGAGGAATGTGGCTGTGATCATGCGTAAGTGGGCGATCGAGATGGTGTGGGTCGGGTAGCACTCGGGTTGACGGAGCCAAAATGAGTCAGTCGGAAACGTCCGGAAGGTACTCGCGTCCTCCGGAGTCCGAGGAGCCCGCTGTGCGGCGGGCCGAGGCCGCCGCCGGCTGACAGGAAGAGGGTGGCGAGCGAAGCCTGGGCGATCAAGAAGCTAAAATGCGTAAATGAGTTCGATGCGATCGGGACTTGTTGCTGTTGGGGCGTGGTCTGGGTAAAGGTCTGGGGAGTTTGGCATGCGGGGTAACACAGGATGTGGAGAGGCGGGGGGAAAGTCATAATACACTTGGAAGGGTGGATTTCATTGCGCAAGGTCTGCACAAAGGGCTTGTGAGCGCGAATTAGAGACATGAGGACGGAGAGAGGGGCAGACCGTCTAAGTTCGTGATAGGGTCATACTGAGGCGAACGGATGTAATCGAGCACGCGATCGCCAATGCGGTTCGGGATAGGTTGTGTGGTCCGCTCCATGGCCCTACCGACAGCTCTCCACCACCTGTGTTCCCCCAGTCTGTCCGCGTCGCCAAAGTGTGGGAGCGAAAGATATTGTACTGAGGGAATCGTGCGAACCAGCTTTTCGGGATCAATGGTTTGCGTACACTTCCAACTCGAACGGTCCAAGGATATTTTGAGACACACGACGCGGGAGAGCATTAGTCCTTCCTGCAATGCTGCGCCATCAGCATCTCCGTCGTCCAGCATGCTGACACCCTCACCAGCCACTGAAAATCACTCGCCCCTACGTTAGCTGAAATGACGAGCACAATCTCGAGACTCCTCATGCGCGTCGCGGTCTGCACAAGATCGACGAAGAACGAGTACGAGGTCGTTCCGACGTCCTGGAAGCGGAAGCTCAGCGCAGCAGGCGGCAGGACCTTCATCGCGCGCAACAGTGCCGGGCGATGCTGCGGCTTTTCCCAGCTGGCTGCTATCAAATTCAGCCATTGTACAGGGCAGCACACAGGCCAGTCGCCGGTCCCAAAATCGCCGAAGTAGTAAGGCAGTCCGTAGACGTAGTCCAGGTCAGGCCAGCACGTCATTTGGCCGTCCTTGTTTTCGAGCAGCTTCCAATGCGGCTCCGTGATGCTAGCGCGCCCGAGGACGAATTTGCGGACATTGGGGAAAGTGTGAAGGAGAGTGGACATCGTGACAGAGGTGTTGTCCATGCCAAGACGGCGTACGTTTGGCCAGACAGGCCAGGTAGGCTTCACAGGGTCGTGCAGCATCGTGATGCCTTCGAGCTCCAAGTCCAAAACGCTGTGGAGCGGCTTTATATCTGGTACGACGCTCGGGTAATGTGCGAAGCGCATACGGAGCCTGCTCGGTTGGCCCTTGAGGGAGGGTAGCAAGCGCGTAGAGTCTGTCGTCATGTCGTCGAGGGTGAGGTCCTCCAGAGTGAGTAAGTTGGCGATCGCGGGCCATATACGTTCGTCCAGCTTCATGAGCGCGGACGCGCACCCCAAGCTGAGTGCCCGCAGGTTCGTCGTCTGCTCGAGCAGGTCCGCGAGCGCATCGGCGGAGGACGAGTCTGCGCTGAACGCGCCACCGTCCACTGAGAGTGCCTTGGAGGTGACCATGAGACACTGCAGGCGCTGAGCGCGATTGTGCACGTCGGCGAGCATGTGCGCGGAGAAGCGCGGCGTCTGCATGGGAAAATGGAGCTCGACGGCGGTGTGCACGCGTCGCTTCGCGATGGGGTGGATGTGTCTGGCGGTCGCGGAGAGGCTGAGGGCATCGCGGCAGCCGAGGAAGAACACGATGTTCGTGAGGACGTCGTCGTTGAGTGCGAGGAGGTTCATGGCGGGGCGCACGACTCCCAGCGGCGGATAGGGGCGGAGGGCGAAGAGCTTGGTGCGAGTGGTCGCCGTCCATATGAAGCCAGGAGTGTACTGAAGGGCCAATGGCGCTCTTCCGCTAAGGCGCATTCGGAAGCGCCCCAAATACGCCTTCACGTGGCGGCGCCTCCCGACCGCATCGGGATCAACTGATCGCGGTCCTCGGTGCGGCATCGGTGCAGCGCTCCCGCTTCCTCCCTTCCCGCCTTGTCCTCCCCACCGTCTCAGGCGACCACAGACAACGGACTTACCTCCCTACGACCGATTATTTACTGTCCCTGTGGCTCGTGATCGCAGCGCAGCGTTGCCCAGAAATTTCACCAGACTCTGTCTTGGCTCGGTCGGTTGGTAGCTTGGAAAGACAGGGACTGCTACTGACGAACATGCGTTAGTTCGGATCGATGTTTCTGACGGAAGGGTCCACGTACTCTCACTATCTGCAACCGGGTAAATCCAATGCCAGAGTCTTATTACGGTACATAAGTCGCATGATGCGGGGGCTGCGCATACATGGCACTCCGTTCTGGATTTGAGCATGCTCTTGAGTTGGCCTGAGGGCCAGTCGCAAGCTTGGAGAGCTGGGGTCGTCATACGGTCTGTCAGGGTCGCCGTCAGTCGGACTGACAGCCGTCATAACCGGTCCATGTAAGACATTACCACGGTGCCTGTGGCAGGATCACGACCGGGAGAGCAGAATTAGAGGCGTGCGCGTAGAGGAAAATTCAAACCCACCTTTGTGCGCAACTACGTACAGTACTGATTACCAGTTGTTTGTGGCAGCCGAAGGTCCACAAGCGACTCGGAGGGTGCCGAGCACGGGTCGATGTAGAGAGAAGGGGATCTATCCATACTGGGCAGTGCAGGTTCCCTGTGGTTTCATATACATAACTCGTCTGCAGGAGTGGTGCCAATCTCAGAAGCCACGGCGGTGTTACAAACGACACGGACGGGAGAGGGGGTCAAAGACGAATGGTCGACAGATTAGGAAGGTGTACTCCTTAAATGGAAGGTGTTGTACGTCAAAAGTCAAGACCGTCTGGGAGACGTTCGTTGAGTTCTTATCAGAATGGTCGATCGAGGACTCGGGCGGACGGCACCTACTAGCAAGTTCGCGCTGCTTCGAACACGACAAACAATGAAACAGCATAAATACATGATCAAAGTACTGACAGAAGCTCAAGAACGCTTCATTCCCTCTTTTCCGCTGTTTTCGGGAATCATGCGTGGTCTGGTAGTATTTATCTAAGGCGGCGTACTCTAATTGGGCGGCAACTGGGACACGCTCACAAGTTAAGGCTACGACGGCACTAGTGATTCGTCGTTGGCGAGATGCTATCCAACAAACAATACAGCACATGAGTTCAAGTTATCGGGTGCGTTGAACGGTGCAGAAGTGGAGGGCGTAAACAGCACCAGGTACCATATTCAGTCAGCACGACCGTTGTCATCATTGTCAGGGGTCCCGTATGGCGTTGGAATTTGACCGCGGGACAGAGCAAGGCCTATCACTGCGCACCGCCCGGTCGGGTGCTGATGCGCCATCGGAGTCGGTTGGTACTGTGACCATGCAGCATATCGGCCTAAGTCCGGAGACAGACTCGGATTCGACAAGTACTCGTCTGTGGGGGATGACGCCGTGCCAGGAGGGGAGATGCAACGAGGTGTGTGCTGGGCTCGAGGCCGGAGCGGGGAGCTGGGATGGCCAATGCAGGCCTAATTTGAGGGCTAGCGGTTGTGTGAGGTGACGCCGATTCCTTTGGAGGCGAACCGCACGATCGGGGAGCGGCTTCGCGGGGCTGGAAATGGTTTGTGCAGGATTCTTGAAAGGCCCGGAAAGGAATATGGGAGCGGATGCCGAGGGGATAGCCGGATGCCGGGTCTGCGCCGGGCCTGGAATGGGACATAGCCGGATGCGGGGAGTGCCTGAGTGCACACTCAAATCCGGCGTGCGGCCCCTGTGCGCTCTTCGCAAACTCTGGCTCTGCGTGCACCGAGCAAGGCTAGGCAAGGCTTCCCGTGGGCTCCCCATCATCGCGCGCAGCGACCGCGCTGCCCACCCATGCCCTTCCGCTCCCGCACCTCCTTCACCACCGCCACCACCGCCCACGGCAGCGACCTCGACGTCCCCCTCCCTATCATCAAGAACAAGGCTGCCCACGAGAAGGCCGTCGCCCTGGAGAAGTCTGCGTCCGTCGGCACGTCTGCTCTCAGCGACACCCTCCACGGGACGCCGTTGCCGCCTCCCGTGGTTCAGGGCTCCGGGTCGTCCAGCAAGCGGGGCAAGAAGAAGAATGCGCGGGTCGACCGCGGACTCAGGGTGCACTGGGCCCAGTTCAAGCGGCGGATAGGCACGGGCACGGCGCCGTCCACGTCGTCCGCTATCGAGCCAGATGAGAGCGGCGACAGCTACAGCAATGGGCGCGCGCGCCAGGTCCAGATGGGCGAGGAGGAGGAGGACGGCGTAGATGAGGTTGTCGTCGACCGCGAGTGGTCCAATGAGATCAAGAGCTCGTCCTGCACGCACTCCGAGAACGGCGGCACTCCGGACAGAACGAGCAATCCACTCGGCACGAACACTGACGGGGAGAGCCTGTTCGTGCACCCCGAGGGATTCTGGGCTTCTTGTGGGCCTCTGATCTTCCTGCGGTGGAGGTGCTGGCCGTTCGTGCACGACTTCTTCGTCAATCACTTCATGGACGCAAAGTCGGAGCTTCACTACAGCAAGGAAAACTGGTTCATGAAGAAGGTGCGTATCCATCGTCTGCACCTTGCTTATCTCCAATTATGATCTGCAGAACCTAGCCTTGTGGTCTTCGGCGTTCCTTGTCGTCAACTGGGTGCTGGCCATGTCATTCATCCAGAAGCCCATCACAGTAGCAGATGAAGCCTTCTATTATGGCGTAAGTAGTCCTTCCTAGCCATCATCACCCAGGCTGAAAGAACTCTTTTCAGGTGGCCCCCGCGCTCACGTTCCCTGTGTTCGTGTTCGTCATGTACGACTTCCCTCGGGACCGACCAACATTCTATCAATGCTGGGTCACGGTCGCGATTTGGCAATGGGCGTTGTACAACATCATTTTGATGTGAGCAGCCCGACCTTCACGCGGTAGCCTGTAGCTGACTCGCTCTAGGTATCTATGCGGCTACTACGGCAACGAACGTACTCTATACTGTGGGACCCGCGATTTCCTCACCCTCTTCTAGTGAGTGCGACTTTCTCTGCACATTCACTCAACTGACAGCAGAAAAATAGCTATACAACCGCGATGCAGACCGTGGGGTTATTCGGCTTGAAGATCAATCGCTTCCCCGCCATGCTAGCCGCATCGTGTTTCTTTGGTTTGTGAGTTCTCAGGGGTCATGGCTTCTGCACAGCGTACTCACCGTGTCTACAGAGCTTGTGGCTTGATCATACCGATTCATACGCAGATGGTCCGAAGTCAGTGACGTCGTTCTGCTTCCGTCGCTTGTCCCGCTCATGCGCTCCACAGATCTGATCAACTTCCTCTGCTTCCAATCCTTCTTGCTGTACATTCATTACATGCGAGAGAATGTACGTACCTGTTGCTGTCATACCGCGCGGATCGTGCTGATCATTTCAGGCGGAGCGGCGGTTGTACACGTTGCGCGATCAGCTCAAGATCCAGTTTCGGGCGACGCAAAAGGCGCAAGTCAATGAGCGCAAAGCGGCGGACTCGAAGCGACGGCTCACATCGTAGGTTCCATATGTCAGCCTGTTGTATCTCTCTAATGCACCACTGTCTCACTCGAACAGCTATGTCTTTCACGAAGTCCGCGTGCCGCTTAATACTGCGCGTAAGTGCCAGTTTGTAACCTCACGTGTTATGACATATGTTGACGGCTTGCGCCTTATCCAGTCTTGGCGGTGCAGAATATGGAGGCATCTGGTTCGGTCGCGAAGGCTCAGGACATTGAGTTCAGAGCACTGGAGGGCAGTCTCAGCATGATGTCTAAAGGTTAGTGCATACAACTTCTACCTATCAGCCGAGTCTAATTCATGGGATATAGTGCTCAATGACGTATTGGACTTGTAAGTATTCACTTTGCTGGCGCGCGGGATCGGTACTGAACGAAATGCAGCAACCGTATGGATAGCGGGCGTTTTGAGTCTGTCCTCAAGGTTGGTGTTATGTTATTCTACGGTTGCTCGCGGAAATTGATCAGCGTTCCAATTATAGCCGTATTCATTTCACCAGGTCATGCGCTCGATGTTTGTCCCTCTTCGTTTGGCGACAGACGCTCGCGGTCTCGAGTTTGTCATTGATTTGGACAAGAATATCGACGAGGTAGGTTGAACTCCCCATATAGGTGGCACCGAGTCTCATCTCACGATTGTATAGATCGCAAGAAGAGCGTTGCATGAAGCTTTGGGTGAGACCTCGGATGTCGTTGAGGCACGACTGAAGGAGAGCTTGAGTGAGGATGGGATCGTCGTCGGCGACGAGACAAGGTTACGGCAGATCATCACGAACCTTGCAAGGTATGCACTATTAGAGCTCTATTGGCAGGAGCCCCGCCTCATGGCCCGGTTTAGCAATGCATGCAAGTTCACGCCAGCAGGGGGCAAGCTTACGGTTACGACTAAGCTTGTGTTGCCTGGGCTCTCGCCGCCGGATGCGAGTGTGAGCGCATGCGATATCAACGAACAACTTCTTGTCGACGAGGACAAGGGCAACCCATTCTCCACCCTCGAGAATGGGCAGCCTCTACCCCATCGGCTGTCCGCTACGCACCTCACCCAGCACAACAACACGATCACCAAGCCGCCACCAACTGAGTGGATCGTTGTACGCATCGAGGTTACGGATACGGGGTATGGTATCAGGCCTAAGGATATGGTGCAGAGCAAGCTATTCAGTAAGTGGCGCTTCAGTGCTTTTCGTACCGGCCGCGTGCTTACAGGGCTATGACAGGTGCCTTCAATCAGACTGAACAGGGTCGGTTGCAAGGTACGTCACAATACAATTATGCGCTTCGTTGAGACATGAAAGTGACATTTGAGTTCATCGTAGGCGGGAAAGGCACCGGTTTGGGCTTAGCGCTCGTGCGTCAGATTGTCAAGCTCAGTGGCGGTCGTCTCGGCGTACGGTCAAAGGCGGGCGTCGGTTCCACATTTTGGGTCGAGCTCCGTGAGTACATGCCCTCGCTGCTGTCTGGATTGTCCTGACAGCTCCATTTAGCTTTGGGCGTTGGGGTCAAGGCGACGCCTGTGTTTACGATGCCGAGGGACGACTTCCTGGACACACCTTCGAGTCTAACCAGGACAATGCGATCAGCGACTCAGGTGGACTTGCCGCTTCTGCACACTTTGTCCGATTCGATTCGCGTACCCCTCCAGGTTGGTTCGCAATCAACGTCCGCTCTGCACAGCATCATGGAACAAGGTAGGTATCAATGATATCTAACCTTGATTGGGAGAAACCGACTTATATTTCTGCCAGGCGGTCTTGTGGAAATCTCGACGAAGCGTGACGGACGCACGATGGTCCTCACGCGCGCCATCGGAGATCCATCAACCGGAACACAACCGACCATCGACGACACAACGCCACCAGCCGTTCAGGAGCCACCTCCCGCGCTCACCACCGACAGCACCACCAGCTCATCCACAACCGTCCGCCCGCGCCTCTCCCAGCTCCCTAAGCCCCGCACGTTCTCTCTCGAACCCCGCTCTCTCCTGCCGGCTCTGCGGCGACGTCATCCACACAACCGAGCATGACGCCGGGCTCGATATCTGAGGGCCCGCTACGGGTGCTTGTGGTCGACGATGATCAGCTCACGCGCAAGTTGATGTCGCGCATGTTAACGCGAATAGGTTGCAAGGTTGCGACGGCGGAGAACGGCGAGATCGCGCTGGAGATGATCTTGGGAATGGGCCAGCGTGCGACACCGTCGGAGGAGGACACGGGCAGTGTAGGCCTGTCGGTGGACGGGCTGCTCTTGGGCGCGAGCGACGAGTATCGGTATGCGGTTATCTTCTTGGATAATCAGATGCCAGTGCTGTCTGGGCTGGATCTCGTGACGAAGCTGCGAGAGCTGGGTAGAAAGGATTTTGTGGTGGGCGTCACTGGTACGTTTCCTTATTAGCTGCGTCGCCGTATCGATGCGAAGCTGACGGTCCGTACAGGCAACGCCCTGTTGACAGATCAGCAAGAGTATCTCGAAGCAGGGGCAGATTAGTACATACCGTGTTTTTATTCACCGGTCATGCCACGTTAACGTCATTTTTGCAGCGTCCTAACAAAACCGGTTCTTGAGAAGAGTCTCAAGAGCATGCTCGTGATCGCGGACGAGCGACGAAAACGCGGCCCACCATCACCGCTCGAGCCACTGCGACCAAGCGGAGCACCACCCGCCCCATCATAGCAATACTGCCAGTGGGCCCGGAACCCCACCTAATACTTCTTCTGTATCCTCTCCTCTTTGGGCTCGTCGGCTTGTTGTGCAACTGGTATCTGCTCTGTCATCGTTGGACCTCGCACGCATCATCACCCATCACCAAACTACATACGAATCTCACCGGCACCCGTACATGCCTAATTGTCCATCCCCGCACCATCTGCATCTGTTGTCTGTATTGCTCATTTCTGCTTGGTATACACGAGTCTTCCTTACGGTTCCGTAGCACATATACGACCTGTAGCGCCACCCTCCCTTCTACTACACTCACGTACGTACGTATGCTCCATCACGACGACGCCATGCAATAGAGCTCGCTCTTTCCGGTCTCGTAGCTCCGTTACAGTGCTTTCGGGTCTGCCAATCTGCCAATTTCAGTTTTAGGTACTTCTGTGCTGGGAAGCGACGCTGTCGGGATGATCTCGCAAGAAGTGGCCGAATCAGGATTCCGACTTCTTGTCTGGTGCCTCGTATAGCGGTAGTGATATGGAGGTTGAGCAAACCTGACAGCTGTGTCATGCTTGAACTGTTCTCGGCACTCTGTGTACCCAACGCAGGGACGGAAAGTACTCTGCGAATTTGCTGGCCGTTCCTGGCGCAGAATAATACCGCGATACCCCCGAGCCGGCGGGCGTGGCGAGGACCCGGCTATTGTGGCATACTCAGCGGCCCGGTATGAAACGCCGCCACATGTAACGACGACGGAGCGGCCTGCGACCACCATACCACAACGGCTCGATGGAAACAGGCGGCATGCGGAAGGCTCGCGGTGGGTGTGAGGTCGAGTGAGTTGCTGGATGGGCGACCAACGTGTCCGCTTTCGTAATATGCAAAGGACCCCCTGTTCGGACAATGCCGCTCCACGGCGGGTACCTGTAGTTCAACTCGCCACTCGCCGCCACATTGGACGCGCGTGGCCCAGCAGCGTGCTCACCACTCTGATCTGAGCGCGGATTCCTTCGCTGTGCGACGAGAAGTTGGCAGAGAATGAGGCGAAGAACGACAGCAGACTTTACGGTATATTCGGCCGGATGCTGTGTAGCCACCGACCACGGCGGGGACGTCTGGCGTGACAAATTAGCGACCGAGGCGCGGGGCTTTCGTCGCCCGCGGTCTGTGGCTCAGCAGCCACAGTGGCACACGCACGCAAGGTCCCTCGCGACCCAACAAAAATGTGCGAGCCTGCCCATCCTGGGGCCTGAGGATGGGAATCGCCAGTATTTGTGGTGTAAAATGAACGTGGTGCGCGAGCCGCGAGAAGGAGCTGGGGCAGGACAAGGCGTTCGAGGAGGTCTCCGCGTCGAGATTGTCGGAGTTGAATCACGTTAGGTTCAGTAAACAGATCCGGCTCTCTCTGTAGCCTGTAGACTGTCCATCTCACCTCCATACCCCCACCACCGCGCCCTCCCCGCCCTCAGAAATTCCTCCCGCACTCCCATCTCCTTCCTCGCCCCCTCGTGCACACATCTGGCCCTTTTGTATTTTATTCCGCCGCACTTTTTCGCCCCCCGCCCCAGATCCCTCTTCACGACGAGCGCTAACTATGGCGCATCCCCCCGCCCCGTACTACCAACCCTCAAGAATAACGACAAGGTCAAGGTCAACGGTAATTCACGCCTTCATGGTGGACCGCCGCGTGCCCTCAGCTGATTTTTAACTAGACCATGTCTATTGCTCCCCGAGTTGGACCATCCGCGATGGCACTCCATATTCCATCGCACGTATCATGGAGTTCCTGCCAGCGCAGGGCGTCCCAATATTCGACCAGGACGGGAAACGCAACGAACCATATGCGCGAGTCCGTCTCGCATGGTATTATCGCCCCAGTGACGTGAGCGATCGTCCGTCCGCGGACTGTCGCCTCCTTCTGGCCGCAATATATTCCGAGGTTTGCGATCTCAGCCAGGTTCGCGGAAAGTGCTACGTAGTACACCGAGAGAGGATATCCGACCTCGCAGGGTGGAAAAAACGCCCCGACCGCTTTTATTTCACTCGCCTCTTCGACCCGTGGATCCGCAAGGAATTCGAGGTCATCCCCTCAGCCACTGTTCGTAACCGTAGGTTTTTATGGTTTCAGGACACAGCAATCATGTTTTGATCAGACGCGTAGTTCCGCAACACATTAGGGACGTCCTCCTCGAGCGCTACGAATATGTGGTCGCGGAAAAGGATGTGGTACCCGACCTCACTGACACCCTCCGGACCTGCGATACCTGCACGCAATGGTGCTCACCGTAAGTTGCTGATCTCCTGGTCCTTCCCATCAGTGATGCCGTGTTGACACCGGGGCGTCACTTGCGCAGTCTGGAGACGGTGCAGTGCGACAGATGCAAGAAATTCTTTCACATGGGCTGCGTGAACCCGCCACTCCTGGCCAAGCCGAGTAGGGGATACGGATGGACCTGCGCGCCATGCTCCCGGCGGCACGAGGAGGAGGTGGACAGCCACGAGGGCCTGCGCCAGCTCGTGCCCGCGCAGCCGAAAGTGGTTAAGACGAATGCGCCCGCCGCGAGGGGCCGCGGGCGCCCCCGGAAGGATCGCCAGCTGGCGGAGAAGGAGGAGAACCTGGAGGTGAAGCACTTCAAGATGTGGCCGTTCCGGTACTTTGGGTGCGCGCTGTTAGCCGGGGCTGGGCAGGGGCGCGGGACTGACGGGCGTGGCCACAGGTTGTACACCGTCGCGGAAGACACGCTTGGTCAGTCCTCCTCTCGGGTCGCTTCCCGCCCTCGCTAATTCTGCCTGTAGACCCGGACGACCTCATTTTCCCACGCGCCACTACGCGCGTGGGCCCGAAATACCAAGTCGTCGTTCCCCCGGCCCCGGGCGCCGAGCCTTCCAGCGTTACGGGTAGGCGGGATGCGCTGCCGACGTGTGAACTTGACTGACGAACTTCGTAGGTTTGGAGGAGAGGGGAGGCGATGCGACCATCGAAGTCCTCAGCCTCGTCAACGAGATGTCAGAAGAAGAAGGTGCGTGGGAATGTCCCCCGATTTGGCAATTTGATCATATCTCAATCGAAACTCAATTGTAGTTCGCTCATGTGAGTATCGTGTGATCTGCACTAACGGCAGATACTGACCGTCCTTCAGTCGAGACGCACAAGGGCTCGCTCGCCACCAACCCGACGCTCAAATGCAACATCGACTGGCTTACAGAGGCGACGCGCCGCCTCACGGACGCATGGACGGCCCACCGCGACTTCGCGGCCGTGAACATGAAGAGCGCCATGCGAACCGAGAAGGTTAGTTGCTCTTCCTTTGGTGAGCCGCATCCGTGTTCTTGGCTTATGACATGTTCTCCAGTGGAAGAAATCCGAGACCCGCTACCTCGACCGTGAGTGGACCAACCAGGAAATAGCCGCATTCGAAGACGCCATTGCTGTCCACGGGGCCGAGCTGCGCCCAGTACGGGAAGAGGTCGGTACGCGGTCCATGTACGAGGTTGTCCGATTTTACGGGCGTTGGAAGAGGCAAGTGTGCTGTCTTGCGCTCCCACGTCGTACTCACGCCTCACCGTGCTTACCAGCATGAAGCTCGGTGAGGAGAACGCGCGCATTAGGGCCGCCCGCCTCAGCGGGCGGGCTGACCCGCCCGAAACACCATCGCGCGCGCCATCACCCGACGAAGAGGGCTCGATCCTCAAGGAGCTCACTCGGGGGAACAACAGCTGCGGGTGCTGCCGCACACGCGAGTCTGATGTCTGGTGGAAGGCACCGAAGGGCCTCCCGACGAATGTCCTTTGCGACAACTGCGGCGTGAGCTGGAGGAAATACGCAGACTTGAACGTGCGGCCTATACGTGAGGAGTTGATTGACAAGAACAAGCCAGCAAAGCGTGAGGGGACGCCGCTCAGCGGGCCATTGGTCAAGAGAGCAAAGGTGTGTCGCGTTGTCCTTTGAGCAACGCAGACAGATGTTAATTCGCTGCTGGGATAGACCGCGTCTTCTGTGCACTCGACGCCTCCGCCTGCCGGACCTGCACCAGTCGCTTCACAAGTCCGCTGTCTTGCATGCCAGAAGACTGGTCCGATGGGCAAGGTTCTAAAGTGCCGACAATGTAACTTCCGCGTGCACGCTGGTACGTTAGCCTTCCATGCAATCATACTTTAGTCTGAGACTGCGGCTCACCTTTCTCGCACAAGGTGTCTGTGGAGTCATAGTTGATCAATCTACGGTGGAGTCCTGGGTATGCGACCTCTGTGCGAACGAGAAGACATTGGAAGCGTCACTAGTTCGTCTCCGTCTTTCTCACGTAGTCTCACGTTCTGAACAAGCAATCAGAGCGCAGATTGTCTGCTATGTCCTCGACCCAGACGAGATATTAGGAAGAGCATAGTATACCCGCCCCCAGATACCTACCTGCGCGCCTGCAAGCCGACGGAAGGCCAAGCCTGGGTCCACGTCATCTGCTCTGTATTTGTACCGGAGGTCAACTACTCCGACGCAGCGCGGTTACGGCTCGTGGAGGGCATCAGCGCTATCCCACAGTGGCGATGGGCCAACGTGAGTATGCCGGCTGCGAATATCAGGGTAGCATGTTCCCTGACGAGTCACTACTTGCCCAGAATTGCACGATATGCAATCAGAACGGAGGGTCTGTCATACGCTGTAGCGAGTGTCCTGCGGAGTATCACGTATCTTGTGCGTGGAAGCAGGGACACAAGTTTGGCTTCGAGATGCAAGGGGTAAGTCGTAGCTGGCTTCCAGGCTTCTAGGCTATGGATGTTCATGCTCCTTTGGCAGGTGAAGCCGAGTCGTAGGGATACAACTACGATAGTCGATTGGAATGAGGTCGAAGGCTGTATGGTTCCCGTGATCATCTGCAAAGGCCACGTCGGACACAGACGGGAGCTCATCGACATCTGCGCCACGAACGATCTGGGAGAGGTACGTTTCTGTTCTCCACAATTCCTGTCAGGCCTGCTCAACAGTTCTTGTAGACGGCTCTTCAGGTGTATTGCAAGAGCTACAAGCAAGTACCAATAGCCCAGACGCACGGCCTGCTCCGGAAAGCGCGACGGCTCGACTCCATCCTCAACAACGGCACCGAAAGCCTCCCAGCCGACAGCGACCTGCCCCCATCCTCCGAGCCTCGCTGTTACCGCTGTCACAGCGAGTTCTCGCCCTTCTTCCATCCTGTATCTGCGACCGCGAACGGTACGACCTCGCTTGCGGACCGGCGGACGTGGCAATGCCATCAATGCTTCGTCGAAACCCGGGAAACTCATAACCACGTCGCTGCAAATGGGATAGTGTCCTGATGTAACGAAAAAACCTGTGATGCCTACACGATTACATGTACTATTGTTATAGGGAGGGATTATCCAATGCAATGGGGTACGAAGATACACTGACAGCGGGAAAGATATGAGCGCGAAAGATGCCGGGTTAGTAAATAATAGCTTAGGGCTTGGTCCTCTTGTAAAACAACATGTACGCCGGCTTGCCCTGCGTGACTGTCGGCTCCCTGCCTGATATCGAAGAATGATGTTGATGCTCACCACTACGTCCTTGGGGTCAGCCTGGGAAATGCGACTGTCATCGCAGTACAGCCATCCGCCGCGCGATGATATGAACGCAGTGTCTTGTGTGATAGCGTCAATTAGTCTCCAGACGGCGCAAGAACGGACGAGCTTACAGTGACCACTGCTGAGCGTCCCGAAGTGATTCGTGACACCGTACAGATCATACTTATATGGCGGGATCTGCGCTCGTGGATCGTCGCGCGACAGCTGTTGACCACCGTTGTGAACACCCGGTGGCAATGGCGGTGGCATGTAGTTTGTAAGATCAAGGTTCTTCAGCGGGTAGTCGACGAATGTCTCGATCTTGTCAGTGAAGTGGCCCTTCGACGAGAATCGCTTCAGGTGGATGAGGAGAACCGGCGGGAGTCGCGACAAGGACAGAGTCTTCGTCGCTTTTCGCATCGCATCGCAATGGGGACAGTGCCTGTAGCAGGCATTGAGCAAAGGGTCTATGAACAGCTGAAATGATGACCAACCATGCATCCGACTTCTCCATCACTTCTTCCTTGACGAAGGCGTCCAAGCACGAACTCAGTGACACGCGTGACAGGGCTCGACCAGTTGGGATCGGAAGCGTCAAATACATGAACGTGTTATACGTCGTCGACGTCTGAGAAGACCAGTGAGAACCCTGCACCGTGGGACCACCGGGCAACACCACACACCTTATGGCACGTCAAGCACTCAAGGCGGTTCCGGAACTGGCCCTGGAAGAAGTCGACGACGAGGCTGTCATTGCGCATTCGCCAAATCTGCCACTCCTGCTCGCTCGCAATTTGCACCGGCAGCCTCTCCAGCTCCGCTTCCCTCTCCGGCGTGGTGTCTAGTTGTGGTTTTTGCAGTACGCGGTTCAGATCTTCGTGCAGCCCGTCCAGCAGGAAGTTCAAGAACTCCTGCGAATCGTGTTGCTCGGTGCCGCCAAATTGTGGAGCATAGGTACATATAGACCGCTACGGAAATGGTGAGTCCATTTCAGTATATCTGTGATCACGTCACTTACCCTGAATGTCACCGGCATCAAACACTGGGATTCGCCTTGCCACATATCGCGCAGGATATTCGCAAACGCCTGCGCCAGACTGCCCTTCGTGCCCATCGGGTTCATCATGTTGACAGCGCTCTTCCACCGACCGTCTAGAACACCACCAACTTGTCAAAGAAATGCTCTATGGAGCTCAAGAGAAGCCCACCTGTGAAGAACCGCGCAAAGGGCACCGTCGCACTCAAACACTGTATCGTCGAGTTCATATAACACGTGTTCCCTAGATTCTTCAGCCCAGACGTTCCGATCTGGATATCCGCCCAGTACGTGACCGGGTAATCTGACTGGATCGTCGGCGGCCTCGGCATGCCATTCACGAGCGACCGTTCGCAAGGTTGTTGTACGACGCGCGCTGCATGAGCCGCGGCCTGTTGTCCTGGCGCTCCATGCTACTCGACGCAACAGCGGGCGGTGGCCTCAGGATATGCTGTGACGACAGATCAGGGTAGTCTATCGACGTGCGCGAGGCGAACCCGGACAGCGCCTCCTGCGACTGGTCGACATAGTCGCTCCGGCGCCGCGACAGAGGCGAGGGGTTGATGGAGGCCTGTGGAGGCAACGGCACGGCGCCTGCAGACGAAGAAAAGGACGATCCAGATACTTGGGGGGATATATGGCGCACGACGGAGGGGTATTGTATTGGGCTCGTCCCATTGACGACGGGCTGTGGGGAGACGTGCTGGGTAACAGACTGCACAGGGGCGTGAGGTGCGGACGCGCATCTGTGTGACGGGAGACTTACGTTTTCGGGTATTGCAGGAGAAGGGTTGTATGGATATGATATGGAATTTGAGTGGAGCGCGTCATGGCGGGCTTGCGCACGAGCCGCCGTGCGGGGTCGATGGAAGGGGAGAGTGGAGTATCTATGTTGTGTCTACACAACACGGTTAGCCATCTACCATCCGACAATAATGTTCGGTAGTACCGACCTCATCGACACGGGCTGGTCGCCAGTGTAGTGCCCATTAGGCACCGCAGGCAACCTGCGTGATTGCAGATCGACGGCCGACTCTGTACCTGCTCTATGGCGCCCTGCGAGAGCTTGCTCGCCGCTCGAGACGGGAACCGCAGAGTGGATAGACGACGTCTCCGCAGGCGCACGCACATGGCCCGCAGACCTCGGCTCGACATAAGGCGACGCCAGCGGCGGTGACGACAGCCCGTTCAAACTCATCGACGACACGCCGTTAGCCAAACCCGACACGCTCCCCGAGCCCACTGCTGAGCTGCCCCCGCCCTGGAGCTCCGCCTCGCCATATTCACGCTTCCACGCTTGCAGGCCGCCGACGAGTAGCACAGGCGGGTGCTTGAGGAACTTGCGGAACGCGATCTCGTAGATGGCGCGCGTGAGGACGGACAGCGGCGAGTTCGTGTCGCCGAACGTCTCCGAGGCGTCGTCATAGATCCCGACGAGGTCGAACTTGTCGCGGTTCGCGAAGAGCACCTGTTCACCGCGTGGGGCGACCACGAGGGCATCCTCGATGCTCTGGGCTGTCACTCTGCGGGGTGAAGGGTCAACGCGCGATGGGTGAAGAGGGGATGGCACGCACTCGGGACGCAGGAGCACGCTCGGCTCGATGCACACCACCGTGTCTGTCTTAATGTGCTCCCTCTCAAACTCCGACCTCGTGCGTACGTCCAGCAGCAGCACCTTGTAGTTCGGTCGTTTGTTGTGCTCCATCAGCGTCTTCGGGAACAATGAGGTCGTAACGAGCGAATCCACTTGATTCTCCGATAAGGAGTCGATGGAGGAAGTACAGGCGATCTTGACGCGGACGAACGGAGTGAGAGTCCGGACGGCTTGCGGGGCACTGTCGGAGAGAGTGGAGAGCGCGCGGGGGATGCTGGACGGCTGTTGAAGGTGTCGATCGTAGGAGGTATGGGCGTACTGGATGGGCGCGGACCAGGGTCCATGGGGAGCACAGGGAAGCGTGGATGTACGAATGGCGACCTGTCCGCCCGCCCCCCACTGGAACCGGTCGGTATAGAGTGTAAGTTCAGCCCATCATGCTCTTCTAGCTCGTCGATGGAAGGGAACGACGTCGCGAACTCCGACAGACTCAGGTGCGACACGCGGGGTGAGGACGACGTAGACGAGGATGGCGAGGGCGGACCGAAGCTCGATGTCGGAACAAGAGCATGGGGCGACGGTGCCGCTGCGCTTGCGAAGGTCGGAGAGGCAAGAGTGGTGAAGCTAGGTGGTGACGGTAGGTTCTGCAAGGACATGCGCTGCGGCTTGAGCATTGGCACGTCGGGCAGTGTCGACGGCAGCGTCGGCGAAGCTACCTCGCGCGAAAGTCGTTTGTTCGTTGATACTGCGAGGCCGCCATTCTGTAGTAAGCGGATCCGGTCCGCTATGCTGGTTCCTACGGCGGGGCTCTCCGCCTCGTCCTCGTTGCTCGCCGACGCCCTGTGCGAAGATTAGCTCAGGCAATGCAACATGGTTGAAGGCGCACTGAGACTGCTCCTGCTCCGTGATCCTCGCCTCTAAGCTTTTCATCCTAACCTGCACATCCGCGCCTTCGCGCTGTGGAAGGTAAGCTGGGAGCGCCGTACAGTCACCGTGATACGTACCTGCTGGAACTCTACTAACTCTTTGGAAAGCACACCTCGCTTCCCAGGCTGCATCTCCGCCTTGAAATCTGCAGTTTCCATGATCATAGCCGTGAGCGAGACGGCCTTGGTCAGCGCGCTGAGGGCGTTCTTGAGGTCGCCGGACAGCTCAGACTCGCGCGCATGGGTGATCTGCGCGCGTGCACTGCGCAGGAGCGACAAGGGAGATGCGCCCTTGACCTTTAGGGCCTGTTCTTTTGCTACCTCCTTGATCTCCGCGACGGTGCCGTTGTGAGGAGTACCGTATCCATTTTGCATCCTGGGTGAGGCGAGACCTCCTAGAGCTGAGGCAGGCGGCAGGACCGTCACACCGGGCATGGGCCCTCCAAAGTCCAGCAGGAGAGAGAAAGAATAAAGATATGTTAGTGCAGAAAGCGGGGCATAGGGCGGCAGCCGTTCGATGTCCAGTCAGGCCAATGCGCTCAGCCACGGCAAGCCAGTATCCAAGCCTCTGGCCGCCTATTGTCTTACGTAATCGTCGCCAAACTGGGCATCCTGCGCACTCCGACGGCACTCGCGCGCAGGACGTTGACCGCTCTCTTCAGTGTCACCGCCACCCGCAGGTCGGCGCACATCCACTACTCACCGCGGGGCGCAGCGCGCAGAATTTCGGCGGCTGGCTGTGCCCACACGAGGGCTGCGCGGCAGTGATGCTGTTCCGTGGCCACTAGGTTGATCAAGAAGCTGCTTGTGGTGAGCTTCGTGCAGTCTGACGGGAAGCCATTCGCTTCCCCTGCGATTGGCCCATGGCCAGGTCCAAAGCATGGTAGAGCATGATTTGTGTTCGCTATCAGACGTATTCACACCGCTGGTTTGCATGCAGGAGATCATCTGCCTCCAGCCATTCACCGCCTTACAGTATGACAGTCATTGACGTGAATACTCCAGGCCACTGCATTCCGTAGGCCATGTATGTCAGAGAGCGATGACAATTGCCAGCAGTCCACCGTGTACGATGTCAGATGTGCACCTCATCGTGGAGAGCTCGTAGGCTTGTTGGAAGGATGTCAACTGTCGAGCGGGCAGTGGGATGCTACTGGTCCGTCTCGCAAGCCCGGTTGGATATTCTCTCTTCGTCTTTGTCCTGCTGATCCATAGTATTCTATGCACGTCTGCGTGAACTTATGAGCCTAGTGGCGATAGGGTCCCTGCCGTTAACAGGCTTGAAATTGGAGGAGTCCAGTCTCCCGACCTTTCATTCTTGGGCGCCACAATGTGGAACCACCGGGGTCCAGTCCGTTAAGGTTGTGTTGAACACGATGAACAGGGTGTTCTCTGCGTCGTCTTAGGCAGCAAGTCTTCCTTGTGGCCGAACGTGCATGGTGGACGAAGCTTTATCTCATGCGAAGATGTTCTATCGCTGCCAGTGGTCGGTGTGCACGTCTTCGGTGTTGGACGCGTTGCCCAGAAAGGCAAACCGCGGCGCGAGCGTCACCTTCGCGAGTTCCGCCATCCCATGACCCGTTCCTGTGGGCGGTTCGGCCATGCTGCGTGTGTGTCCTTCGCCCATCCACGGTCGTCCGTGGCGGCCCAGTATCCTCGTATGCGCTGCTACTCCTTAATAACACAGGTCTAGCCTATCAGGTTGGATGCGTCAAGCGAGGGTGATTACTTCGACCCAAGAACCGCCGGGTGGACACGAGTTGCGTCCGCACTTGTCATCACGGTAATGGTCGGCGTGGCTCCCAAACAGCTAAGCCTTCCTTTTCGAGGCCTTCAGATGACACCCTCCACGGCAGCCCAACCGCAGGATATAAGGCGCTGTCCTTGTCCCTCAGTGTCAACGTGCCTCACCCCCACACACATCTAACTGTAACACATCATGCCAATCCCCCTGACAAAGAGAGCGAAGTCGATGTCCTCGTTATTGGCGCCGGCCCCGCGGGGCTCATGGGCGCGCACGCCCTGCGGAGGGCCGGAGTGAATGTGCGGGTGGTCGACCAGAGGTATGACAGATTTCGGCTTGTGTACATGTCGAGCTCGCGGACTTATGCACGAGTAAACCTTCAGGCCACACAAGGTCGCTGCGGGACAAGCGGACGGCATACAACCCCGTACGATCGAAGTATTCCAGGTAGGCCGTCATACCGTGCGTACCGGATGCGAATCTGACCAGCCTTTAGAGTTATGGGCTGGCGGAGCGTCTCCTACGAGAAGGCAACCAGATGCACATGGCTGTGAGTGGCTATTTCCGGACCGAGCTAGAAGTGAACACCAATCTCATCCCGGTCAGGCATTCTACAACCCGACTGCCAATGGCGGCATCGAGGTACATTTGACCTTCTTCTTTCAAACGATGTACTGACGTGCTCCGCAGTGCGCTGGACGGGCTCCTGATGTTTCGGCACCGACTGCCCGCTACCCCTTCGAGGTTGGTACCCTACGCTATGCAATGGTGTTGATATCTCATGCCAATAACACCACAGGTGACGCTACACCAAGGGGGGATCGAAGCCATTTTCTTGGACTCCATGTCCGACATGGGCATGCAGGTGGAACGGCCAGTCGTACCATCGTCAATCGAGGTATCAACCGACGAGGCTGAGCTCAAAGACCCGCAATCACATCCGATCAAAGTCGTGCTCAAGCATCTGGATGTGCCAGAAGGCAAAGTCGACACCGAGATTGTCCGGGCGAAGTTCGTGTTGGGCGCAGATGGTACTGACATCATCGGTACTGTGCTCAGAGGGGTGCTGATCTCAAATTCATTGACAGGCGCGCACTCATGGGTGCGCAAGAGTTGCGGTATCGCGATGGAGGGTGAGCAGACTGGTAAGTCCCAGCATCCTAAATCTTAGCACGCGTCAACTTAACCGTGATATCTCAGATTTCATCTGGGGAGTCGTCGACATGGTCCCCGACACGGATTTTCCCGACATCCGGAACCGATGCGCGATCCACTCCTCCAACGGCTCGTGCATGATCATCCCACGCGAGGGCGACGTCGCACGGTTGTACATCCAGCTGACCGACACAGACGTCGTCGACGGGAGCGGGCGCGTGGACAAGAGCAAGATGGGCCCGCAGCGGCTGCTCGAGGTTGCCGGCAAGTCGTTCCACCCGTACAAGATCGCGGCGAAGGACACGATTGAGTGGTGGACGCTGTACATCAGTGAGTTGCGATTGTACCCGGAAGGCGCTAATGCTCAACGTTCACGTGCTTGGCAGTTGGACAGCGGGTCGCGTCGAAGTTCTCGGTCAACGAGCGCGTCTTCATTGCAGGAGATGCATGCCACACGCATTCACCGAAAGCTGGTAAGTCAAAGGTGACTGTTGAAGCTGAAGGTCAGTATTTAACAATCACATTAGGTCAGGGGATGAATGCGAGCATGAAGACACACACAACCTTGGTAGGCTTGAATTCACAGCAATGTCCACCACAGTGACTGACTGCATTCAGCATGGAAGCTCACACACGTGCTTCGGGGATGGGCCGACATCTCTTTACTGAAGACCGTAAGGACCTCCACGATCTCCCGCACGAACCCGTCTACTGACACGTTTGCGCGCTCCGCAAGTACGAGTTCGAACGCCAGAAGTACGCCCGGGACCTCATCAACTTCGACAAGAAGTTCTCGGCCCTCTTCTCCGGCAAGCCTCGAACGGAGGAGCACCAGGACGGTGTCTCGCACGAAGAGTTCTTGGAGTGAGCTTCTGCCGCTACCTCCATACCCGAGCCCCAACTGACGAGCGTACGCGTCAGAGCCTTCCAGACCTTCGGCCTGTTCACGAGCGGCATCGGCGTCCACTACCAACCGTCTGCCATCGTGAACACGGAGCACCAGGCGCACGCGCGGAACCTCATCATCGGCCAGCGCGTGCTGCCCCACGTCTTCGTGCGCGCGTCGGATGCGCGGCCGTTCGAGATCCAAGACCTCCTCCCCTCAGACGCGCGCTTCAAGGTCCTCGTGTTCGCCGGCGACGTCGTGGAGCCGGCACAACTCCAGCGCGTGCAGCAGCTTGCTGAGGAGATGGGGAGGCCGGAGGGCTTCCTGAAGCGCTTCTCGAAGAGAAGCGTGGAGGAGAGGTTCGACGTTTTGACGATCGCCTCGGGCGACAAGCTCAAGGTCATCACCGCCGACGTCCCAGCCATCTTCCGGTCGCACTGGTCGAAGTGAGTGTTGCATCCCCTGGCTTAGACGTGTAGTTGCTGAGGCACGTGGCGTTGCAGGCTGTTTGTAGACGGTCGGGACATGTTCAAGCGTTCGGGCGGCGGTGGCTACGAGTACTATGGCATCGACCCCCGCGGCGCTATCGTCGTCGTTCGTCCGGACGGATATGTTGGCATGGTCGCACCGTTTGAGCAGCATAAGGCGATTGATGGGTACTTCGCTTCGTTTCTTGCTGCATGATACCTTTTAGTCGTAGAGCATGGTCTCTTTTGGTCCGACGTTTGCATTGCAATGTACGATAGCGCAACATATTGTAGGGATAATGCATTTCACGACTGTGCCCTGTAACGAAGAGGTGCTAGGTCCGAGTGACGTATCAGCGCTCTATCACACTACTGTCCTACAAGTTTCGAGGTGATTAGGTCCTTCTTGAATGTTACCTGCAGATGTTAGGTCGCAGGCTCTGTTTAGGCTCAAGATAAACTGCTCCGCAATCCTGGGGGCGATAGAACGTACATACAAGCTAGATTAGTACAAGTACAAACATACTAGATCAGTGTCGTCCGAATGGAAGGGCAACTGTCCTAGAAATCCACCTCTCTTCAACAAAGAACACCCGTCTCAAGCCTTCCTCGAGGACGCTCCCATAATCGCCTCAGATCGCGCCCTCAACGGGTTGCTCAGAGCCCTGGCTCTCGTCTGGCGAGCGTTGTCCGCTGCGCCCCTCCTGGCCTGAAGGCTGGTCTCCAATGCCTTCGCGCCAGCTGTCAACCAGGTCTCGAGCTGCTTCGCGCCACTCTCGACCAACGCCCCCAGCTGCTCCGCCAGCCCTCCGCTCTGGATGGCGTCTGCCTCCGTGTCGAGGCCGTAGATCCCGATGACGACCTTGCCGTGGCGCGTGCCGATGACGCAGTAGTCGTCGCCGGCCTGTAAGGTCGCTTGGGCATGCCCGTTGCGGGCGTGGAAGAGAGGCTGACGAGCATCTCGCGGTCGGAGCCGCGCACGACGCGGGCGCGGGAGGCGAAGTGGGGGAGGAAAGTGATCCCGCTGGCCCCGCGCCGAGAACGGAAGGCGACGGAGCCGTCGAAGCTGGGCGGGAGGAAGACGGTGATATTTCCGTGGCGTGTGGACACGTCCAGATCGGCGCTGCGACCGAGCTGTATCTCAGTCTGCGGGGTTGAACGTCGCGTCAGTCCGCGGTTACGTCTCTCGTCCAGAGGTCCCGGCGGAACTCACCAAGTTGACATGAATTCGTCCATGACGACTGGAAAGCATCACGCGCCCACGCGCCTTCCGCTGCCCGTCGACGGAGGAGGCGGTCATAAGAGCCGAGTTGGCGATGCCGACGTTAACTTTGATAGGCCCGTGGCGAGTCCGGAAAGCCGCGTTGACTTCTGGCTTGCGTGAGCTGCGGCGACGCCATTTCGCTGTGTCCGAGTGGTCAGAGTCGTCGCCCCCACCTGGGACGGACCCAAACGCATGGCGCACGTTGCGCGCATGTGCCTTGTCGACAGAGCGGCTGCGTCGCCCTCTGTACCCGCTATTGACACCGATGGCAGCAGGGAGACGCGGATCAACAAGGTATGTACCTGGTTGACATCGGTGAGACAAGCCCAGTGGGTGAGTGAAGAAATAGACGAACCCAAAATGGCGTCGTGGCGAGAGAAAAGGGACAAGTGATTCACGCACTGCTGCTGGATGGGCTGGTAGACAGGGGCGGAAGTGGAAATAGGCCTGGATGTGGAAGCCTGAGCTGCGCGAAAGCCAGCAGATGGACCATCGTAAGGGGGAGGCTCGTCCATTATTTCATTCTACGGGCGACTTAGGGTGTCAGTGTCTCATCCTACTAGTCTCCAGCGAGCAATTACCGCACCTGGACATGATGGTTAACTACGTCCTGCTTCTTTTCCGGACCCATGTTGTCAATGATCATCATGATCAGCGGAGTGACTGCCCGTAAATAGGACGCTAAAGGCTCTGTGAAGGTCAAGAGGAGGAGATCTGCCCGTGAGTAGGACGCTGTAGGTGGTTGTGAGGAGTCATGACGCGTATGAACTCAGTTATAAACGGCTAAGTACCTGCAGGTGCGCAGCGATCTGGAAAGATCTACATCGGTTCACGTGTACATGAGCGGTGAGGGAGGCTGTGTAGCTGTCTGATGATAAAGGGCCCAGTAGTATTAGTAGGGGCGCAGCGCCACTCATGAATCAATATTCAGGGGCCGTGCTGGCACTGCTAATAGCCAGATCTGCAGAGAGCGCCGCAGTATTAGTAGTACAGCACGCAGTCTGACCAGGCACACCTTCCTCTATCTCACCTACAAGTAATGTCGTAAAAGGCATCGTACCTACCACGGCCAACGGCCCTGCAGGGGATACAGATGGAGTCGGGAAGTGAGTATGGGTCGGAATAACGGCGCAGCTAATAGTCCTCTTCCCACTCCAACAATCAGAGAACTTCTGGTAGATGAGCGACATGAGCTTAAGTCGCGCGGTGCTAGTCGGCCTTCAAGCTTCAAGCTTCAAGTCTTGCCTGAGGACCACTGGCACAACGTCGACACGTAGCCCAAGGAACGCGCCTCACCGACGCGTACGGGGGCCAATTGCGAGAGCTCATGCCTATGCAACGAGACTCTGGACTCGCTGGCATTTTGTGAGTAGACTCAGCGCGGAAAGTTATATTGAATCAAGTACACATTTGGTCTGGATCGAGATCGGGATCGTACTCAACGCCAATGTTGGGTTCATGTGCATGAGCACCCAGCTTAGTCACCGGCACGAACACGAGGATCGACCGCGACTACTTGATGAAGTACGAAATCTATCACCTGGTATGGGCGCGATGCGACGCTACATGCATCACCGATAGATACATCTCTGTGGTCCATTCTGTGGTCCATTAACATGAAGCGGCGCACTGGCAGGAGATAGCTCCGCGATTAGTAGGGATCCCGCGGAAAGCTGAACGTATATATCGTGCTTCGAGAAGGCGGCGGTGATTTAGTACTTAGACTGAATTAGTCGGAGTTGTGAGACGCACAACACGCCTAATCAAACCACAGGCGAAGCGCGACCTCACTCGTGCTACAATCCACTCGATACATCGGACCGGTACGCATTGCTAGAGGACGCCCCGCACAATGTATGAGTATTTCAGTGACTTGTGAAGCTATTCAAGAGGCTTACTGCGATCATCTCAAGTTGGGCATACTCAGTCCATCGGCTGCTAGGGGGCCGATGGAGTGAGAGAAGCGCCGCAGTTTCATTAAAAACGAACCCTCTCCTCGGTGGAAACCCGGATGTGATAGCACGACGCAATTGGCGAATCCACAGGCTTCACAAAGGGAACTTCTAAGACAACGAATGACACAGCCGCAAGCTACGCAGCAAGGGGTGCCCCAAGCACCACTGCGGCGCACCTGCGCGCGCACGGTGACCACTACCTATCTCGCAATTTGAATTTTTCCTTTCGTAAGACGGACACTCACCGACGGACATGGTTCAATGCTTGATACTACTCGAGACAGTGACAATATGACGTCCAGTTCATCATTGAGCGACATCTTTACGTGTAAGCGATGGGCACAGAGCGCTGTTCTGTTGAACGTCGTTAGATGCACGCGCTTATGCGCACACGACAAGAGCCGGTAATGAAAGCGCACAACGCGTTACTCGAGGCGTTTATTGGTTCTCTTCGGCAGGTAGGTGAGGATGCCATCCACGACCCGCCGAATTCCTGGCACGGCACCAGCGAACCTTCGCGGAGCCACATGGTGGCCGGGATCGCATGTTACGATTAATGTAACTGCGACGCTGTCGGACACGCGGATTTGCTAAAGCCCCGAGCGTCCTGCGAAACATACTAGTAAGTATGGTTGCCAGATATACGGACAAAACTCTGACCAAGTAAACCGCCGGAGACACTCCAATGGCGGTAAGAGAATCAATATAATACATTGTCTCCGACAGTCCAAGAAGGAACTATGGCTTTACACAACAAGAAAGATGAATGAGGCAGTGTACGGTATACAAACCATTGTCGTTGCCAATACATTGAATAACAGCACAGGCTTGGAGATTTGTTACCTACCGGCGAATGTCAGTTGTTGGAGCAGATGTACAAGAATCATCTTACAGCGTAGTCTGTCGAGAGCAATACAATTGTAAAAACACGGGTAGAAGATGCGCAATATTCAGAAGGATCTACAGGCGTCGACAAATATTGACCTGAGCAAATCACGTCAATAACCAGCAAAATGGATGCTTACCACTCTGGGTCTCATTACAAACTGCTCCTGTCATATCTGGGGGTCCAACGTTTGCGAGCTAACAGCAGTGGCAATTTGACAGTAAGAATGGCGCGTATGCGGGGTAGGTCTTCCTCTCGTCGCGTAAATGCACCTAGAAACGACAGTTCGAGCACTGCGTCTTTTGCCGCTCGTTGTGCAACATCGTCAAGCAAAGAGTCGATGGATATCCAGTCGATCCTTTCCCATTGTGTCATTGGAGGCAGGACCAGAAGGAGGCTGAACGATCTGGTATCGACCGTGAACATCTGGCTCACCAACATGATCCCAAATACAGCCAGCGAGGACCATGCGATGCGCGCGTTCAAACGCTCCACGCTGCTCCCTTCGATAGGCAACGCTCTTAGCAAGTCCATGCCATATTGGAGAGCATCTCTCTCCCGTGGAAACCTGAGATTCTCGGTGATGAACTCCTCGATGACAGCCTCTTCTTCTCTCTCGTCATCGACCAACTCGATAGGAGGCCCGGTCGTGTGTCCGCCCTCCTCCGCGTCGTCGTCGTCGTCGTTTTCATCGTCATCTCCTTCGTCGTCGCCCGCGTCCACGTCCATCGGATCACCCGCTTCCGCAGCGTCATCGTCATTGTCAACTGGAGCCTGCTGTGGCTCGTTTTCGACTTCCATTGGCTGTGGCGCCTGTGCATCTTGAGGCGGTGTTGCTTGTACGTTTACAGCGGGCACAGGGGCAGCCGGTTGAACTTGTACTTGCGCCTGGGCGGCAGGCGCAGGAGCTTGGGCAGCTGCAGCTGCAGCTGCCGCTTCAAGGCGTGCTTGGACAACCTCTGCTGTGAATGATGTTTGTCATCAAGCAGGATGTTCGTCGAAGGGCACTCACATCCAGGCATAACCATACATTGTTGATATATGAGGCTCTTGAGCGACGGCGCGAGGCGTCGAAGTAAAGTGATAAGACTCGTGATCTCCGTGTCTTCCCACACGATGAACGCCTTGTCCACGGTCACGACGTCGCGCCGACCGAAGAGCCATTGGACGAACGGCCCATAGCGCGCGAACTCCGTCTGGCCAATGTGCAGGTAGCGCAAGTGAAGATTCGCGGTGCACTCGAGCTGCTTGCGTGCGTGGTTCGCGCGATGCCATGATAGGGTCTCCATGCTGAGTCCATCGATGTTTGGGAAGGCGTTCAGCGTGCGGAACATCTGGTTTGAGTTCCAGAAGTCAATGGCGCTCAAGGTCAGGCGCCGTGCGCCCATGAAGTGTGTCAGGAGAAAGACACGAGTGGCTGGCGCGATGTCCCCCCAACTCAGGTCCCGCAGATCAAGCCATTCGATCAGGGCGGGGTCAACTGTTGTGAGAAAGGGGACGATCGCATCCATCCAGCGATGATCTGGCTCCCCTTCGTCGTTGAGACCGGAGTTTGCGTCATCGCCGGGATATGCATCGGGGGTCAAGCAACCGAGGATCTCAACCTCTCGAACGTATGGAAGCAGACAGCCAGGCGTGTAAGCCTTCTTGAAAGAGTCTAAGTTGGTCAATGGCTTGAGGCGGAGACGACGGTACAGATGCATTCGACAGCGGTGGAGGAACGCCCAGCTGGCCAGACAACAGGCAAGAAGGTCCTGCCTATCCGGGATAGAGTCGATAATTATATCACGTAGTTCTTGCGATAGCTGGGGTACGGGAGGTCCGTCTGGTCGGAGGCTGCCTCTTGCTCAGTGTGAATACGTTTCACAAAGAAGATGATACGAACTCATCCGTCTGAACCGTCGCAGCTGAATCAGGGTTGCGGTTGGTGGGTCCGGGCATTTGTTCCTCGGCGGCGCTCTTTGGGTCCTCCTGGACGAGCTGAAGCTCTGGTTCTTTGCGAATGATGATTTTCTCTGGGAGAGTTTTATCTACATGTATGAGCTGGTTAGTGACGGGGCCGAAGGAGCTTTATACGCACTACGTTCAGATTGAGAGCCGGACATTATCTTGTGAAGAAACAAAATTGTCAGAGGAGCGCAGCAATACAAGCGGGCCTTCTATGCTGCGATCACGTTGTATTACGGAGTAGAAAGGTTTAGACATACTGTTTAGACGGCGTGAGTTCGACGAGTTGACAAGGAGCGATGGAAACTGGGAGTTGGTCCCGGTCGACAGCGAGGATGTCGCTGCGCCCTCCACAACTAGAACAGTAGCGCAGCTAGACTGATACCAATTCTGGAGGTCTTAGGGAATCCAAGTGTGCAAGTGGCAGTAAGGACGTACGAAGTCAGAGGGCAGTGCCTTTATATATGTCGGCTTGTGGCGTGGAAGCCGGTCCTGTCCACGTTGCGATCGGCGAAAAACTAAAGCGTAGCGGAGGTGCTCACAAGGAACAGCGGACATGAAAGGGGGCGACGGACCTATGAAAGCGACTCCGAGTTCTTGAGGCCGGGGCTGGGACACTGACAGTGTGTGGTCCTATGAGAGCCGAATGAGACACAGTGACACACAACAGGCCCCATATATTGACTAAGCGCCCATCACCCGATTTGGAGAGATAAGCACTTACAACGTTAATCATATGCTCACTTACTTATGTAAAAGCACAGCGTGAACCCCATAATTAAGCTCGCCAGTAATGTTATGTAATGTCATCCAACCCGGCAACTCGCTGCCATTGTGTTCGGCAAACGAGGTCTAAACGCGTCGACGTCGGCCCCTTCGACGACCACCTCTGTCTCGGACCATGGACCTACGTGACGACCAACCTGTCCAGACACACACTGCAGAATGGCATGCTCCGTCTCAGTCTCCCCCGTTAGACGACCCAGCAGGTGCGGCCGTTCACTTATAGCATTCTAGATCCGCTACTGAAGGGACTTCGATCGCAGACAAGGCGTCCCGCAAACGCGAGCGCGAACTTTCAATGGAGCCTGCTACACCTCATGATACACCACCAGTCAGTGTGCAGTTGACCAACGAAACCCATGATCGAGTGGCCTGAGCCAGGCTGAACTGACCACACATACACGCCAGGAGATCGAGCCCAAGACCGCCGATCCCAAGGAGAGGCGCACACCGGCAAAGAAGAACCGAACGAGCGCACAATTGGACGCTACCGAGGAGGAGGACGAGTCTGGCTCAGGTGTGAGCTGTTCGCCACCAACAGAGTCGAAGATCAGGCAGATCAGCCAGGGAGTCGAGGATATGACATGGAAACATATCCGGAAGGACAGCCTCTGTGACCCAGACCACGAGATGGATGTTCGTGAACCCGAATCTGAGGCAGAGCATCAGACTGCTCCCGAGGTGAGCGACACACACGAGGAGGACGAGCAGGCTCAGCGAGGGGACGATCTCGAAGAGGAGCCGATCAAAGCGAAAGTGGCCGGAGGAGATGAGGTCGCTGTTCCCCCAATTCTGCTACAGGGAGAGAATCCTCCGCAGGTCGAATACGATGCTGGCGAGGACGAACACGCCGGTCAGGCCGACCCAGCTGAGGTTCCCAGGGAAGCTCAGCCCTCCGACCCTGCTCCCCTCTTCGACAACCCGGAGGTACACCCAGAAGTCTCGGCTATCTCTGCCATACCGCCCGTACTCACGTCTTCATCACCACCCCACTCACGTCGTAGCTCAGAGTCCGACGGGGAAAAAGGCGTCAAGCGTAAACTTCGCGACAGGACTGTCAGCGAGAGGTTCGTCCCAGGTGAGGCCGATGGGGAAACCAATGCGGCCACCACGAAGGCTGGCGCAATCAAGCGCCAGCGAGACGATGCAGACACTGACGTGAATCCGCGTGTCACGAAACGGCCGACTCCTCCGCCAGAGGAGGCAGAGGGGACGTCGCAGAAGGCCGAGGCATCATCGTCGCAGGATAGCAAGCCTGCTGCAGTGCCAGCGGCGCCGTCTACTCCTAAGTTTGTACGTGCCACTCCTTCGACTCATTTCTCCGGGCTCATACAAGTGTGTTGCAGGGTGGATTCATGGCGTACGCATCTACCAGCTCTCCATTTGTGTCCGTATCAGGTCAAAATATCTTCAACAAATCGAAGTCCCCTCCTCCTTCGAGCAGTCCGTTCGCGTCGACGTCTGCGTCAACCTCATTTGCATCGGCGTTCACCGCTACGCCGTCTAGTTCGCCAACTAAGTCTGCGACGAATTCCCTGGAGACGCCTCTCCCGCAGAAGCGCACGGGTTTCGAGGCCTTCGCGTCTACCTCATCTCCGTTCGCCAGCGTTGCCAAGCGGCCTAAATCACCTCCACCACCGCCGTTCAGCGGCAACAGTCTCGCACGGAGCCGCTCGCCATCGCGCCATCCAACCTCCGCGCGTACGGGGAGTGCATTTTCCACCAGCGCTTTCTCGGCTTATGCAGCAGGAGGTGCGCAGGGTTTCTCAGCGACGAATTCTCGGTCCGAGCGGGCGAGTCCTGCGCCAAGCGAGGGTTCGACCAGAGGAACGAGCGTCTTGGATGCGGGTACTAAGGATGACGCCGACGAAGAAACCGGTAATGGTACCGTCAGTTTCAGCGAGCGGTTGCGGTCACAGAAGGACGAAGACGACAGCGAGGAGGGCGAGCGAGTGAAATTGACTGAACAGGAAGGTTCGTAACTATTCCTGGCCTCGGCTGATTATTGAAATGACTCTTCCTGTGTCTCGATCCGCGTGCAGTCCACACAGGCGAGGAGGACGAGGAGACCGTATACCAAGTTCGGGGCAAACTCTACGCCTTGAGCCCGCAGAACCAATGGAAAGAACGCGGTACGGGTACGCTGAAGCTCAATGTCCACAGGGAGGATGGCACGGGGGCTCGCTTGGGTGAGTTCCATTCTTTCATAGTAGCGGAAGCGGAGTGGCCGTTGAGGCGTGCTGATCATATATGTAGTAATGCGGAAAGAGGCTGTCTACACGGTCCTATTGAACGCTACGCTGTTCAAGGGCATGAAGTGTTTTACGGCACAAGACCCTCGCTATATCCGGTTCAGTGTCTTCGAGGGTGGTACTGCAACGCACTACAACCTCAGGGTGCGCGAAACCTCCACCTGATTTTACTAACCCTGCTCACGACCCCGTTCTGCAGGTCCAGACGGCGAAGATCGCGGACGAACTGATAGATGAGATCAACTCGCACATCCCTGGCGAGTGAACTCTGCACGTAGTTGCACACTGATCTCCGGATGAGGACGCTCGGACTCAGACACGCCGATATGTGTTATACAAGCTACGAGCCCCGTGCACCTTTTGGTCTTTGCTATTTTACACCGAATCCCACTGGCATTTGACGTTTCACAGATTCTAGGTGCTAAGATGACCTTGCATTATGATATCTTTGTGTGGAAGAGCGCGCTGAGGTCCTGCATAGTGAACAAATATGCCATTCCCGCGCTCCGATAGACCACCATCATTCCGAGGACCAATATTAGGACGGCCACTCGATCTGTGTCCAACGATCGCATGATTCCAGAAAACGCGCCGGGCAAAGCGGGCGTGCGATTCCTTGACTCGGGATGTCGACTTAGGCGATTGGTGCACCGCGGCAATAGCCATCCTCGTTTTCTTTTCCTTCTTTTCTTCAGAGCAATGACGGGTGGCAGGGCCAGATTTTTTTGGTGTCCGATGATCGACAGGTCGAGCTTCAAGCTTCACAGACGACTCACGAAAGCTCTGAATAGAGGTCAGACTTCCTCGGATCTTATTGAATGCGGCTGAACTTTCTCGGAGCTGGCACCTCTGATTGTGTTGCAGGCCTTCTCAGCGCCTTGGTTCTGGTGCCTCATTATTCGTTCGCCACGTCTCATGCTCACATGCTTCTACGTTTTTTTTTCGCGGCATTTGTCCTCCAGTAACGCACCCATATTTTGGCCGGGCCGCTATGGTTCCCGAGAATGACCTGGCCGTTGACAACTCATATGTATGTTCATTGAGTTCCGGATAGACCTCGTTCACTCAATCTCAACCGCCAAGTGCTCACTGAATGGTACTAGTAGTAATCTATCCATGTGATTGAAGGCAATCGCTATCTCATTGTCGTCGTTCCACTGCAGGTTCATTGTGAGGTTGTACGCTCGTCATTTCGCTTCGACTGATGTTAGAGCCGATTGCTCAAATGGGTGGCGCATGACCTGAAAGTCCATTGAACCAAGTCGGTGAATGGCCTTTCTGTGTAACTTGAGAACTTCTGCACTTCTACAGACAATTTGTCTATCCACGCACATTACAATTTCGGAGTAATGAGTCACCGGTCAGGTGTTGAGCTGAAGCCACGTAACCCCCACTCAACTGGGTTTCACGGCCTCTCGAAAGCCAAATAGGTTCCGAAGACATAAACCCTTCGCGTGTGACTGTGTGCCATAGGGTCTTGGTACTAGTCTCTCTTGCTGGCCAAAAAGAGATACTCATTTCTTGGTATGAGGCTAGCTCCGGCCACACATACATCATTGTGCGGACTTCGCACCGTGTTGAACGGGCCAGGTGGCTCGAGAAGTGTCTAGGATGTCAGGAGGTGAGAGGTATAATCAAGCGACTCATGTTTTCCTCATGCTGTGCGACGAATCGCTGTCTTTCTATAGCGCAGTGTGGCCAGTGCCTTGCCGGTTGGGCCACCTACTATGATGCAGGCCACCGGGGGCCACCAGGGTCCGATTACAAGCCTTCGGTGCGCAGACGGCATGGAATTCATTATTTCTGGCATGGATGTGGTACACTGTCGGCGGTATGTGGAGTCTGCTTTCCGCATTCCAGTTGACAGAGGTACGACGCTTGACATGTTGTTGCAGGTCCGCATACTGCTGTCAGACTAGTACTAGTAGTAGTGATCGCACCGCAGAATCGATGGAGACACTCGATCACACCCTCGAACGCTGTTATTCCTCCGCACATGTAATAACACAACGGGTTGTTGATTCAGCGTTCGCGGGGCCGTTACATAACTCTATTAGCGAACAGCACTGTCAGTCACGGTATGGCCTGAGTAGTACGATACCCTCCGTAGGCTTTCCCCGAGCGCAGACGTACCCACAGGTGTAGTAGTCCGTTGGTCTTCGTACCACTTCAATATAACATGGAGTTAGACATGCTATAGCTTGCGATCGAATATTACGCTACCTCTGTTGTATTACGACCTGTTTTATTCATTTGCTCTAGCAGGACCACCGAGCAAGTACACAGTCACTGGCCCTGCTGTGTGCGAGCTTTGCACGCGGTTCGCCGGTTTCCCCCGCGACTCGGTTGCGGGGATTGGGCGCCCAATTGAGCGAATCTGAGATCCGATCGCCTTCGCGTGGCCGGGCGCTCAGGTGAACAGACCCGGCGACCCGGGTGTTCTGACCGGCGGATCCTCGACCCAGGCGGTCGCTGCGTGGCTGTTCGTTGTCTTTGTCGGTTGGGCAGAGGGCGAAGGCTATAAAATGTTACAGAAGGCGTTGCTCGGATATAGGAACAAAGGCAGAGGCTGGTACAGACAGAGCAGTCGAGGAGAGGAGGCTTAATGTCATGTCGTAGTCGCGAGATAACGATCTCGATTGCCCCTGTGATCAACGACGCGTTTTCTGACGGGGTCAACTCTTTCTCAGCCGCTTCCTCCCAACCGCCATGAACGTCGCTGCCCTCCTCCAGGACTCGCCGTCCGACGACCATGACCACCGCCGTCGGCAGCAACAGCAGCAGCAGCAGCATCGAGAACGAGAGCGCGAGCAGCCGCAGCCACCCCTACATCACCGCTCGCCGCCTCAGGAACGCGGCCTCGAGCGCGACAGCAGGCCCACGCCCCCGCATTCACATCACCACCACCACCAGTCTCTGCCACCAAATCAGTCGTATTCACCCCATGCTACGAGACATCAACCACCGCCCTCGCCACCGCACCGATATGCGTCCGACTACGGGCCTCATTCCCAACGCATGGCACCGCCACCTCCGCCGTCATCATCCTCGAGCTACGCACCTCCGCCGTTTGACATGCGACGGCGGTCAGACCCGGAGCAGCCGCGCGTGCATGAGATAGCACTGCACCCACATGGACCAGGAGGAGGGCATCCAGGTGAGTCGTCCTTGTATCCCCTTCGCTTACCCCTCGGAAGCAATTTCGGGCGTTCCTTTGTCTCGGAACTTCTTCCGCCACGACGTCTTGCTTCTTTGATCTGCTTGTTATGGTCGGGACATTGACCGTCTGACACTTATTGCTCTGAACGTTATTAGGTCCCTCTGCTACACCATATACCGTCGAGCACCGCTCTCTGCCTCCGCCTCCACGCACACATGTCCATCATCATCCACACCAACATGTCCACTCGACCCCGGGCGGACAATCACCGATGTACATGCCACCGGCACGTACGCCTCTGCATGGTGCGTCCACTCCCAAACCAGGTCCCCTCGGGCCCGGTGTCCCGCCTGTAGGACATGGTGCCATTCCACTCTTCCCCACCCCCGTCGGCCCCGGTGTGCCCCCAGGTCCGCCAGCAAACAATGGCCCGCCGCCAGGTCCTGGTATGCCTCCGCCGTCTTCTCGTACGCTGCACTCCCCGCATGGCTTCCCTGGCCCAGGTATGGAACCCTCACCCATGTACGGCGGACACCCAAGCTCCGGCCTACCACCTCTGTCAGGACCACATCCTCACCCCTCGCGCCCTCGGACAAGCGGCTCATTCGACTACCCGCGCACGTCGCCCATCATGGGGAGCCTGCAGCGACCGCCTTTCGACCGCGACGAGCACCGACACGACGACCGCCGTGACGAGCGGGAGCGTGACCTGCGCGACAGGAGTGACCGTGAGCGTGACGGTGCCCGGGGGTCGCAGATGCCTGCCGGATTGGGCGGTTCCGGGTCCTTGCATCAGCACAACGCCGCTGGGCCTGGCATGTCGATGAATGCGAACGCACGCGCCGTTGGATCTGGACCTCCGCCGCTGTCTATGTCAATGTCGAACATAATTCCTGGGCCAGGCGCGGTGCCGATGGTGGGCGTCGGCGCGAAGGAACGCGAGAGGGACTGGGAGCGGGATCGCGAGCGGGCGATGGAGAGAGAACGCGAGATCAACTACGCGCGCGAGAGGGAACGGGACATGCGGGGTGCGAACGGGAACGGCGGCATGATTGGTGAGTCTCCGCGCGACAGGCATCGTGGCTTGCGAGAGAGAGAGAAGGACTACCTGCGCGAGAGGGAGAGAGAAGAAGGTATCGTCGAGGTGGGGGCCAACGCGATCACGAGCGAGAAAGAGAGCAGCGGGAACGCGAGTGGCTACGGAGGAGCCAAATCCAAGAACCGATGCAAGGACCTCCGCCGGGGCAGGCTCAGCCGCATCTCTGGTCGCGCTTTGCACAGCCGCGGACAGCGGAGCCGTACGTTGAAGACGAGCGAGAACGCAGGGTCATGCTCGAAATGGAAATGGAGAGGGAAAGGATGAGGGAGGAGGCGAAATTTAGGGAGAGAAGGGAGAGGGAGAGGTATGCTGATGAAGAGGCGAGGGCGAGGGAGGCGAGAGATGGCGCGGAGGCAGAGAAGGGACGCCGGACGCAGGCTTCGAAGGAAAAAATGGCGAGGGAGAAGGAGGAAAGGCGGTTGATCACGCGAGAGGAACACATGGAGCAGGAGCGCAAGTGGTTGAGGGAGCAGGAGCGAGAGCGGGAGCGGGAACGTGTGCAGAGGGAAAGAGCGGACATGGAAAGGCGACAGAGTCAGCCGCAGGGTGAGCACCACCACCATGTTCGGCATCACCACAGTGTCGGGCCCTCTGGCAAATCGTCCAAGTCCTCGGGAGGTCCGCCTCACATTCAGCCTGCCCCCGGTCCGCGGGAGCTACAACCCATGTTTGCAACTCCAGAGAATCTTCGACACTCGAATTCTATGCAGTTCAGGCAGGGGTCCTCCAAGATGATGGACGGTCCTGTCCATGGCGTGTCGCCGCTTCCTCATGGACCACCCCAGCCCCATCAGCACCACCACCAACACGCGCATCCTTCTCATCCTCTACATCAGCATCCTCCGATGCATGTTCATCCTTCCGCCATCGGGGGTCCCAATCTTCAACATCGCGGCACGCCACCGTATGGCCCCGGTATGCACCCAAATCCCGTCGAGATGGTGTATCATCCCTCTCGTGCATCACCCCCGCGCAGGACATCCTCCAAAGCACCTACGATGCGCCTTGGCACTTTCGTTTATCCACGTACACCCTTTCCGTTCACCGACTTACCTAGCCCTTCGACTTCCACCTCTGCCTCTGGCCCTTCGGACCCAGTCACGCTTTACCAGTACCGGGCAACGATTCTCATCCCCTCCGGATTCCTTCCGACCCACCGACCTGCACGTCCGCGCATATGGGGTGGTGCACTCATACCCGCTCTTCCCGCCATCCCGCCGCTCTCTGAGTTCATGGCGGTGCCCTACCGCGACAGCCGCCCACTCGCGTACGAAGCGAGAAGCATGCGCAGGGTGTATACGGACGATTCAGACCTGTTCTTGTGTGCGCTGCATGCGGGGTTGCTTACGTGGAGCGAGACGCGGCGCGCGAAGGGCGAGGGGAAGGACCTGCGCGTTGAGGTGAAGATCACGAACGAGGCGCGCTTCATTGGAGGCTTTGGGAGCCCGTACGTGAATGGGCCGGGCTCCGCGGGCGGAGAGAACGTTGGTGTTTATGGGAGCGAGGACGATGGGAGCAGTTTGCTGAGTGCCGGGTGGGGGAACAGCCATGACGGTGCGGGTATTGAGATCGTTTCGGCGACTTGGATGCCGGTGAGCGTACATGCCATCCTTCTCCAGAGTGTGGTCTCACCTCCGTGGAATTTTTGTAGAAGGGTACGGCGCACGCATCTGGTCTGCGCAATCGCACGCAGCGACTTGCGGAGTACAATGAGCGGAGAAACGTTCTGTGTGAACTATCACGACCCCGCAAGAAACGCCGTTTGGACCGTGCTATCGTCGATGACGACTCGCCGGTAGTTCTCGAAGACCAACACCCGGACCTTGAGCTCTGCGCAGCAGCCACCATCACCTTTGGGGCTGGTAAAGCATGGAAGGAGATGAAGTATGTCGCCTCATGCATGGTTATCTTCACGAGCTGATAGTTTCCTTGCTCCAGGTTCAAACATCCGCCGCCATCACTCGCAGAGAAGGCTGCTGTGTCCCCCGACGAACGGATGTCTGACGCGGAGAACATTCCGCCGAACCCCTTGCGCAAACGGCGGCGTTCAGAGTCACCCAGCGCTGCCCCGACAACCGACGCGCTTGCTCTCGCCCAGCCGGATCCTGCGAAGAAGGGCATCGACATCACCTCGAAGGCAGCCTCGCAGCAGGAGTCGCCGGTTGTTCCTTCACCTGCCGTTTCCGAGGCAGGGAAGACGGCAATGGTTGTCGAGCCTCCGGACCAACCAGCACAACCGACGTTATCGTCATCGCCCTCAGATCCTTCACCGCGTGTGCCGCCGCCCCAGGAGCTCACCGCCGTGGGTGCTGATGTCACGAATATTGCTAGTGAGAGTTAATCGTGTATATTGTTGAGTGTTGATTGCGTCCTGTACTTCATAATACGATTTGGGGCTCGTGGCACAGCGCCCTTGCGGATTGCATTTGTGCCTTTGAGCGTTCCGCAACGCCGAGGAGAGCAAGTATGAACACAGACACGAGCTCAATGCGACTGATAATCACACAACACACGCATTCTTGTGGTCTGGTGGAAAACTGCGTCCGTGAAGACGTCAAGCATAAGGTAAGTATCTCGACCTGATGGCTCCTACTAGCACAAATATTCGACATTGGGCCACCTTGAACTTTCTATAGATGTTACCCGAAATCTGTTACAGTCCCCCGAAGAACCAGTCCACTGCTTTCGCTGCAAGCGCAGTCGCAATAATGGAGAATAACCCTTCAGAGGGACTTGCCCACTGTTCGTCCCCGTAGCGGTGATGCCGAGAACCATCGGCGTTGGCTCTCGTTTCGTCCCCAATGTCTTCCTCGGCCGACAACCCGCCCCAAAGCTTGGTTGTGTCCGGTTCCGAGCCGCCCTGTGTCTCCGCAGACGTCTCGAAAGATGACTCCGACACGGGCAGACTGTCGTCGACAGCCGTGACCACGCCGTCGATTGCGCTAGCAGTGTCGATGTCGGCCTGAGCCTTGGACCCCGCTTCCCAGTCAGGCGACTCAGATACTGGGGGCTCCGGGGGACGCGCAGGACTCGCTAGCAGCTTTTGAGTCCCAATCGAACCTGGTGTTCCTTTGGCAATCACATTCGGCTTGCGCCTGAACGCGCCTCGTAAGCCGGGAAGGGCTGCATCGAGCTTGACGGGCTGTCCCGCAGCGACGGGATGGGGCGTGGCGGCTTTGGTCACTGGAGGCGGCACGCCGTCCTGGGCAACCTCCGACGTGTTCAAGTTCGCTGCACCAGGGGGGAGTTGATTATTCGGTGCGCAATCGTGGATCACTGGGGGCAAAAGCAGTTCATTGGCAGGGGGTGCGACGTCGACAGGCGTAACGACGCCCGCAAGCGTGGGTGTGCGTAGGACCTCGGCATTCGAGTCGTCGAGATGCTCCGGCTCCGGAGAGCCGACAGTGGACAGTGAAACGGGTTCGCTAAGTGATATATCTGGGATATTGGGAGTAGGAACTGAGTATTCCTTTCGCTTGAATGCACCTCTGAGGACGGGCAGGCTCGTACCCATCGGAACAGCCTGTGTGGTTTGTACTGACCCGGAAGGTCCAGGAGAGGCAGGCGCAGGAGGTAAGCGTTCTTCCTCCAGAGAGGTAGGGATGACAGCAGGCACGGGAGATAAGCATTCTTCCTCCGGAGGGGCAGGCGCGGGAGGTAAGTGTTCCTCCTCCGGAGATACAGAAGCCGACGGAGACGTGGGCTTGGGCTTGGACGACAAGTGTGTTTCTTTGGCAGCTAGTAGCTTCACCTTGAGCGATGCATATCGTCTCTTCCCGAAGATCGTCAGTTCCATGTCCTTTTCGAATGCGCCAATCGCTCGCAGCAGGCATGTGGGGGCGCAGAAGGATATGGTCTCCCTGCAGTGCGTAAGCAGCAGCGTGTTAACTCGTTGTGCTTGACCCTTCGTGAGATTGTCGATGGCGAAAACGAATTTATCCCGAAGACGGCTTCCTAGAGGTACTCCGTTCAGCAAACCGCGCATACAGTAATCTTCTGACTTCTGAATGTCCTCAGCAGTCCAATTTTCAGGTGGTCTGCGTGCCCAATCAACAGAGTCGGGCGGAAGACGAGGGTAGTGCGTTATCTTTGGGGGCGTCCGGGGTATATTGTCGAAATACGAAACATTACTGAACCCGTCGTATACCAAGCGTCTAGCTTCCTCCGCAGGCATACCGCCCTGTACGAAAGCTGCCTCCTCTATTAGCAGGCGCGAGCGCAAGATGATGACGAGCTTCGGAGTGATGGGGAACGACTGGGTCAGGGGGAAGAAGGAAAGTCCTTGAGCACCTAGGGACATCATGTTGATATGCATTCGTGTTTGAGCACCCTCCGCGAGGCCGAGTCCGTTCTCTGTGAGGACGAATTCAGTCCCGGAGGGAGCACGGTACAACCCGAGTTGCATGTCCAAGGCTTCCATCTTGTAATCCATACGCGCGGTGAACAGCAGGCGCTCATCGGTCGCAACCTCCCAGTGCTCGTCTTCTAGGAGCAGGGTGAGGTTGCGGAGCCAGACCGCACGCGCGTCCGCCAGACCATGCTTGACTCTGTACTGCTCCACCATGCGCGCGGACGCTGGGTCAAAGTGGCCTTCGATGAACTGACGAGCGTGTGTTCCGTTACGGTAGTGCATGAGGAAGAGGAACTTCCGGAGGGTATTAAGCTGTGAGCGGACCAGCTCTACAGAGGAGCGGCCCCGCTTCTCGGCATCCTCCAAGACTTGGAAGACACGCGCAGCATCGCTCTCGAGCTTGGAGAACGCCTTCTCGACGCGATACACGTCGGTCAGGTCTGCATCGTCCTTGTACATGTCGACGATACCGAAGGTCTTGCCGAGATCGGTCGTGCCCATGTGAAGGGTGCTTGACTGTATGTCATACGTATTGATAAGTTCCTGCTTGTACTCTCGAGTCCGTTGGCGACCCTTGTTGCGACGGCCCTTGGACCTGTATGCAGGTGAGAAACCTTTGGTTGTCATGCAGCGTCGCGGCTACTCACTTTCGGCCTGGCTTGGTCACCGTCTTGACCTCCTGTAGCCATCGGCGCGCGACAAAGCGCGGTAGATAGTGGTGATATTGACCAGACTGGGGCACTTGTTGCTCCATTGCGATGGGTGAGGACCGGGCGGGGAGGAGTCTCAACGCGAGGCTGTGGCTCACGCATCCCAGATGCTCTGACTCTGAGAAGTCGGTTGCCGTGTTTGGTTTTAGAGTTAGAGTTCGTACATGTCATCCTAACGCGGTCGAATACGGAGGGCAGCAAGCCTACTCACATATCCTGCTGCGTATGTAGGCGAGTATTGTGCACCGAGGGCGGCGACGGGTGATGCATTGACTCCATCGGTCCCGGCGGCAGGTGCGCACTGTGTTCATCCTGGAGCAGCAGGGGGCTCAAGTGAGTGATCAGATGAATCAAGAGCCGTCTCACTGGTGAGTCCACTTGCGATTAGCAATGAAGTACGGTGGTAGCTCTGATCAAAGTAAAGCTTGACATTGAATATGGAGGCCTGAGGTCGCAGGTTGCCCGGGTTGAAAATCACAACTTGTGCCACCGGACATTGTGCATTATGTCCGAGGGATCGAGATTTCGATCCTACTCATCGCTCGGCTAAATGTTAGTAGTGACGGCTTACAGCTGCTTGAAGCGCTGAACACTTGAGGTAGGTGACTGGGCGACTGCATGCCATCAGGCGAGTTACGTAACTTGATAATACTAACTGTAGCTCCGAACCCGATATGTTCAGTGTGTCTCTGCCATCGAACGTTGATCGAGGCATAGTAGTAAGTACATACTTCGATGATAATGGTGCTCGAGAGCTGCCACAACTACCTGTCATATGACTACTTACAACAACAGAAGATCGAGGCTACTGCCTTTGCAAGTTTTGCCGGTTTAGTCCAGAGCATCCGAGAGACAAACCATCGCGCAGAACTCGAGCGGGGCTCTGGTGTACTATGCGTACCCCGGTAGGTGCCGTCCCGACTGTCAGTGTTAGTCTCGGTGTATTGCTCTACCGGATGCCCTGTGGATGGATCGAGATGTGCTTCTGACCCCAGGTCGGTTCGTGTCGAGTCCATGTACGACTCAGCAGACGACTCGAGAGACGATGCGCTAGCCGTGTCGATGTCAGCCTGAGCCTTGGGCCTCGCTTCCGAGTCGGGCGACTGGGAGACATCGATTGTCGGTTGGAGGAGAGGTGCGGGACTCGCTAGTAGCGGCTGAGTCGCAATCAAGCTTGGTGTTTCTGTGGAGATCACATTTGGCCTGCGCTTGAACGCGCCTCGTAAGCCAGGAAGGGCTGCATGGAGCCCGTTCCATTGTGCCGCAATGGCGGGGGCGGACGGAGCCATCTTTGCCACCGGTGGTGGCAAGCCGTCGTGCATAAGCCCCGGCACGTTGACTTCACGAGCGGATGGTTGATCATTTGATGCACGGTCATGGATCACTGGGGGCAAAGGCGGTTCACCAGTGATATGAGGAGTATTGTCGACAGGTGTGATCTGGGTAGTATCGGTGTTTGCAAGAGTAGAGCCGCATAGGACTTCGGTATGCGAGACGTCAAGACGGGCCTGCTCCTGAGAGACGACAGTCTGAGCGGTGAGAGACGCAGGTTCGCCGACTGAAGCGTCCTGGACGTTGGAAGTAGGAGCAGAACGGGCCTTTCTGCCGAATGCGCCTTTGAAGCCTAGTACTAGGCTCGTACCCATCGAGAGAGCTTGTGCAGCGAGTTCTGACCCGGAAGGATCAGGAGAGGTAGGGATAAGCTTGCGAGGCGAGTGTTCTCCCCCCGGAGACGCAGGAGGGTATGGAGACGTGGGCATAGGCGACGGACGTGTTCCTTCAGCTAGTAGCTTCGCCTTGAGCGACGCGTAACGTTTCTTCTCGAAGATCGTCAACATCGTATCTCTTTCGAACGCGTCAATAGCTCGCACAAGGCATGCGGGGGTGTAGAAGGATATCGTCTCCTTGCAGTGCGTAAGCAGCAGCGTATTGACTCGCTGCGCTTGATCCTCCGTCAGATCTTCAATGGCGAAGATGAACCTGTCCCGAAGACGGCTTCCGAGGGGTACCCCATTCAGCAAACCGCGCACCTGGAAGTCTTCTTTCTTCTTTCGATCTTCGGCACTCATTTTTTCAGGTCGTCGTTGTTCCCAGTCATACGAACCGGGTGGAAAAGGAGGGATATACGTTGTCTTAGGAGACGTCCGGGGTATATCGTCGAAGTACGAAATACCACCGGGTCCCTCATATGCCTGGCATCTTGCTTGTTCTGCAACGGGCGAGCGCAAGATAATCACGAGCTTCGGGGTGATGGGGAAAAACTGGGTCAGGGTGAGGGCAGCGCGTGGGGCACCTAGGGACATCATGTCGACGATGAAGCTGGTTGAAGTCCTACTAGCACCTTCCGTAAGGCCGAGTCCGTTCTCAGTGAGGACGAACTCATTGCCTGAGGGAGACGGTAGAACCCGGGCTGCATGTCCAAGGCCTCCGATTTGTAGTCCATCCGTGCCGTGTATAGCAGGCGCTCATCGGTTGCGACTTCCCAATGTTCGTCTTCTAAGAGCGGGCGAGATTGCGGAGCCAGACCGCACGCGCATCCGCCAGACCATGCTTGACTCTGTACTGCTCCACCATGCGCACGGATGCTGGATCAAAGCGGCCTTCGATGAATTGTCCCGCGTGTCTTCCGCTACGGTAGTGTATGAGAAGAGGAACTTCCGTAGGGTATTGAGCTGGGCGCGGTCCAGCTCTACAGAGGAGCGGCCCTGCGTCTCGGCATCCTCCAAGACTTGGATGACACGCGCAGCAGCGCTCTCGAGTTTGGAGAAGGCCTTCTCAATGCGATACGCGTCGGTCAGGTCTGCATCGTCCTTGTACATATCGGCGACACCGAAGGTTTTGCCGAGGTCAGTCGTGCCCATGTGAGGGTATTTGACTGAATGTCATACGTGTTGATCAGTTCTTGCTTGTACTCTCGAGTTCGCTGGCGACCTTTATGACGACCCTTGGGCCTGTATGCTGATGAGACGAGGAATAATTGCAGCTTCGTGGCTACTCACTTCCGGCCTGGACTGGTCACCGTCTTAACCTCCTGAGCCATCGGCGCACGACAAAGCGCGGTACATAGTGGTGAAACTGACCGTGCCGGGATCTTCGTCGCTCCATTGCGGTGGAAAGAGGACACGTCTCAGACGCCCTGCCGCTTCGTTTGCCCATGCATGCGGATGCACAAGTCGGTTGCCATCCGTAATTTAAGTTAGGGTTCGAGGCGTACGTGTGGTCCTATCGCATTCGAATAAGGATGTAAGGCTACCAAAAGGCCACTCACAGATCCTGATGCACAAGCATATGATATCCTGACTTCTGACCCTTCATTGTGGTCTCGACGACGGGTACGCGACACTCAGTGGGCAACCGTGAATTTTGTCCACAGTATGGCTCCGGGTCGTAAGGGCGACTGGAGCCGCACCGCCAGCCACATGGTGGTCTAGGATCTTGCGGATCATGCCTCGCTTGACCAAGCCTGTTCATCGCGTTATAAGCATGTCATTCGTGTGCAACTCAGGTGAGACGCCTGGTTGATATTTTTTCCCATATGCATCTCTGACGATGATATGCGTGCCAGGAATATAGCAGGATTGCGGTTATACGTAGCGACGAACATGACAGGATACTGGAATGTGGTAGCTCCGTGTGCCAGTGAAGTGACTGGCACCAAAAGCCCTCGCCGGACATGTCCGAAGGATCGAGATCCAGAATTTACTGAGCGCTCGGCGAGCCTCCGCCCAGGACCGAAGATGTACTTGTACCTCGACGGTATCATGCTTGTCTACGCTACTCTCTGATGTATGATGCATGTACTGGAGTCAAGATTCTAGCTGCGTCTACAGTGGTATCCAAGTCCAAACTCGTGTTGCAAGTCATACGTTTGTCTCGAGGAGACCGTAGTCGTGTGGGACCTGCTGTATGTCTATTTCTATCTCCTATACCTGTCCCGTGCAACTGAATAAACCAATGCTATGCAGGACTGCGTCCCGATTCCCCCTAACGAACAAGCGGCTGAGGTGATGAGCTGGAATACAACGCTCCATTGTCTGCAACATCACAAAGTTCAAAGCGATCTACGAACGAACGATACGTACCGATTGGGACTATCGAGATCAGCCCATTTCAAACTGTATGCACGCTGTGTCAGGCGCTCAGCTTTCGCTCAATTGCAACTACCGTAGGCGGTGGTCAGCGGCGACTCTGGTATGATATATAGGAGCGGCCGCCGATCGTCAGCTTAGTGTCGGACATGATGTCACCCATGATGCATGACGACGTGGGTTGGCACATCCGTCCATTGCCGTGACTTCTCTGCGTCGCGCGCTTCATCGATGAATCTGGGACCGCACACTAATGCGTATCTGGAACATAGATCCAAGACACTGGGCGTCGGCGACTCCGGAGAATGGAAGCGTGTCGATCGTTGTGGGTCCAGCGAACTTCTATCAAGTCCTCGCATCCATTCTCCCATATCGATGTTGAGGGCAAGGACAATGCTACGGGATTCTCGAGGACGCTTCACTGATGACATCCACAGGGCGTGCACGTAGTAGACCATATACATCTACGCAAGTAACTTGAATGCACAGTGTCTGGAACTCAAAGCAGCGAAGACAAAACAAGTTTCACCGTGTCTATTCATCTAGGTCTCATGACGATCGTGGGTAATACATATACATCCAACATCCATAACTCTATATTCACAGACATCTACACATATTCAGGGCAGCCACCGCAAGGTAGCGATGATTCGTTGGCAGGACAACACAGTCAGATCAAGATGATACAAGCCTACTTGTGCCCGGAGTCCAGCCGCGGCCATACAGCCCGATAAATAGTGTTCAGCGACTGCAGCGCGCGCAGTGAGCATAGGTTTACATGATCACCTTGTGGATGTAGTCGGCGAGCAAGCCCGCCTCCACGAGGTAGCCCAACTGGCCGTTCGACTGTCATGCACATCAGTCAGTCGCACGGTTTCATCCAGCCCGTTGATGTTGATGTCTCACCTTCCAGATCTTGCCGCCGTTAGCCACGAGATCGGGAGTCAGGAGCTGCCATAGCATATGCAGACCCGTGCCGCCAACGGTAATGACATAGTAGAAAGCCCCTTGGTGGTTCAGGTATCCGGCGTACGCCAGTGTCCCGACGAAGAAGGTGGCGAATACAGACAAAATCGGGCGGACTTTGTCACCAAACAGGAGCGCGCAAGAGTGAACGCCGGCGTTGATGTCGTCTTCCTTGTCCTGGAGCGCGTAGATCGTGTCAAAGTGGATGGTCCAGCTGCATTGTAGGATGTCTGGTGAGTGATGTGTAGCCACCAGGGAGAATAGTGGGACGCACGCAGTGATGCCGAGGACGATGGCCGTCACGAGTTTCCAGTCCCAAACCCCATTCACAGAGATCCAGACGACGGGGAAACCCCATGCGCAGTCGAATCCTAGGGTTACGTTAGAGGATGCCGCAACATGCGATGTGTCGCAATACAACGAACCAAGGAAGGCTTGAGGCCAGTTAGTGAAACGCTTCGATAGAGGGTAAATCGCCTCCCAGGTGAAAAAGCCAATGGTTCCGACAACGAAGCTGAGGCTCGTGAGCATGCACGTGTTTATGATTGAATGCATAGTACTCACGCCTGGAAACCAGCTAGCGCAAGAATGGCGAAGAACGCAATACAGTGCACTAGAAGGAACAGAAGGGCGGCGGGTACCGAGATGACGCCGGAGGCAATAGGACGAGTCTTGGTGCGCTCTAAATCCTATCAATTCAAGCTGTGCCATCTAACTTGGAGGAAACTACATACCGACTTGACGGTCGAAGTCCCTATCACAGATATCATTCCAGATGCAAGCAGCGTTGTGACGGACAGTACAGCCAACGAGGTACGCAACAGCCTGTATGGCAATGGTCTCCGGGGAAGATCCAGACGGTATGCACTCATTGTCAAGCCCCAAACTGCGCAGTGGGACAGCGGTGAGACCAAATCCTGCAATACAGGAATGAAGCTCACTGCAGGGCCAGAAAAAGAGAATAGTGCCTGCGGGCCAGAGGTGCAGGCGGGTGAGTTTCCAATATTGCTTCCAGTGGGGGACGACGGCGCTGAGGGCAAAGCCATCTTTGCGAGAAGCGGGGCTGTTTCCGTCGTCGACATATCCGAGTCGTCGTGAGTATGATACAAGGGGAAGGGACTGTACAACAGTGGGGAGACAGAAAGGCTCTGTAAAAGCGGACCACGAATACTGTCGACTTCTTATATCCGAGTGGGGACAGCCTGCAGACTGAACTCCGCAGTGCTCCGAAGACGAGGCTTGGATCTCGCGTCGACAACCCCTTTACTTCCGATATCGTTGATCGTCGCGGTGACGAGAAGTCCGCTCCATGACTGCGGCGCGCAAGGGCTGAAGGTCGCGCACATGGAACGGGTGGCCCATCCGAGAGCTATCTTCTGATGCGACTCTCATTAGTCGCCAAGACGCAGCGCCGCGACATATCTTAGCCCAGGCACAATGGCACCAACCTAATACCTGCCCCATGCGGAAGCCGACTCGAGGTCAAAGGCACCCCCGGAGTTGTCTGCGATGCCCGTGGCGTGCTGATGTAAGCACGGTTCAACCGTCTTCGAGCCGGTCGCCCGGGGTGCTTGCAGTTGCTTGCGCGCGCTCGCCGGCAGTACAGGGACAGGGCGAGATGGTTTCAGGTAACATCGAGCGGTGACACTGATCTGCGTAGTCGCGTAATTGAGCGATCACAGGTTCCCCCTGATTGTATGGAATACCATAAGGTTGTCATCTGTGTCCTAGACATGCGAAAATACCTAAGACAGAAGTACTTTCCTTGGCTGTTCTCACAAGCGACGGGACATCTATCGACGCCATATATTCACGTGGGAAAGTTTTGCAATAACTTTGGGGTCGTTGGTATGGTGGGTCCGGAGCATTGACAAGCCGACGAGCACAATGTAAGCCCTCCTGTTTGAGTCGTACTTCAGTCAATACATGTTCACATTTTTACACAGAATCAAAACTGCAGCGGCAGACAAAGAGAAGCAGATTGGACGCGCGTGCGCCTGGAGTGTACTGTCTAATTCATGGGCAAGATGGTCTAACCAGACGCGGTTGGCTTTTGCCCGACCTGCGCACATCCCAGTTGATACCGAACTGAACATGTGCAAAATGCTTACCCATACGAACTCTTCTCCCATGCACCCTCATGCCTTAAGTTGTTGTGGACGGCTTCGTTCGCGAAAACACCCATCGGGAGGTCTCGGTACCACCAAATAAGTTAGTCGTTCGGAACTGATTTGCGAATACTCGCGGGAGTCCTAATCCAGTCCTAATCCGTCCTAATCATTCCATCAATGCACGCGCGGCTCGTGTGGCACTGGCAGTGGGTCCGGGTCGCCGGATCTCAGTGCCAGTGAGTGTTACAATGCGAGTATTACATAACATGTTGTGCGGACATACCAGCACTATCACATTTCGGTAACTTCTTTACCTTCCTTCACTATACCTCAGCTCGCTTCGGTGAATCCAAGAGAGCATGCTTGTGTACTTCGGATGGCGTCGGGCTGGCTCCAGAGGATCTCATCTTATCGATGCAGAGTTATAGATGACCAGGGGGTCCAAAGGGGTTCCATTGCAACACGCAGTCCATCCCAGGTTCATCCACATGTTGAAGGAAGCGCGACCATGTCAGTCCGAACATCCTTGCATGACATCGCGCTAATACATACTAGTAGTAGGGTGGGGGGAACCGCATCAGTGTCGCCAGGGAGGTCTAGCACCACGCTTATCAATCTGCGGTCCCGCACGGACACGGTCCGAGTGTACTGTGCACAGTACTAGTCGTGCTGACAACTGTAGGAACGTGTTGGACACACGTCTCGGTGATGGTATGAACCGACAGCTGTCATCTTGCATATGGCTCGCTGATTGCATATTTCTCGCTGACGACGTTCACCGGTCACCCCGGGCCAGCCGATTGATTTCACGGGCCAAGGTAGGAATAATGAGGGGCTCCACCTTGAACAAAGGCGGCGGCTAGCCACGGTTTCATTTTTCGACGGTGTTGGCCGCTCTGCTTGCGTTCAAGGGCTCTGTGATTCGTCCATCTAAGCTCGGCGTACGCGATGCGTCTCAGAGGTCCGGCATACCATGGGCACTAGCAATATTGCGATCCTTCCGCCTGTCGAAGCATCCGCTGTTTCGAGAACGCGGAAAGCATATCGTCTCTGAGAATTCAGTATCATACGTACGTCCAATGACCTCGTGGATTGGCAAATGGGTGAAGACTGTAGTGCCCCCTCAAGTTGACGGGCTAGACACCTTGAGAACCACACGACACACTGATCATGATCAGATTTCCAGAAGATGTCTCGAGAGAACTAGCACGGACACTCAGCAGAGTCAAGTTAACAGGCAGGGCACTTGAGGACACTGGCATGCCTACATATATGACAGATATCAGGCTTCCAAAAAACCTCAAACGACATGCTGTAAGTACGCCACCTAGCAAAGTTCAGGTATGACAGGCTGATATACCGGCCTAGCCATTGGATAGATATCAGGCTCCTGAAGAAAGCTCAAGATACGATACGATTTGAGTTTGAAACCAAGCAGAGTTCAACTTGACACGCTCGCGATCGGAACTGAGTATGGCACCGATATCCGACTTGACAGCGGGCACTGGTGATAGAAGCAACTATACCATAGATGTCAGTTATATGCATGGGACTCCCGAAGATACGGCACGCACAACGTTTGACTAGTAGTGGACTTTCTCCGTGGATCCGGTAAGAACTTGGAAGTTTTCCATCGCGCTCGTCGAGCGCTGCGCCTTCCATCAAAGCCCAATTCCAAGCAAGGAGAGGACACTAAGAAGCACAGTCAGCACAAGCGCCCCGTCGAGAGTCGAGTACACACAGTATTGACCGCGTCTCGGACTCGAACCCAGCATATACGTGACTTTGCGTGCTCATCGAAACCTCGCGGACACAAGCATGCCATTCGTCGACGACTGGGACGCCAGGCATCAGACGGTATGCGTGCTCGTGGACCCTAGTTTCGTCAATAAGGATTCTCTATGTAGGTGTCGCACTCACCACCACGGTGGACATCGGTCATTAGGACCTTGTACGATCAGGTTCATTTGGCACCTTGATACCGCCCCCATTCTTGTCCGTCATTTGGTGCCCGTACCATCGTGATGGTCGGTCAGAATCTGACAAAGAACACAGTTATTTCAGCATCACCAGTTCGACATACTCACCTCGGAGTCTTCGCCATTCCTAACAGCCGCATGAGAAAAGTTTGCAATACCCGACACGCAAACGCGAAGGAGCCGAGATGTGTAGTGCTGTGTGATTTCCAATGATGAATGGGTAAAAGATACAAACAGCCAGATGCGATGCACATTGAAGGTTCTCTAACCATTCTACTGCTACCAAATGCCAAAGAAGCACTAACGATGCACAGAATTCCACATGCCACATGCCGAGATTGCACATGCGGCGAACAACACGAAGGATCGCCGATAAAATCTACAACACTAGCACATTATAACACCAGGGGGATAGATTGAACGCAAACAGGCCAGCACACCGTCAAGACGTAACCTCCGCTTGTGATTGCGGGACGACGGGCGAGCTCGAGAAACGCACCGTCTTCCGCGGGGACGCCTCGCTCGACATACTCGTCATCGACTCGTCGTCCGCGCGTAGGGAGCGGAAGCCGTCGAGTCCTTCCGGCTCGGCACCGAAGGATCCGCGACACACTCATTTGCAGGCGCGTGGGGAATATCGACACGGACGCCGCGCGGTGCGAGCGCGCGGAGGGCGTCGGCGGCGCGCTCATCGTGAGCGTGGAGCCCGTCAGCGAGAGGTCGGACGTGGAGGGTGTCCGGGACGCGGAGTTCGTGGACTTTGTCGGCGAGCCGGCTTTTTGAGGGAAGAGCGCGGTGGTGGTGGTGGGAGAATGACAGGGGTGCTGCGCGAGGGTGTGTGCATACCCACGCGCTTGTAGGAAGATATTGGTTGTGAGCCTGAGCGACCGCGGGGGCTGCTTGGTGGAGAGGTTGTACGTGGGGAGCGTAGGTGGGGTGTGCGGGATACGTGGAGGCCCATGGCGATCTGCTGGATTGTGGGACGTGGTGCGTCACGCACGCTGTACGGCGAGGGCATAGGGGGTCTGCTCTCCTCAGGGGTTGAGTACATGCCGGAATCCTGCGTCAGTGAGCATGGGAACGATTATGCACAGGTGTCGTACGACACACCATCGGGCTCTGATCCCGCTTCTGCTTCGTGCTGAAGGGCCTCCACATCGTGCTGACGATCCTTGAGGCTGCCATGCGCGAGGTGCTCGCACCTGGGGTATCTGCTGCCAAGTCCTGGACCAATGCAGATTGCCCGCCGCTGCTACCTGGACGAGGGTACGATTGTGACCGCTGGATGCTGCGTACGTCAATGATTGCTGCTGAAGAGGACCTGCCGTGTCGACGGCGTGAGGGCGGGGGTAACCCGTCGCTCATGGTGGCGGATGTATGGACCGTCGCTGGCGACGCAGAGGAAGGGGGTGGGGGCGCAGAGAAGGGTGGCGAGGAGGCTGTAAGAAGGGAAGGGATGCTGGGAGAATGCCTGAACGGCGCGGCCAATGACGAGAACCACCCAGCGCAGCCAACGACGCTCTCGTCACGCGATCGTAGCCACCGTCCCATAGGCTATGCTCCACGTGGCCACCATCGCTCATTCGGGCAACTGTTCAAGTTGTTCGCGAAGCCGTGCGGTCTTCTGAAGGCTTGTATCTGCACACACCAGAACGCGGGCGAATGCCGCCCAGTAGAGGCAAAGTAGAGGCGTGTAAAAAGTAGCCAGAGCAACGACGTAAGGGTATTATATTGCCGATCATGGTGGGCATCCACCAGTCCACCAGCATCGTGGCATATGCGTAACTGCAGAAAGCAATCTATCCATAGCGAACATCAGCACTAGAAAGATCGATACATATACCGACAAGCGCGTCCCTGCAAAGCATATACACCACCGTGTAGAGTATGTCCCAGTATCACCTGCGAAACACCCGCTCCGAGCATCCTCCGGCCGCACTCGACCGTAACATATCATACCATGTAAACCTCATTAGCATGCGACCCTAACCGCGACTGAAAAGCATTATGAAGACACCTCGAGACCCTGGAACTCATGCAGCGCTCGACTGCTGCGGCGCGGGGCCCTTCTCATCCTTCGCCGCAGTCGATGGGACAACGGCGATGATGGCGACTCCTGCACATGGACATGCGGCTGGTGCCGCTGCTGCTTGGCCCGTGCTTGACGCAGATGTTGGTGTTTCGACTTGCCTGACGCAGCCTCCGCGACCATCCTAACAATCACCGTTAGTGGCTAGCCCGGGAGGCTGTGGCAACACAGGAGACGCACCGCTCGAGCTCGCGTCGCTCCGCATCCGACTCATCCGGCTGTGTTGACTTGAAGATGGCACCAATAAGCAAAAGACCCTAACCCCACCGTGTCAGTGATCTCCACACTCCCGTTAAGCGGAACACGCACCCGAGCGCGGTTGTATAGAACCTGATCAGAAGCTTCCGGGTCCTTCAATACGTTGTCTGCAACTTCCCGCAACACCTGGACGACCTCGAAACGCGTCCCTCGCCATGAGGCTAACATGATCTGGGGAGCACGCGTCAATCAGCGAGGTCTGTGTGTCAGCGATGAATCAGTACCTTGCCGGTGACGTCCTCCTCGAGTGCGCGGAGCTCGTCTTCCGGAATCTCGCCTTTCGCTTGGAGCTTCTCCATCTCCTGCATGACTTGTTGCACGCCGATGCTATGCAACCCAGTAGTTAGGACTGTCCCCAGTGGTTAGAGGATAGACGTACGCGCTACCGATCACACCCCACGCGTCCTTGGCCATTGCACCCTTTTCCTTTAGTCGCGAGAAGAATCCAGGGCTGCAAACAGACACTCAATAAGAATGTCACCAGGAACGTGTACAATGCGCACATTCCGAGGAACTTCTTCGACTTCAAGAATGACGTCGCCTTCATGATGTAAACGTTGCCGATCGTATGGAGGAGCTAAACGCTCTCGTGAGCATCATCCACACTACATGCCCACAAGCGGACATCGCCCCTTGGAAGCTGCATGCCCCCAAAAACCGTAGTGACACTCACCTCAACACCAAAGCTCTCCAGCTTCAAGTCGTCCGCCTCCCTGCGCATGCGCGCCTCGAATGCCTGCGTCTCCGAGTCGTCCTTGTCCCCTGGCTTCTTCGCCTCGACGAACGGACGTAGCCGGTCCTTGAGCTTCTCCGTCAACACCCGTACGCGCTCCTCCATGTTCTTCCGTCGCTCGTCGTCCAGTTCCTGCAGCTTCTTCTTCTGCTCCGGCGTCATCTTCTGTCGCCTCTTCGCGTGCGTCTCCTTCTCCTTCTCGGACGGTGTACGAAGGTTGCCTGTGGACGGCGATGCGAGCGAGGTCGACGAGGACGCGCCCACGAGGGGTGCTGGCGAGGCGGAGGGTACGGGCGAGGGTGATGTAGCGCCGTTGGCTGGGGTGCTGAGATTCGGTTGGCTTGGAGCCTGCGGTGGGGGCTGCAGGTGGATTTGCGGCTGAGTCTGGGTTGCGCGGGCGTCGTCTTGGCCGAGGCCGCTGCAGTGGGCGCAGGGGGCGTTGCTCCGACTCGGTTGCTGCAGGCGTACCGGAGACGCTCGGAGTGGGTGCGGGCGGCGTCGCGCCCTCGTTGAGCTCGCGCTCGAGCTCGGACTTTTCCTCATCTGTCATCATCGCGGACGCGACGGAGGTCATTTCCTTCATGAGAGAGATCTCGCCGATCTGTCCGAGCGTAAGGAAGCGCGCCGCAGGATGCAAGATGGAGACGCACGTAGTCGTTGAATCGGTCCCGCCAAAGACGTTGGCGAAGAAGCCTGCTGCATCCTCCATGCCAACACCGCCCTCCTTGTCCACCTATACACGGATCGATAATGAAGTCAATGTCACGAAACCGGACGGCAGCGACGTACCATCTTGGCACCATACTTGTCGTATGACGCTCGTAGATTCTAGGAGTGGGCATGAGCATTCAGTCGGCAACGACTGCCGCAACAGACGTACAGAATCCGAGAGCACTTGATATGCTTTACTGCAGCATCCTTCGCATCAATACAAAGCAAATTGCCATACACGGTGAGCGCACCTGATATCCTTGAACTTCTCTCTGCATCCGGGGACGGGTTTTTGTCTGGGTGGTACTACATCCACAACTATTAGCTTTGTGTCATTGCAGGTAGGAAGACCTAGGAAACGTGCCTTGATCGCCTGCTTGCGATACGCCTTCTTCAGGTCGCTGTCATTAGCATCCGGGGCAACCCCAAGCTAACGGATAAGACACAGGAGATGAAGAATTTTAAGCACCGTACATGAACCAAACAAGCTGACACGCTGGACCACATACCAGGTCGTAGTACTCCGTTTCGACGGGCGCCATGCCTGAGGTGGTTAGAAACAAAGAAGGGATAGACTGTGCCGTGTGGCTAGTGAATCAAATGAAAGGTGCGCTCGCTGCGGCGGCGAGCGAGCAGGCTGTGACGGATGGCCGCAAATGGGAGCCCGCGCTTGCGCCGATCGGTGACGTAAGCATCCTCCCGTCCCACTTGAATCGATCTCAAACAGTCCGGTCGCTTCCGAGCCGGATTCTGCCTATGCTGCATGACCGCCAGGCCCAGGGATTTCCTGTCAAACTTGCTGTCGGGGACTTCGTTCTGTCAGCTGCAGTGTGACACAAATGGTTCACAGCTTTCGTTCTATCATGGCCTTATACTGCGCGCGCCGGTGTGCTCTCAATTTTCAGGCCTTTAGGGAACTCCTCTCACATAGTCAAGCAACAATGTCAAAGAGTCAGCACTTCCAGCATGCACAACGGCAGCCTGTCTTGCTTGGAATTCTGTCCGTATCTTCTCCCTGACATACAACAGGTTCGCAGACGTGACAGCAGCCTGGAACGGATTCAAGGAATGTTACGCCATGTCGGTCTAGCGCACGACGCAAACACACTGTCACCCGGTCATAGGCTGAGCAGGAGCTTCAGAGTCCACCCGATCTGGTGCGCGATCCAGTTCCCTCCCTGCGTCCGCCAACATTGATTCCTTTTCGTTGACCGCTGAGATCGAATGGTACCGAATTGAATTCAACGCGGGAGAAGCATGTAAATTGACCACTGTTCGATCTCATGCGATCGACAGTAACGGCAAGCTTGCCAAGTCGGTCTGTGACTATGTTGAGGTCTCTGAGGACTCACCACGGAGCCAGGCCCAGGTCATATGAGACTAACGTTATGTATAGGCCAGAGCTTCGATTCACTGAGGCCTTCGCACGATTTCTTGGCCATATACAGTTCGTCGTGATGGAAAGCCTGCAAGTGCATTCAAACGACGTGCACTACACTTCACACATCGTCGAGGTCTCTTGCAGACCCGACATCGATATTGGCTGGAATATCAAGATCACAAGTCTACACGCGCACCTCAACCACATCCTTGGACATCCCCGCTGTTGAAAGTTATGTTGAACGTTGAAACGTTGACAGCCCAACCCTAGATTGCTCAGTGACGGAGTTGCGAGGTACGTACCGAGAAGATATTCCTGCAAGTCGAGGAGTAGCATTCATAGTATCGCGTATGTAGTGCTGAGCATCGAAGTATCGACGATGCCGCATGTCCGCAAAGGCTGATTAGTCTACTCAGTCGCTGAGTCGTGCGCATAGCACATCTTGACCTCCCCGTCAGACCAAGGGAGATGTAAGTTACGGACCTGGTCAACCTACGACGGTGGTCGCTATAATGGGCGCTTGTACTTTCTAGAGCGCTCACATCATCTTCCGATGTTCACGGAGGCAATGACCGCACCAGTCACCGGCATCCCGTCCGCCATGCTCCCCCGGTTCACCGCTGCACTCTCAGCCTCACACTGACACCAGCCGCGACCGTCGCAGCTGTCCTGACGACTACGACCACGAACATGTCGGACGCTCAGACCCAAGTCGGATGCTTCACCCGTCTGTTCTCATTCCACCGCAAGCGCCAGCCTGACAATGCACCCATGCAAGCTGGGCTCGCGCGGGAGCACACGCGTCAGACGTCGCTGCCAGCGACTGAAGTCAAGAAGGTATCTCTTGACGCCGCTCCCGGTGTTCAAAAACATGACGAAGAGTGGTGAGTGCAATGACCCCACAAACCCATACTCCGTGGGCGCACCACGAGTACTCTGTTTGGCCAGGTCGCCATGGCATAGGATGAATCTACCTTGTTGGAGTGTTGACTTACGCTGAACATCATACAGCTCTCCTACATGGATTTCGCCAACACCTGCATGTGCTGCGACTACGCCATAGGACGGGATGCGCACATCGAGAAGCCTCCCTCCTACGACGCACACGCCCTAAGCGAGATATTCCGCCCAGAAGTCCTGGAGACGATTGAAAAGACCGTGGACAAGTACGACCCCGAGCTCCGTGAGCTGAGCCTAGACATCCTGGCCCACCCCGAGATCGGCTGGCAGGAGAAGTGCGTCGCATCCCCCCTCCCTCTCCCGTTGCTCATACGTTGGCGCTACAACCAGACGGACGCACGACAAGCTGACCGCGTTCATGTCCTCTCATGGATTCGATGTGACACCCCACTACCTCGGCCTCTCCACTGCCTGGCGTGCCGTGTTCTCTTACGAGTCCTCGGTCGTCTCTGAGGATGGCCGCGGGTCATCGGAATCAACTCTGAGATGGACGCGCTCCCCGGCGTCGGACACGCGTGCGGGCACAACTTAATCGCCATTGCGGGCGTCGGCGTCGCACTCGCGATTAAGGCTGCTCTGGAGAAGCATGACGTCAGCGGGACCATCGTACTGCTCGGCACACCTGGTACGTGGCGTAGTTATTGGTGTTATGAGACGTGTGCTGACGAAAGGTGTAGCTGAGGAGGGCGGAGGAGGCAAGATCAATCTCCTCGACGCTGGTGCGTACGATGAGATGGACGCATGCATAATGTGAGTTCTCCGTCACATCTTTATTTCTCTTCCGACACCTACATCACTTCCAGGTGTCACCCGGGAGGTGGCGCAGCGAACTACTCCTCCATCGGTCCTTCGCTCGCCTCACAGCCGCTGAAATCGAGTTCTTCGGACATGGGTGCGCATTAGTCACGTCCTCACGACCTCTCACGCTGATCTGCTGCCGTCGACAGCGCACACGCCGCATGGGCGCCCTGGGAGGCGCAGAACGCTCTCGACGCGGCGTTCCTCGCGTACTCGAGTGTGTCGGTCCTCAGGCAGCAGATCAAGCCGACGCACCGTGTGCATGGTATCGTGAGCGGGAGGGACTGGGCGCCAAACAGTACGTAGGCACGAGCTCAAGAGTGTAGGGGTAATGACCTGGTCGCGATGCAGTCATCCCGGACTACGCGAAGATGCGCTGGATCGTGCGGGCGCCGACCTGGGGTGAACTCGAGGCTCTGCGGGAGCGCGTCAAGGCATGCTTCGAGTGCGTCCTTCGTTTCTTCTCTAGTACAAACGAACGATGACTGACGGCATGCTCGCGTCCCCCTCGTCAGAGCCGCAGCCCACGCCACAGGCTGCAAGCTCTCGATGAGCATCGGGGTAGGGTACTACGATATCAGGCAGAACAAGGTGTTGGGTGTGTTCCTTTTTGTACCTGTCCGGAAGCGTCGCTCTGACGGCTTTACAGGCACTCAGTACTCTGAGGTTGTTGACCGGTACGGAGTGACGGCCCAGTTCGACGGCGGCATGGCTGCGTCCACGGACTTTGTAAGCACCTCGCATCCTACCCAAGCCGTGCCCTTACTGACCTCCACCAATCTATCTGTCAGGGTAATGTCTCGTACGGTACGTTTACCCACCATCCGTTGTCCTCTTCATACTGAACACCCTCCATCCCCGCACAGCGCTCCCCTCCCTCCACCCGAACTTCACCATCCCCACCGAGCCCAACGGCGGCAACCACACGCCGCAGTTCACCAAGTCCGCGGGCACGCCCGAGGCGCACCGGCTCACGATCAAGACGATCAAGGCGCTCGCGCTGACGGGCTTCCGCGTCGTGGACGATGCGGAGTTCGCTGAGGACGTGCGTGTACCCGTTCCTTTGTTGGGGTGCTGAAGACGCGGGCTGATTGGTTTTTTGCAGGCGAGGAAGGCGTGGGAGGTGCAGATGGGTGAAGATGCGCGCAGGAGGGTGTAAATTGCGGACCGCCAGGTTGTGGGTCATGAAACTGAAAAGTATGGACCTTCGATGCTGGAGGAATGTTGTATTGAGTAACCGCAATGCGCTTGGCTGGTGGTCAGGCGTCGCAATGTGTTGTAGCAAAACGATATCATTCTGGTTCACAGATGAAGCCCCGGCGATGTACCATGACAGTTGAACGACCCAGACCAACATATACAACGTACAACAATCGACTTTACATTGAACGCGGACGTAGAGCGTAAGTATTATGGCGCTCGAGAAGAAACCGATCATCGCAGCGAACATACACAGGATCCACTCAAGAAAAAAAGCTTTGCATGGGAGGGTGTCTCCAGTACTAATAGATACGCGTTGGTACGCGTATGTACCATCTTGGAACGTCACGGTCCGGCGTCTGCCCCCGCAGCCGCAAACCTGATCGGATGCAAGCCATCACTTCGAACCTGGCGTACTTTGTCAGGTTCATCGAGTGACATGTTGAGATATAGGAGTGGACGCGGGGCGCCTCGCCTTAAGGCCAGGCAGGCTGGTACGCAACGGCGCAGCCTCCCGAAGGCTGTAGGCCGGAAGGTCAGGAGTAGGGACTGGATGGACAGGCGGACGTTCGATGTCGGGAGAGGCGGCAGTTGAAGCTGGCTGGGGCGTGGACCCGGGTGAGGGAGCCTGCAGTGCCATCAACTTCGCCTTGAGCGGTGCATACCGGCTCTTCCTCTCCCTCGTCAACTCCCTGTCCTTCCTGAACGCATCGATGGCTCGTACAAGGCACGTGGGAGTGAGAACAATATTTCTCTGTGCAATGTGTGAGCAGCAGCGTGTTGACCGTTCTGCCTGGTCCGGCTTCAGATTGTCGATGGAAAGACGAATTGTCCCGAAGACGGCTGTGAAGGGGTACCCGGCCAACAAACCGCGCACTGGAAGTCTCCGCTTCTTCGGTCTTCAGTTTCGCCAGGCGATTTCAACCAGCAACGAGCTGGCGAAAGAGGGGATATAATCGTCTGGGGATGTCCGTGGTATATCGTGAAATACGAAGTGTGAGTGAATCCGGCGTAGATAGCGCCTGCTTCCTCTGCGGCATGCCTTGTTGTATCATTGCTTCCTGAGTCATCAGGGTCGAACGCAAGATGACTACGAGCTTTGGAGTGAGGGAATGTCTGAGTCAAGTGAAGAAGGTACGCGGGCACCTGGTAGCATCGCGTCGATCATGATGCTCTCAGGCGTCGCCCACCCTCCCCAAGGCCGAGTCCGTTCTCGGTGAGGACAAACTCGTGTCAGGGGAGCACGATAGAGCCCTAGCTGCATGTCCCAAGCTTCCAGTTATATCCATGCGTGTTGTGACAGGAGGCGTCATCGGTCGGGGCTTCCAGTGTTCGTCTTCCAGGAGCAGGCGAGGTTGCGGAGCCAACCGCACGTGCGTTCGCCAAACCATACTTGATCTGTATGCTCACCATTGCGCGGTCGCCTGGTCGAAGCGGCCTTCGATGAATGAGAGCATTTTTCCGTTCCGGTAGTGTATGAGAAGAGAACTTCCGCAGGGTATTGAGCTGGGAGCGGTCCAGCTCTACAGAGGCGCCCCGCTCTCGGCATCCTCCAAGACTTGGATGACATGCGCAGCAGCGCTCTCGAGTTGGAGAAGGCCTTCTCAATGCGATACACGTCGGTCAGGTCGGCGTCGTCCTTGTACATGTCACGATACCGAATTTTGCCGAGACGGTCGTGCCCATGTGGAGTGTGTAGACGGCATGTCGTAGGAGTTGATGAGCACCTGTTTGTACACCCGACTTTGTTGACCCTTCTTGTAACTACCCTTCGGCCTTCGTGCCATGCATGTCAACATAGCTGCGACGTACTTCGTGTCTACTCACTTTTGACCTGGGCTCGTCAGTGCCTTGACCTCCTGCAGCCATCGACGCATGACGAAGCGTGGTAGATAGTGGTGAAACTGGCCGTTCCGGTCGTGGTCAGCCTCATGACGGTCGGAGGATCGATAGGACGAACCGGGCGCCCTTGCTGTTTGCTTCGGAACCCTCTTATATAGGTTGCCGTGTATGGTTTGCGATTCAAGTTAAGGTTTGCACATGTTCTCTCGTTTCGTCAATCCTGTCAATCCACGCACATGCTCTGATGCACAGGCGCGTTGACCACGAAGATATGGAAGGCGACATTTTCTTGTCTGCCTCTTCGATCTAGTTCGGCGACGACTACGCGTTTGCGCCTCTCGATGAGTGTTGTTTAACGGTTCAAGAGCACTGCGTCACTCACAGATGGATACACTGAGGACGGGTTTCTAGGCAGTAATCCATGCAAGAACCGATGAAATGTTGGTACTACAGGCAGCGGATACTGCCAGTGGACGGCTGAAGTGCTTTGAATTGCAGGCTAGGCCGTACAAGTTGGATTAATGATCTTTCCGGGAACGTGTTCCACAAGCAGATGCGCCGAGGAGGAGGAGAGATGCATCGCTTGGCCCTCTCCCATAAGTACTGGTCCGGAACCCCAATCGACTGGCTAATAGGCAAGCAACTGACGAAGACCTTGCAGCCTGGCAGAACACTGGCGCGCGGCGTACATCCAGGCCCTAGGCTCGATTTCGTAACGGTTTAGGTACAGGCAAGTGGTCCAAATGAAGCTCTGAAGGCTTGAAGGATATGGCGAACAGTACAAAAGTAAGTATGTCAGGCAGCAGCTTAGGTTTCGAGCTACCGGCCATGTCCGAGGCATCGAGATCGCGGTTCTACGCTGTGAGCGCCCGTACTAATAGCAAACTAATAGTACCAGGTATGAGTCTTAGTAGGCTCCTCATTCTGTGCAACGTGCACTCACACGTCTATGTCACTGTCTCTTGCAGCTTGACCTCTGAGACTAGACACAACTCATGGCGGACGCAAGGAACACCGTCGATGAGCCACAACGCAAGCGCGAACGCGAGGAGGACCTCTGGTTTGACGACGGAAGCGTCATCTTGGTTGCGCAAGACCGTGAATTCCGGGTCCACCGCTCCCTGCCCTCGCGAGACTCATTGGTCTTTCGTGACATGTTCTCTTTGCCCCAGCCGCTGATATGCCACCGGCGAGCATGATTGCGCTGTCGTGTTGCTCTCGGACGATGCGGGGTACCTTCGGAGCCTTCTCAGTGTGATATACGACCGCGAGTGAGTCTTCTCCGCTTCCATACACATACGGCCACGGCTAAGTAGCGGACACTAGTGCTGACTAGGACTGTCTGCCAGCTTCTACAAGGAATCATCGCTCGATAGAATGGCTTACCACGAGCGGGTCGAAATATCCACGGGCGTCATGTGCCTTGCACACAAATACGACATGAACGACCTATTCTCCGAGGCATACTCGCGGTTGCAAGAGATCTATCCCATGTCCTTGTACACCTTCACTAGGCTGGGGCACGTACATTCGGACATGCACGCTCGAATTGGGGGTTCAGCTGCGCTCCTACGGCTAACAAACGCCGCAAGAGCCATTCCAGCTCCCGAGCTCAACACTATGCTCCCGACTCTATTCTATCTATGTGCACAACTCGAAGACGAAGTTCTGCTGAACGGCGCACCTCGGGAAGATGGCACGCTAGAACGGCTGCAACCCATAACCTTAGCACCGTAATCGAAGGAAGGGCATCCCTCGTGACAGCAACACATCCGCCATGCTCTGCTTCCGTCCCATGCACAGGAACTTGTATCCTAACTGCAGCACTCGCTACACCGCATTGGTGAAGATGGTCTGTGACGCGCTGGAGGTGGGCGTCTTCGCGCACGCCGATCCACTGCGTGACTTGGGGGACTGGGTGGCGCAAGGGAACATCGGGTGGAAAATATGCCCAAAGTGCCTACAGCACTTGATGCGACATCACAAAGAAGCACAGGAAGCAACCTGGAAGAATCTTGGGACGATATTCCGTCTTGATATTACCAAAGGTGGTGAGCAGAGACTCTATGGGATGGTACCATTCGGCGGTGAGGCTGACTCGGAAAGTCACGTCGTCCTATAGGCTAGAACACGATAGTACATCAATATGTGTGTACGAGCTTGGTACGAGCCTAGGCCTCGTTTTCCAATATGTATGGTAGCATCGTGGTGCGATCGTCTTGCATACGTGCTGTACTCTTTGGCAGCCGCTCAGATGTGACTTACTGTGCTTGATCGACCAACCGTTATCAGGGTATTACCACGTACCCCTCAAGGCCTCAACCCGTATGATGCACATAATTTATCTCATGGACAGTCTCGAGCACACATTGCTGTTGTGAATTACATGACTCTCAGCCCGCTGCGAGCCAACAGGAGCCGACGCGCACAACGGGCGCTATGTACTGAAGCATACTCGCTTCTTGCCACGGCGACAACAACCTTCTGTTCATGTCAGAGCTTTACCTGTCGTCACTTCTCATGTCCGTCAGTCTCTTCCAGCTCTAAGAAAATTGGATATGCCTACTACTTCTTTCGAAACCTCCTTCAACGACACTTGTTGTCGTGACGAAAAGCTGTGGTTCGACGATGGCAATATCGTCTTACGCGTTCAAGGGCATGAGTTTCGAGTCCATCGCTCCATCCTCTCGCGCCACTCGTCTGTGCTGCGCGATATGTTCACCGCACCCAAGCTCGAAGGAAGATCAGAGGTGCATAATTGTCCGGTATTCACGCTCTCAGATGAGGCGAATGACCTTCGTCGCCTACTCACCATGGTGTACGACCGGCGGTGAGTACCGTACCGAGCTTCGCCAACCAGGTCCTGAGTATCTGACCATATGCAATGCAGATTCTACGATGACTCAATTACATATCGAGTATGCAAGCCACGATGAACAGATCGACATTGCCACGGGAGTCGTTTACCTGGCGCACAAGTATGCCATGGGCCGATTGTACTCGGAGGCGCTTCCTCGGTTGCAAAATCTCTTTCCTGTCAATCATCAATTCAAGTGGCAGTACTGGTCACCGCCAGTCGATATGGTCGAGTCGACGAACGGTCCGGCCCGTCTCATGCGACTCATCAACGTGGCGAGATCCATGAAAACCCCCGAGTTGACGGCCATGCTCCCGTTGCTTTTCTATCTAGGTGCCCAACTCTCAGTCGACGAGCTGCTCGATGGTGCCCCTCGGGTAGATGGCACGATTGAACGACTGCAGCCTCATGACGCCAGGATCTGTATCAACGGCAGAGCGTCTCTTGTGTCCGCGAACTCGTTTGCTACACGTTGTTTTCGTCCCAGAACACAGAGCTTGATCCCTGGATGTAGTACTCAGTATGAGTGCTACACAGCGCTGGCTACGATGGTTTCAGATGCGTTGAAGGAGGATTTCTTTGCGAGTTCAGATCCACTTCGAGATTTGACGGTCTGGTTCGAGAAAAGGAATCTTCGATGGCATTTATGCAAACCGTGTGCGGAGCATATATTGAAGAACCACAGGGACGCACGAACGGCGATCTGGGTTGGTTTGCCTACTATACTCTGCCTCGACAACGAGCCGAATAGTGGCGTATAGGTGAGTGACATGTAAGCACTGCGAAGTAGAGTTCTCAGTAACAGTTTTATATCTGCTGCTAGTATCATCTAATGGTCGACGTCCCGCCGTAATGAATCACCGCTTTACGTGCACTGCAACGCAATCACCGACCCCTCGAATTTCGCACACCAGAATCTTATGCATCTGTCGGACTTCGGACTCCAACCAATAGCCTCGGCTGCGTGTCAGGTAGCATTGTGGGACAATGGATTGTATGTCGGCCATGTGGGATATGCACGAGCACGTCTGTTGCTAAGCAACGGCCCCTTTCAACATGTACGCCTTTGCCATTTTGCCATTTGTGGCAGAAAGGCGGAGGGTCCACGAGTACATAAAGGATGCAGTTCTCTCTGTCCTGCCCATACTGCAGCGCTGCGTCAGCCTATCCCACTCGCTTCAAGCTCCAAAGCCCTACACCTCGGCGGGACTCTTTTATTCTTTCGCGCGAACACGATCAACCGGTGAGTGTTTTGCATCGAAAGTGAATGATTCTGAGCCCATGTACGTGGGTAGCAAAGGACGGACTGAGGTGCTCTACAATGAATGGTCTTCACGGCTTGACACTCTCGGAGCACCTTTGGTACGAAGACGGGAACGTTATCCTGGTCGCGACCAATCAAGCCTTTCGCGTTCACCGGGGAGTCCTATCGCAGCACTCTGCGGTATTCCGTGATCTCTTCACCGTGCCACAGCCGTCGTCCGCGCTCCTCGTGGACGGCTGCGCTGTCGTGCATCTCGCCGACGATCCCCTGCACCTCGAGTTTCTTCTGAGCGCTATGTATGACCGGTCGTACGTCCGTACGCTCTGGCATTTTCCGGCTCGCTGACGATGGCCCGTTTGGTGATGTAGATTCTTCAATGGTGCGGGGAAGCTGCAGCGAATTGCGGAGGTGGCATCCGGAATATTGTCTTTGTCGCACAAGTACGACATCGAGAGCTTCTACGAGGAGGCAATCTACCGCCTGCTGGAGGACTATCCAGTCACTTTCGACCGTTTCCGCTCGACAGAGCAGTACTTCCTGGAGCCGTTCGAAGCTGCGCACCATGCTGGTTCCATCTTCATCATCAACGCCGCGCGCCGCATTCGCACGCCTGAACTCCTCGAGCTACTGCCGCTGGCATTCTACCTGTGTTCTCTACTCGATGGTTCGCTTCTCGTCAAAGGAGTCCCGAGGTCAAATGGCGAGTTAGAGAAGCTCTCCGCCGATGATCTACTCCGGTGTATCAATGGAAAGGAAGGACTCATGAAGGCGAACGCCGCTGCAACCATGTGTCTAGGGCCGTTCACGGAAAGCCTCGCTGACGACTGCAAGGTCTTTGAAACATGCAAGAAAGCACTGGTGGCGATCACGCAAGACGCACTCGAGGCTGATATCTTTTCGGCGTGCGATGCATTGACAAATATAGACTCATGGATCGATGAGAAGGCCAGGAAGTATGCGTTATGCGAACGATGTGCCGGGAACATACGCAGCGTACATCGGGATGCTCAGAAGGAGGTATGGGATACTCTCATAGACATATTTGAGCTGCGTGAAGATCTGCCTACATCTACTGACCTTGCACCGTCGGGGCGCTGAACGTAGTACGCTCTGCTATGTTTGGGAGGATGCATTTTCGATACTCGATACAGTACGACCAGATTCTATGAAGATTCGTAATATACTAATCAGTAGTCCGATGTTCATGTAGTATGTTTATCATGATGCATTCCATTTTATGATCACGTCGTGGCGAGTCTATCCGAATCGTGATCTCATCCAGACGCGACCGACGCGTACTATTGCGGTCTCGTCACTGGCAAGCTCTTGATGGCGAAGAACGACGCTGTGTGATGATCTCATCTGTAACCACGAACTTATCAGCCCTAACTGCAGGTTGGAGAGATCTTCAGGTACGTACCACCATGGCGGCATTTCTGTGCACTCCAACTTCCAAGCTGGTATCTTCGCGATCGGTTGCACCGACACCTGGGTGAAGAGAGACTAAAGTAAGTACGGCGTCGACGCGGTCTGCCAGATGCGTACCCGACTGTGCAACCCGTGCGTGGCACATCTAAAGTATTGCCATCCAGAGGCGGAGAAGCGGTTTGGGCAGTACCGGGCGAGCCGATGCGCATCAGTAGTTCCTGTGTGATACCAACCCAACGGTCGCAGACCTACCGCTCTCGATGACACCGCTTTCGTGATCTTGCAGGGCACCTCAATCAAAGCTTGGAGCGAGAGACGAACAGAGATAGATTTCCGGGCGAGACTAATAACAGACCGAGCACCACAAATACACTGATGACATAGGGGAGGAGAGAGCCCAAGACACGGGAATGCGACTAAGATAATGAGACAAGCGGCAACTGTAACTCGTGACGAAGGCGACAGCGAAAAGAACAACACGGGCTGGCTATGTACTGTTAGGCAAGGCGGGGCGGCGCAGCAACGCGCTTCCGGGAGATGGTCGTGTGGGTGGCTTTTGTGATAAATACAACAACATCCGGGTAGATGTGAACGCAGAGAGAGAAATACGACGGGTAACTGCACGACTGGCGCGGAAAATGGGACACGGGGGTGAGCGCAAAAACAAAGAGGAGCAGCGGCAATAGCAGCAACGACACCAAGATCCAGTCCGACGAGACACATGTCCTTCACAAACCTGACCAAGCAACAAGGGGGACCCAGTCAAACGCGCGCACAGAGGAGTCATCACTGAAAGTTGAGCCCACCAGTATCAGGGTTGAACCACTCGTCGAAGTCGCGCTCAAAGTCCATGCCCAGACTCGGATCTCCGCGCCCGAAGAGCGAGTCGCCGATGAAAGAGGTGTCTAGCTGCGACGCGACGGACTGTAGGAAGTCGGTCGGGATGATGGACTGATCTGAGCTGGGCGGCATCTGGGACTGTACAGGCGGGTGGCTCGGTGCCATAGCCGGCGTACCGCCGTTGCTGAGCATCCCTTGTGGCGAGGGCGCGGTCATACCGCCTGGCGTCGGCGGGGCGGATACGCCTGGGGGGCCACCGCCAGGAACACCAGGAGGACCCTGAGGTACACCAACTGCGGCGTTTTGCGGGGATGTGTTCGGTGCCGATGAATCGCCGCTGGTGGGGTCCTTGCCCGGCCCTCCCATAATCTTCGCCGCATTCATGCCCGGCGACGGCGGGGGCATCATACCCACCATGCCTTTGTTCTGACCCATCCGATTCTGGCCTCCGGGTCCCGGTGGCCCGCCTGCAAACTGTCCGTCGGTGTTCGACGGCGAGCCCCCCGCGCCCTGCGGAAGGAGATTGCCCAGCGCGCCGTGCGGCAGGTTGCTCTTGTGGAGGTTGTGCATCGTCTGCCTGTACTGGTGCTCACGGTGAATCTGAGTCATCTGTCAGGATATCAGCCCATACGGCTGTGTCTACCGACATAAGACACGCACTTGTTGGTTCAGGTGGTTCATGGGCATGCCGTTCGGCGGGGGGTGGTTCATCATGCCAGGGCTCATTGCATTGCCCATGTGCGGGCCACCCATGTTCGCGCCCATTGTCATAGGCATCCCGGGGGCTTGCCCCATCTGGTGCATCCCTTGGCCGGGGAACCCAGGCATCCCAGGCATCATCGCACTTCGCATGCCGCCAGGCATCTGGTGGGGACCAGGGGCACCCTGTTGGAGGGGATTCTGAAACGGTGCCCCGCCCTGCTGCATCGGTGGCGGCTGTTGCTGTTGCTGTTGCTGTTGTTGCTGTTGTTGCTGCTGTTGGCCCTGCTGCTGCTGGCCCTGCTGCTGTTGATCAGGGCCGGGTGTTCGACGAGGTCGCTTCCTGTCCGGTGGCGAAGACTCAGTCTTCGGCAACTGCTCAGCCTACACGGACATGAGTAGTCTCGTTCAATGTAGATATATGCGTCATAACGCCTACCTCTTGACCGGGAGAGGTGCTATTGCGCTTGTGTCCACGCTGAGTAAGTGGAGGCTGTCCCGACATCTGCGGCGTATGTGGCTGCTGTCCCGGCGGGCGTTGCTGAGGCGGCTGCATTGGTGGGTTCGACGGGCCAGCGGCGGCGTTCGTTTGAGGTGCACCAGGTGGCTTGGGCATCATGGACCGCCTCTGCCTCATCACATTGGTTAGCCGGTGCTGCACATCGCGTAAGTATTCACTCGCGCCAGCAAATTGAGTATACTAGCGAACCTTCTCTTCGGGAGTCAACGAGGGTAAGTCCTTGTCACCTGTTATCCCGGCCTCTTGCTTCAACATTCGTTGGTTCTCCACAGGTAGACGGAAGAAGTCGTTCAGAGGGTTATCTTGCATCTGCGCACCGTACTGCATGCCCGGGGGTTGCCTCGCCGTCATCGATGGGCTCGGGGACGGCATGACGCCGTTCGGCGCCGGAGAAGCAGGCTGACTTGGTGACCGGCCCAGTTGCTGGGGACCCGGCTGGGGAGTCTGCGACTGGCCAATCCCCGGAGGGCCGTTAGGAGGCAGCATGCCACGGCTCATCTGGTTTAGGGATTGCTGGTTGCCTGGCATACCAGACGCAGGATTAGGCTGCCCGGGAGCACCGGGGTTCTGCGAAGGGGAGTTGGTTAATACCTCGAGAAGTCTGACGGCATCGCGATACTGGGGCCACGCACCATTCTCTGTCCTCCGGGCATCATTTGCATGTTCTGCGGTTGCGACGGTGGGACGCCGTTTGGCCCTGCAGCGGTGCCTGGTATGCCGTTTGGCTGCGCGTTGGTGAAGGGCGTACCGGTCGTGCCATTCGGCATAGTAGGAGGTGCGCCGTTGGCTACGCCGTTCGGACCAACACCGTTGGGTATTGTACCATTCGGCATATGAGCCGCTGTGCGAGTTACACCGTTGACATACCGAGCGGGTTGCGCTGGTGGTCGGCTTGGCTGTGGTGGCCGCTGAGATTGGTGCTGTACGAATCGTCATGCATCGCCGCGGAGGACTCAGCCGTTGTTAGACGTACCTGGAGATACACAATAGCATCTTCAGAGCCAGGTCCAGGGTGGCCCGATAACTGACTCTTCGCCGAGAACAAGACCCAGAAGACGTTCCACCACCTGACGGCGACGTCCAAGACAGTCCGAATGACCCTGATTGCGCACTCACTCGAACAACAAGCCTTGCTTCGCATTTATTGGGGGTGTTGCAGCGTCTTGGATGCCCGCTTCTCGCATCAACGCTTGCGCGGTTTCGATGTACCCGTGCTTGACACAATAATCATGGATATATATGTTGAACCTAAACAGTCGCCACACATGCGTAAGCTGGCACCATAGGTACCAAGTCGCGATCACAAGACGTACATTCTGTCGCCTTCCCATTGGAGAGCTTCGGCTTGCGACGCCGCTGGACTGTGGCCATCTGCATTGGCCATTCCGTCCCAACGCACTAAGGAAGATCGGTTCTGAGAGAGAGAGAGATCAGCCATCTGGAGGGCCCTATCGCGCTGGTGGACTACCCACGCGGAAGCAATACAACACAGGATACAGAACAAAGACGAGCTAGATGAAAATACACAGACAGACGGGTGGTGGCAGGTCGATGCTCCTGCTGAGACGAGGCGGTGACGCGCCGGGGACTGGGCGATGGCGGACGGGGTGGGCGTAGGGGCTGGGGGTTATGTACGGTGCAGGCGAGGGGCGACGGCGACGTGGGCGACGGCGAGGAGGGCAGATGGTATCGCCTGAGATGGGAAGGAAGCTGACGGGGAGAGTCGAAGCCAGGCGCAGTGCTGCCCAGAAGCGCGAGGACGCCCCCGATGGCAATCGGGCGGAACCCAAACTCAATCCCCGGCAACGCGCGCCGTGCCACTCGCCTCCCACCTCGCCCAGCCACCAGCGACAACAGCACAACAATATATTATATACGCTACAATTAGACGAGCACTACACTACACTACAATATCCCCGCCGTCAGTGGCGGCGCACGACAGCAACCTGAAAGTCCCAGCCACCCAGAATGTACTTCACTTCGAATAGGCGCTTCAACTCCCGCCACCCCGTGTTCATCTCCTCAAGATCCTTGCGGTCGGACACCAAGTAGATAAAGTCGGCAGGCGACAGCAACGACCGCAGGAACGAGCCCACCAGGAAGGCGATAAGGGCCACGATAACCACCGTCGATAGTGGATACGTCCTGCCTCTTCCCACCACCTGCCGCGAGAGCAGGCCAAGCGCGTCGCCCTTAGTGCCCGCCACAACGGAGACATCCCGGGCTTGGCTACCCTCGGTAGATATCCCCGGGCTACTCTCGGGCGGCGCGGGCGTCGACGGCTCGCTGGGCCGCCGTCCTGGCGCGGTGAAGCGCAGGAGAGGGTTCGGATAGGCGTTCAAGAACCGCAGAAGACCACTCGTCGTCGAGTCAGCTGCTGGCGTCTCGGGGGGAGAGACGACCACTTGCGGAGGCTGTCGCGCAGAAATCTTCTCAGTTCCCGCCATCTGACACCAAAATAGAACCAGACGCTCACACTCTCACCCGCGTCCGGATTTGCTTCCGGTGGCATGTTCGTGCTCTCTGTGTCGACCTGCTCAGACACCGGCGCAGGCTCAGACGCAACTACCGCGTCGTCCAGCAGGTCCGTCGCCACAGCAATGGGCACCTGCAGCTCCTCCGCAGCTGGTCATCTTCCGCAGACGAGCTGACACGGGAGAATGCGTCAGGTTCCGCGCATAATGAAATCACCTCGAAGCGGTACTCACCCTGACAGAAGGTCCATCTTGGACGCCCTGCTGTCCAAGATTTCATCTCGCCCGAGGCTAGTCAGTGACTCCTTCTCGCCCAACACCTGCACAGTGGTGTCGTTGACAGTAACTGTCCCCTTCTTGCCCGGGCGCCCCCGGCGGTCGGCTGTATTTCGATGTCCAGGATAACGCGTCCTTCTTCCATATCGGAGAGCCATTGTGGCTTTGGTGGAGCGCTGCGAGTTTCGCCGGTCAAAGGATCCTGAATGGTCGATACATAATACTGAGCTGTGGGCAATGTCAGCCGCAACAGATGCCGCGGTGGACGGTCCGTGTTCAGGCCGGCCGAGTGCAGGGGGACGGCGGGAGAGTGTACGTCGCGCAGGCGAACGGAAGTTCCTGCGCCGATGACGACGACGTTGCCGTGCCGAGCGGGGAAGGCAGCGATATCCGCGCCTTCGATTTGTCGATGCGTGAGGCTAGCCGGACTTCATACCCGTCTGGATAGAGTTTAGAGTCGACGATCAGCTCTGAGACGAGCAGGTCCGTCGGGTGTCGCATCTCGCCTCTCGACGTCAGCATGGTTGACGATCTCACTCCTTCTCGGGAACGCGAGCGTCCGTGCTCGGGCGACATGCTCACAGGCTTTGATTGCGAAGTCGTCGCTGACGAGCTTGCTCTGCTCCGGCTCTGCCGTTCCAGTTCGTCGGCGACAGCGGCGCCAGTAGCTGCCGAGATAGTCTGTGCCTTGAGAGTACGATTCCGAGGTTTGGGGGTCTTCTCATCGGCCCTAGAAGCTACGCGGGGCAGCGCATCCGAACTATTGAGCAAAATGGTGCTCTGGTACACTGTGCCGACGGCTTGAAGCGGGACGCGATCAGTAGACGTGTGGAGTCTCGGCGCCGCATCTTCCATGCTTTGTGTCGGAGGAGGGGATCCTGGCTCGTTTGAGCGAGGCAATACCAACTGCGGGGAGACGGGTGCACGGAGGAGGAGACAGATTCTTGACGTAGGACTCGACGGCCTGAATCGACTTCGGCAACATACCGTTGATCATCGAGTTCATGGCTGCCGGGATGGATCCCGAGTAATCAACCGCGACTACTCGCGTGCACCGAGTGGACGGAATCGCGTAGTTCTCTGCTCCGTAGGGATCGAGCGTCTCCAGAATCCATCCATCCACGTAGACACGGCCGATGGGCAATCCGTAGGTGTTGTACTTTGCGGGAGAGAACGAAGCAACAGACTCCGGAGCGAAGGATGCCGACACGCAGTATATCGCAGCACGGCTCTCCGCCGAGTGTTCGAGCTCGCCCGTAGGTGTGTTACGCCGAGAGAGGGAGGGAGAGGCGCTTCCTCGTGCCATGAGCGAGGCCAGGTAGAAACCTCTGTCGCGGAACGGGAAGCCTCCTTTCATGACCACGAACTCGGTGTGCAGCTCGCCGCCGAACACCTCAAAGACGTGTGCCGTGTCGAACCGAGTATCCCATTGCTTGCGGCAGTCGTAGCTTGTTAGAACCGAAGCTACCTCCTCCGCGGAGACCCCTTCGATGACCTTCTCTCCCCTGTGAACTGGGATGACCGGCGAGATCTCAGCGTCGATTCTCCGGTACACGGGCACGTCCTTCTCGCTGACAAATGTCCACCCGTCACGTTGCGGGCTGATGTGTATGCTCTGCAGATACGCCAGAGCCTCGAGCGCGTACTGCATAGGCGGCTTCGTTGCGGATGGAGCATCGCCTCCCGCAGCCATAGCAGGGGCAATCGCAGCAGCAGCTTGTTGAGTAGCAGTCGTCGCTTGCGCGATCGCCATGTTGAAGAATGAGTTGAACGACGTCGTGAAGGTCGGCGACACTGCAGCCTCTCCCTCCAACCCCGCTTGTTTGGGCACATCGTCTGCGTCTTCGAGCTCGCCGTCCCCACTCCACTCTGCCCTGCGTCGCCGGATGACTCCCAGGACAGGAGGTTGGTCCAGCGGCACTCGAGTCGGCTTGATGCGCTTTTGCTTCTGCAAGTTCTTCACCTCCTTCTCGGGCAGCTCCTCGACGTCGACGTCCACTTTGGCCCCGTTTACCATGACAAGCCCCTTCTCCTTCGGCACACTCATCGGTCCACGCCTGACAATGACTTGCAGACGATCATCCCCGGTATAGACAGCGTCGTGCGTGATCGTGAGCCAAAGGCCGCCCCCGCCGGAGGAGAGGCGGTGCCTTCGGAGACAAGAAATCGTTTGTGGCGGCGGATCAACCACAATATCCAATGACGACGCCCAGTTATCCAGATCGCACCTCATCTCACATTCGACGACAGGTAGTCCAGGCGAGATAGGAGTTGCCGGTGTGGCAGACTCGTCCGGATTCTGCGCTGGAGTCGACCGGCGGCTCGCGGACGCCTCGAACTCGACGCGGAAATTGTACCTGTCGTGGTCATACCGCATCTGCGTCGCCTTCGCGCCCTCCAGCCGCGTAACGATGGGCGGGCCACCACACTTGATCGCGAACTCGCCAACGCCGGCCAGTGCTTGGATCATCTGTTGTGGAATGGACGCCTTATTCGACCAGCCCTTCGGTCAGACTGCTCGAGCAGGGTGAGCTGCGTCGTAGTGGGCGAGAGCGCCTCGATCGCCCATCCCTGCAGGTCGACCTGTGTGCGAATGACGGTGGGCTCCGCGGACGGGATGTTCGGAAACAGGTTTGGATCGTCCGCGGAGAAGGCAAAGACGTGTATTGTCGTCGGTGACTTGTACACGGTCTTGAGCACGACCGCATCTCTCCCACTGCAGAGATAACAGATCAGAAACTCGCTGTGGGCGCCGTACTGATAAACGATGCACTTACGTGACAGGCCATGCAGGCTTCGTCTTGAAATGCCACAACTCCGAAAGCTCGGTGACTTGTTCTAGCAGTATACTATCGTCGTATAGTCTGTCCCAGAACGCGCGGGCGCCCGGTGTCGCAATCGCGGCATATAAGTCCCACAGTCCGAGTCCGACGAAAGCCGCTTCCGCACGATACACTACCAAGGTGGGGTCGATTGAATCGAGTTGCGCTATCGACACCCCGCGCGCCTCGGTGGCTTGACACACAGTGAGGAAATGTCGAAAGACAAACAGCAAAGCCGCACTCACTGCGTTTCCACTTCGCCTCCGGCTCCTGCAGCAGTGACGAGAAGTAGATATAATTACGTTTGACGCGAGAGAGGATCGACTTCTCAGCCGTTGCAGTCCGCTCGGTCTGCATACGCGTAAGCGCCGGCCGCTCAGGGAGCGCAGCAGAAGCCTTCGACGCGGACTCCGCCACCGTGCTGACGGACGACGATTGCGTGTTGAAGCTGAAATCGGCCGCACTCGACGCGTCTCGGAGCATCTGCTGCGACGCAACGTGAGATTGCGGATCCCGCTCCTCCACTTGCTCGATGGGTTGAGGGATACCGTTCAAGCGGATGCCACTTGACGAGCCAGACAATTCAATCACTACTCGGACTTTCAGCACAGAGTGGTCGTCGGGCAAAGCGACATGTTTGATTCCGAAAACAATTCTGTCTGCTTCTGGACTATTTGTGGTCGAAGCTTGGGCGGGGGACGGATTTCGTTTTGCCTGTGCTGTCCATGGTAGCTGCGCGACATGCTCCGAGGATGCTTTGGTAGCAACCTGAACGTCCCAGCCCACGGGCGCTGGCAGTGCACATTCGACCGATCGTGTTAGCCTCTTGTGCTCGCGTATTGCGTACAGTTCGTCTAGGCCCTGCGCAGTCGTATGAGGGGTGTGGTCTTCATCCTCTGGGACGATCGAGTAGTCCACGGTCAGCGCCTCCCGGTCGAGGTCGAAGCGTAGCCGCTCGATTGACACGCCATTCCCATATCCCGACAGTTGAGGTATTCGCAGGCCGCGTTTCTGCACCGTGCTGTAGATACCGACCATCATGGTACATAGCTGTTGTGTGAAGCTGGACGCTGTGTTGAAGGTCCATAACGTCTTCAGATTATGCTGCCAGAAACAAGTTATGCGTAGTTTAGGGCCGCGCTTGGATGCCGGGGGCTGCTCGCCGATAACCTGGACGCACCAAGCAAAGACTAAATGACAATCAGTTGCGCCTGAACTTGTGTCCAGTGAGTCACGTACGAGAGACATCCGACCGAACGTATGGTGGCGATGGTCGAAGGTACGCCGGCTCATCTGGGGACCGAGCAAGGGAGGTGGAGACGTCGATCAAGGTCGTAGCATCGCTGAAAGAACGAGAGATGATTACAGCATCTCTGGGACTGCACTCGAGTCAGTACAAAATCACCGCCGATGCGAGGAGCAGAAACGTCAGATCTGTCCATAAAACAACACCAAGATGCAGGCAAGACCTCATGCGAGTTCACGATAAGACACCTGTGATGTACGTTATATAGAGTAGTGACTGAGCATGTGCCCATGTCGTGTCCCTGGGAGCGGGCTGCAAAACAGACAAAGACACATAGAAGCAGGACCATGCTCTACGGGTGATGACCAGTCATACGAACGCCACAATCACTTGCAGCTATGAAAGCTGCTTGAGGCGGGACAGTTGGACACCGGCTGTCAACTCCCGTAGGGCAAGAAACTAAGCGGGACGGCAGATCTGCGCTGTGCAACCTCTGCCGTCACTCTCAGTTTCATGCTAAGGCCGGTGCCCGTACATCAGAGGTCCAAACCTTTCCGAGAGGAATAGGAGATCATGCAGCCAATGACGGTCCACTGCAAGACATCTGAAGAAGCCGAGCACTCCGGAATGTAGCTATCTGAGCGCGGCGGGGACAATGTCAGATTTCAGCCGAACAGAACGGATCCACGATGTGAAGCCGTGTCTTGGCTACGTCTGAATGGTGAATGGAACCCAGCTGTGACGATGCGCTAGGCTGTATTCTGCGTGCCCATGGCCAATGTCCGGGCCAGTGATTTCCCGAGCGAATGGACCTCTCCCCATGCGTCCTCGCGCGCACAAGACTACCGTCTTCGTTGTACAGATGTCTCCGGTAGACAGTGATACGCGTGCCCGACGACGAATGCGCGACTTACTTTGCAGGCCACCCAAGGGTGAAATCGACCTTGGAAATCCTAGTGGCTTGGTCGAGTATCTCGATCATATGCGCGCCTTCCACTGCTGGATCCCACTCCTTTCTGAGCTCCGGAGTGGACAGGACAGCTCTCCAGCTCTCCAAAGACACGGGCGCATCACCTACCGGGACGTCCAGGATTGCGCGGTAAACGGGTTCGCTGGACTTGTTCATCTTGCGGTGTAGAACTACGTCCGTGAGCTCTGGGGCTACCGCCCTTGATTTGCCCTTCGCATTCGTGTCGCTTGGGATTGGTACCCTCTTCCATTCAGGCGAGGCATGGGAGGACAGCAGCTGCCGGAAGTTGCTCTGTGCATCATCGAGCGAAGCGTACCATGAGTTGCGCAAGCTGAAGTCTGTCAGTCAATGTGGCATGTCGCAATCGAGCCGTCTCACCGTGTGCCGTCTAACATGGGGATATGGTCGTCGAGGCGCACCAGAAATGAGAGGCTCGAGCAGAACAAGAACGACTCTTCGCGCTGCGAGCGCAGAGCATGCTGGGCGCCTGTCACCGATGGGGAGCGTGTCGGGCACGTGGCCTGGGGTGCACCAGGTTTGGAAGAGTCACGCTCCTCCTCCTCCTCCTCGGCGCTCGCCTCAACTGTCCTGCTCTGTCGCGCTGAAGCGCCATGGTCCTGCGCTGTGTGCGATCCTGCTTGCACGGATGCTACCTGTTGTCCTTCATATGGCCTGCCATCTGGCGACCGAGCTAGCCGAGGCAGATGGTTCCATTGGAATGGCAGATGCGGTGTCCAAAGGCTACTGACAACTTGAAGTTGAATATATGTGCCAGTGAATATTGTCAGATTTGAGCGATAACTTCGGCTCCAAGCTTCCGTGCAGGAACACAACAGGAAGAAATTTCCACTGCGACAAGTAGACATGCACGCCGCGATCTCTCTCGGACGCTACCACCAGACGGCGTCGTGAATGCTACATGTAGTGCGTCTCCATTCGCATTGTCACTCTGATCCCAAGATCGAAGTGTCTTGCTATCACTATGGGACAGGAGCGCGTACTTTGCCAATCCTCGACAATGTCTCTCCAATCATAACGCCAAGTCTCTTATAGGAAGAATCTCGAGGAGTACTTTGACCGCGCCGGCCAGCTAGCCCAAAGGCCTAGGTCCATCATAACTGATGCGCTCCGCAGAGTACTTAGAGGAGAATGCTTACTCGGTACATGGCATTGGCAAGTCACTTCTAATGACAGTCTCACAGAAGACTCGGACCGGTCGTCAGCGGTCGTCTCGTGTCGGACTGAGCGTTGCGGTGCAGCGGGTGTCTCGGCCTGGTCTCAACTTGAGATTTGGCTGTGTGCGTGTCGACGCGGTGAGTGACATGCATTGGGGATGTCTGTATCGGTGTGATGTCACTGAGCCGCCACGAGCGAACGTGGCGAGAACAACCCGAATTACGCTCGATGCATACCCATGTTTCCCTGGCGCGTGTGGAATGGATCAGTCGACCCCTTGCCATGATGTCACAGCATCCTTGGCCAGTGGGTATCACGGCAGAGTATCATCTGGTGAAGACGGACAAATTAATCGCGCCCATAAGCTAAGGTATAAAACTCACAACCGTACGACTCGCAGCGTTGTCACTAGCAGCATCCCAGTGGGTCCCCCGAGAGTTCGCAATGTCTGACACCAAAGCTGCGTCCGTGCCGAAGCCAACTGCTCCTCTGGAACCACTCCACGACGTAGTCCCCACCTGGAACCACTACTGGAACTTAACTCACTTGCACATGTGGCCAACGGGTGGCGATTTAATCTGGTTCCCTTCCAGTGAGCGTGCGCACTCAGATTTTCTCTTAGCAAGCCTGACTTCGGATCTGCTTTCCAGTGTGGGGGATGTTGATGAGTGCATATCGGCTGGCCTGCCACCACAGACAGTCGCTGTGCATGCACTGGTTCACGCCATTGCTTGCACGTTCGCTCACAGCGCCGGATGCATATGGAATGACATATGTGATCGCAACTTTGACCGCCAGATCGGTGCGTACCTGAGTCCGTTCCCCATTAAAACAATGACGAGTGCCAGCATCTTCCGGACAGAACGGAGCAAGACACGGCCTATTGCTTGCGGGTTGATATCAGTACCTGCTGCGCTGCTTTGGTTGGAAGTCCATGCCCTGGGCTACTTCACAGCCTTGTCATATTTCGGTCGTAGCACGTCAGTTTTCTATACTCCTTCCCATGTTGCTCGTCCCTTACTCCGGTCGTTTTACCATCGTCAGCGTGCTGCTAGGCGTTCTGGTCTTTTTCACGGTGGCACTTGCATATCCTCTGTCCAAGCGCTTCACGGACTGGCCGCAAGTAATCCTTGGTATGTGAGCGAACAACACGCTCCGACACACTTTCCTGACCCGCTACAGGTATCAACTGCGCTTGTTGCACACTCATCGCATGGTATGCAGTCAATCATACCATTGACTGGACAGTCGTCGGGCCTCTTTCGCTGGGTATGACATGGTTCGTGCTCCCATCTTCACAACACCTCGGATGCCCGCGCCAATACATTGAATCTGCAGCTGGGCCGTCCACTTCGACACCATCTACGCATCCTCCGACAAGAAGTACGACAAGCTGATCGGCGTGCGCTCGTGCGCCCTCCTCTTCGGCGACTACGTCCGGCCCATCCTGTCCCTCTTCTGCACGGGCTTCGTCGCGTGTCTAGCGTACGCTGGTTACGTCAATCGACAGGGACCGTTGTACTACGTGTTCACTGTCGGGTCCACCGCGTTGGGCCTGCTTTGGCAGCTGGTGACGACGTTGGATTACGCGAAGGATGGGATGACGCTGTTCAAGGTGAGTGAATTACTCGGATTGATCGTCGGGGAGATGTACAGCACGTTGACTCCGTCGCAGGCAAACACCATCATTGGGTACGTTTCCGTGGGCGGGTTGCTGGCTGACTATACATACAAAGTCGTGTTGCGGATTTAACGCTGTGGAACGGCGGACCGGTAGATTCCTGCGTTCCCATTGCTTGGATGATAAGCCATATTATTGCTAGATATATCATTTGTCAAGCTTAGTACAGTCTCTCATTTCATGCAGAACCATCCGAATGTATAGAATCGATAGATATAGATATTATTCGAGCAGATGGTAGCGAGGTGTCGTGATTATGGGAGGCCATACTTAGAAACTGTGCACAATCGCGAACGACACAGGGAGCAGCCATAGCACTAACCAGTCCGAGTCCCACGGAGGCGGGATGTGAAATGCTCCCGCGATGCGACGGAGCGGTGGGTAGAATCGCAATCGCGATCGGAAGAACGTTTTCCCTCCGTTTGATACCCGGTTCGCGTTCGAATCCAAACCAATGAGCTCCCGCCACCCTCTGCCACCACCGGCATGTCCTCCCGAAGTGATTAGTAGATTGGTACTGAGGTCAGTAGTCGGTCAAGATCGTAGCATGGCACGCTGAAGGGCCAAACGACCGCCAGTGTTACTACGATATGAGTGATCCGAAGCGTGTGGAGCAGTATGCGGGACAACAGCCACTCGGATATGGACTCAGCGTCGGATATTCTCCGCGCTGGACTCGCGCGGCACGGTGCTCACATCCACAGCGGGATGGCACGAACATCCGCTCATCCGGATTCGCCTCCAGAGACGTATAAAAGAGCTCCTTGCGTGTGTCTTCCTCACAATAACATCATTACTGCATCACCACAGACTTGACCACATTCACGATGGCATCTACCTCGGTCGCCCGTGTTGCCACCCTGGCTGGTCCAGGGAATGCTGCGCGGCTCTTCCCCAAGGGCAGGGTGAGTCTCCCCGCACCTCTACCATATCGGATCGAGTTGACCGACCAGGCGTGAGCACAGTTCGCCCGTGCCTGGGTCCCCGCCTATGATCCATCCGAGCACGACGGCTGGACAACGCCAACGCCAACGCCAACGCCTTCCGCTGGCGGACCTCGTTCGGTCAACCCCGCGCTGCTGGCAGCGGTCTCCAGCGCGGTCTCGCGCGCAGACGCACGGCGAAGCTCAGCCAAACGTCCAGGTGAGCATCCCGACACACAACACCCGCCAATACCTTCGGGTGCTAACCGAGCAACCGCAGAGATGAAGCCGCTCCTCGGGCTCGGTCTCCCAGCTGAGCTCTTCCCGCCGGGCATGCAGGGCACCCTGACGCCCTTGCGGACCCCGCTCCCCCCGATCATCGAGCGGGACTGGGCGCCGCCCCCACGGGCACTGTCGCCCGAGTCAGACGACACGGACGAGGACGTCTACTCGCCCATGGAGGTCGCCCTCGCGCGCATCCAAGTGTCCTACTTCCCCGACGCGGAGGAGCCTGACAACATCGACGTCGCTACCGGCAGCGCTCCGCCCCCCGCCGCGCGAGTCCGCACGCAGCCGCCCTCGCCCGTCCCGCCGATGTCCATCGCGGCTGCGGTGGCGCTCGCGAGGAGGCCCGGCCTGCAGAGGATGCCGACGTACGCGTCACCCCGCCCGTTGACCGTGGCGCGGTTCGTGCCCGAGCCGTGTTCGGCGCTCACGGGCGAGTACGAGCTCGGGCTCCGGTTCAGTTTCGCATTTGGGCTTTTGCTGAGCCCCCGCGCGCCGAGGAGCACGACGCCCCAGGCAGCCGTGTTCCCACCCATCTTCGCAAGCGGCCAACCCGAACCTGCGTATAGGCTGGACGACTCGCCGTTCACGCCGGGTGTGCAGGCGTTCAACCAGGGTGACCCCGTCGCCGACCCGCTCGAGCTGCTCTTGCGCGACTTTCCCATTACGCCTGGGCCTCGTCGGCTTGCGCCGCCGATGTTCGACTCGTCGGAGGACCCGGTTGTGAGCCCCAGCGAGTTGGAGCTGCGCGACTTCCCGCTCACCCCCGGAGCACCGGTCGACCGCTTCGCGGAGGTATCGTTCGACGGGCGAGGGTCGGATGAGAACGAGCAGGTGGACAGGCCGGCTTCGCCTCTTGGTCTTGCAGAGTACGTGTTTGGGGTGTATTTGTGATACTATAGCGGACAATAGACCAGTCGTTAGAACAATGTACATTGAATGAAGATCGCGAAAATAGCGAGACGGTGCATTGGCTTGAGCTACTTAGACTCTATGTGTGTCCACAAGGTCGTCAGACCAGCGGCATACTCGATGCGACATTCACATATCCAGGTTCTGGCTTTGAGTTCGACATTTTTTCGGCAGTGGTGTACAGACCTACTCACCTCCTCGGCGTGGGGACTGGCAGCGCATCTGCGAACACACTTATACCCGGCGCTAATCTGAGGATGAGCCACATCGCGTGGCACGTCTTTCCTGTCTTCGTGCTGCGTCCAGCTTGCGAATACTCGTCTTTTGGGCCCGGCGATGTCACTTCTGGACTCTACGACCCGCGCACTCGCACAGCCATGTCCATGAAGACCGCCCGCTCCTCGACGAGACCTATCTTGACACGCCCGTCCTGCTACCTCCCGACACGCGTTCCAGGACGCCCTCCTCAGCGCCGTGCACAAGAACTCATCTCGCTCCTCCTCTGTGCCTGCGTCACGAAGCTGAACTCACCTAGCGAGGCGTATTCGCGAGGCGCGGGAGATCACCTTCGGGTGCAAGGTGGAGGAACTCAGCCCGCCCGAGAAACGCCCAGAGCAGTGGGATGCCGTCGAGAAGGGTTCGGCGTCCTGGCGTCGTGGTTGAGGCCGCCGGGGACGACACAGGCTCTTGCTCACGGGCGGGGGTCCGGCGGCGATGCGAGTCGCGTGCGTCACGCAGATATAAGCATCGCTGGTCTGTTGATCTGGGTGCGTGCTATATACGGAGAACAGAGCGAGGAATGGCGGCGTGTCGAGAGCTTTGACGGGGGTCGCTGGAAGCGCTTCTTGGACTTCTTCGAGCAATGGGCAGATACAAGCCGTTAGAGGATGAAGTTGGGGTCGAACGATGTCGACGCAGAACACCCGCAGTCCCCGTGGTTATTGTACGTACGATGTCCGTGCGACGCTGTGTATGTAGGTGTGGTCTTCGTATAATCCGAACTCTCGTATAGTACTCGCACAGCTGTTGAGTACTGTCTGCACGTCACGTTCCCTTGTAACGCGCATGCCGGAAAACGCTGTTCGTTGATTGTGGCGTTGTCAACACCGCCCGGCGGTGTAATGCCAGCTCCTTGCTCCTTGAGCGTGAAGCTGATCCGTGACCAATAGCATCGCTGAACTGACACTGACGACGACAAATATGCTCCCCATCGCTGCGATATTGTCCTCACTGACTATAGTCGCACTGTTGAGGTGACACTGGCAACGACAGGTGTGTCCGGTATCCAAGTAACATGGTCCATCCGCTGACATGGACCCTCCCCGTGCGTGTTGCAGCCACCGCTGCGATCCATGGATCAAGCCACTCTCACTGCCTCGTATTGACGTTTCGACTCGTTCATCCGCATCTCCCACAGGTGTACAATGGATCCATATGTGCACAACTCCTGGCCCACACGGTCTGTGCCAACGAGACACTGTCCTTCTCACGCTGGGCCTCAGCCATCCACGACTCGGATGCGCATACGTAACTAGGAACTGCAATTCTGTTCTTCGGATCAAGATGTTGTTTTGTGTGTGATGAACAATTGGCCAGCGCTGACGATTCAAGAGGTGGCGCTATACACCAGCGCAGAGCGACCGGTCGTTGCGATGCGCCGGGTCCCAGTGAACCCTTCAAGTCCAAATCACCTCGCAATGACCGGCCTTCACAGTTGCACTCTCACACAGCCATCAAGTTGGGAACATTGATCAGTCAACGATGTACGTATGTCCAATCGCGCTCGAGACGTATGCATCAGGATTGAATGTTGAGTATCAACTCTACAGGTTGGCAGCCCGTCAGAGGACATGTCGAGTACTGTTCGGCTCAGGATTTCATCCTGACCGCGTCAAGCATGCTATGCCAGTGTCGCCCGTATTTTTGCTAGTCAATGCCAGCCATGACGAGGCAACTGCTTCAAGGGGACGGGGGCACCGTTTCACCGCTGCAGTGCAGCGCTCGGAGGCTGGCGCTGAGCGCTGAGCGCCGGAATCGGAACTTCTTTCCAAGAATACGACACTGTTTGCTGGAAGAGTTCAGCTGTAGGTTTGGAGGCACGCTGCTGCTAGCCGCAGGTGGGCAGGTATGTAACACTATCATCTCCTGCTTTCTGACAACCCTGGATGGCCGGACATGCCGACTGTAAACTCCTGTGCGCTCGGTCGTTTTCCGTACTCATCGGTCAACCGGGGGTGTCACGAAGATATCACGGATGGCACGGCATCTGGCTTTCCCCGGAGTAGCTCTATATATAAACTCCCGGAACGCGACACTGGTTCCTCAGCCCTCAGTTGACCTGTGCGAGCCTACCCTCCAACTTCAGGTACTGGATAGTGAGTACACTATTCTGCGGGCTCGTACGTGTCCGTTCTAACGACGGTGTGCAGCTTGACTTGTCGTTTTATTATTTGCTTTCATTTCGTCACGACCTCTTGCTCTTTCACTAGTTACACCTTCACGACCCTCTCTTACACCCCTCAAACCCCACACGATCACGATCGGCATGCGTTCCTACACCATCCTCGCTGTCGCCGCCTCCGTCGCTGCCCCAGCTTTGGTCTCGTAAGTCGCTGTTGAACCATTCCTGCGGTCAGATGCTTACTCCTTGCTGTAGTGCTGTCCGCATTGAACAAGACAGCGATGCCCTTTCCACCGGCAAAGCCTTCCACCCTTTGATCTCCAACGCCTACCAGAAATGGGAGGCGAACCGCGGCAAGCGGTAGGTTTTAGTTCCCATTGGCAATGAGGCGTCTTCCTGATATCATCCCTTAGCAGTGACGACGAATCCTTCGAACTCCTTGCCCGTGAGATCGCGACGCAGGAACCGCAGACCAGCACGTCACCCCTGGGTCTAAACCCGAGACCCATTACGACCCTGGCGATCACGCTGCAACGGCCGCCGGCGCCCACCCCCACGAGCAGGCCGCTGAACAGCCATCGGGTCACGCCGGTGCGCACGAGCACGAGGGTGCGAAGCACGGTGCCGCACACCTCCACAGCGGCGAGCACGGCGCCGCGCACTCAGGCTCTCACCTGCGCGTTGGCCAGCGCGTGGGCAAGCACGCCCACCGCTACGGCGCGCACGCGGGCACGCAGGCCCACAGGTACGGCAAGCAGGTTGGCAAGCACGCCCACAGGCACGGGAAGTCCGGCAAGGGCATGCAGGGACGACGCAAGGGTCTTCACGCGCAGAAGGGCGAGTCCGCCGCGCAAAAGGGCGAGCACGCCGCACACCATCCCGGGTCGCACTCCTCTGGGCACTCCGCGCCCGCCCAAGGCCACCCCGACGCCGCCGAGCACCCCGCGACGCACCACACCGAGGCCAGCGCTGGCGCGAGCGCGAGCGCTGAGCGCCCTCTCGAGACACAGGCGGCGGCGAGCGTCAAGCAGCACCAGCGGCGGGGCAAGTTCCACAAGGCGAGCAAGGCGTTCGGGCTCGTGGGCGACGCGGCGAACGCGGCGGGCAGCGTGCACGACGCGTGGGACAGCTTCAAGCAGCACCAGCGCCGCGGGAAGATGCACAAGGCGGGCAAGGCGATCGGGCTCGTAAACGACGCGGCGAACGCGGCGAGCAGCATCGGGAGCGCGTGGCAGTCGTTCCACGGCCGCGAGGACTCCCCGTACGATTCCTGTGAGTGTTTTTGTCGCTTGGTTATGTGACGGGGATTGGGGACTGACGGGGATGCCTCGCTAGGTACGAGCGCGACTACGAGCTCGACGACCTCGAGTAGGCGCAAGCACTGTTGGACCCGCAAGACACTCCGCATTCATTCTCATCCATCCCTGATCTGATTATCTTCATGACCTAGCTAGAGGTGTAACTATCTGAACGACATTGACGAAATAGCATATCTCACTGAGGGCTCGCATATTCCGTGGTGTGATGAATGACGGAACCTAGCCTGTTTTGCGGTATACAAATGCGTGTCAATGCGGCGGCACCTGCAACATACACTGCAGTCGTCGTGCTGATAGTGCAAGACGAATTTGATACGATATGTAAGATGTCCGAAACACGGAGCTGACATGAACAATATGCTACAAGGTATGTATGCGTGTCCAACACTTACAGTTCGTTATGGTCATCATGTTTCGTTTCACAGCCAGTACCAACGACTCAAGCCACGCGTCTAATGGTACGGATGCCACACCAGCTCCCCCGCCTTCCCCACCGGCCTCCTCGGCAGCCCATCCCCGTCTACATTCTCGCCCGCCGGATTCTGCCCCCTCACCGTCCCCTCCGCCATGAGCGCGTCCGCCTTCAGCGTGCCCTTCCCCACCAAGCCCTGCCACGCCGTGCCCCCCTGCCCGACCGCCTCTTGCCCCGCAGCCAGCCGCGTCTTCTCCTCCTCCCACGCCTGCGTGGCCTTCTCCCCTTTCTGGGTGTCGCGTTGAGTCGCGGTGACCCGCGCACCCTTGCCTTGGTTCCCGTGACATCCGACCATCGCGCGCTTCACAGTCTTGTGTCCCTCGCCTCGCAGAAAGTCTCCCACTGCGTCGAGCGCGAGCTCGATTACCTTCTCCGCGGAGACCTTCAAGCCCGTAAGCTCGTTGATCCGCTGCGGGAGGATGAGGAAGACGTCCGAGAACGACGGATGTGTCGCTCCAGCTGAAGACGCAGGGGTGTGAGTGGGCGGGGAAGGAGGAAGGCAGGAGACGTACGGATGGTGTAGACCCGGGGCGGGTCCTTCACGGTGCGCGCGACTTGCTCTTTGAAGATAGCGTATTCGCGCCCGACGGCGAACTCTTCGGAGTTGACGACTAGCAGTGGGTGTGGGATCGTTCCTTGCCATGGCGCGACACCTGTTCGAGGGCAAGCTGAGTTCAATGCACATAATATGCATATAGGGAGGATACTCACGCTGGGTGGCGGGGTCGAAGACGATGATGCCATCAAAGTTGACCTCATTCCGCGCCGACACTACGAGCTATTGCACCACGTTAGTTGAATTGGACTCTGGATCCGCGAAATGAGCACGTACGCGGCCGTCCCTCCTAGACTGTGCCCCGCCATGACCGGTGTCTCGTAGTCCACAGCGCTCTCCCAGCGTTTCCAGTCAAAGCTCTGCTCAGTCGTCACACCTGGTGCCTGCACCGGGTCCGAATACCTGCCAAAGCTCAACATCCACCCTCTTACAACGTCTGTGCTACTCACCGTATGATATCGCGTCCCGTAGTCATCTGACTGACGGCGCGTATCGTCTCATGTATCTCCGCCGCGCGCAAGTCCAGTTGGACACCCCTCAAGAAGGTGTCGTCTGTCGGCTGAGTCTCCAGATCCGGCCACTCCAAGTCCGACCACTGCAGCCAGTCGACGTTCTTCGTGTTCCCCTTGTCGTCGGTGATCTTGCTGCTCGGGCTCGTGCCGTCGCGATGCTCGAGCGCGGCAACGACATACCCGCGGCTCGCGAGCTCGCCACAGATCTGCGAGTACATGAGGCGGGAGCAGCCGACGCCGTGGCTGAAGATGACGAGGGGCCATTTCCCGCGGTTCTCGGCCGTCGGTGGGTTGGCGGTGTTGCTGTCTGCGGGTTCGGGTGGGTTTGCAGGGGGCGGGCGGAGGAGCGGCGCGTCTTTGTGCGCGGGGAAGGTCGTGCCCCAGATGGCGGCGGCTGCGATGGGGTATGTGAAGGCACGGTACCAGTTGTTGGGCGTGCGCTTCGCCATCTGGAGGAAGCCGTCGATCGTCTGGCCGAGTCTATCAGAGCTTAGATGGCGTCGGGACCTCGTAAAAGCCTGACTTTACGGTACCTCGGGAACCACACCACCCTGTCCTGCTTGCGGTCGCCCTGGTGCGCGTCGGCGGGGTAGAAGAGACTGAACATAACGGTGTCCATGACGAGGCCGCGCTGGCCTTTGAGGGTGGGGTCGTTCTCGGCATGGTGTCGCTTGAGGTTGTGGTGGATGAAGTTGCCGAAGGTCTGACGGGCAACGGGGACCTCGACGTCGATGACGCCGACCTGGTAGACGCCGCTGTAGTGGGGGAGGGTGCGAGAGAGGAGGGCGCCGAAGGGGAGCGGCGGAGGGGGCTTTGCGGGTGACGGGGGGTTCAGTAGGGCCTGCGCCTGGATGAGGGAGGTCGGCGGCTTCGCGATGTGGCTGGGGGCGCGTCAGTCATCTCGGCTGTCTACACAAGCACAGAGGGTGGAAGATGGGACATGGCGGGCGAGGCTGCTCGACGTTATAAGCAGCATGCTACAAGTGCCTGTGCCACGGTGGTGCAGGGGAACGCTGTCGTGTGATGTCAATCGTCCGCATGTGGCCATCCATTGCCTTTTTTGGGTGGGCTCCTCCTCCCAAGGAAGGGACGTTAGCACGGGGTGCGCCACCTCGAGCCCAAGAGTAGGATGGGCCTGTATACCGTGACTGCCGGAAAGAATGTCGAACCCAAAGCCGGAATCGCGGATATAAGTATGAATGTCGCGTCGAGTTTCACTATCAGCACGACGACTGGGGTGTGACACGCACCTGTATACCACAAAACAGTCTAGGTTACATCAGTCATCACACCATGGGATATGTGAACCCTCAGCGAGATATGCTATTTCGTCAATGTCGTTCAAATAGTTACACCTCTAGCTAGGTCATCAAGATCATCACGGTCAGGAATGGAGGGATGGAGGACGGATGCACTCGGAGTGTCTTGGAAGTCCAGCAGTGCTTGCGCTTACTCGAGCTCGTCGAGCTCATAGTCGCGCTCGTACCTAGCAAGGCATCATCGTCAGTCCGGGATTCTCGCCAACACCGTGAAGAAACCGAACACTCACAGGAAGTCGTACGGGGAGTCCTCGCGGCTGTGGAACGACTGCCACGCACCATGGACGCTGCTTGCCGCGTTCGCCGCGTCGCCCGCGAGCCCGAGCGCCTTGCTCGTCTTGTGCACCTTGCCCCGCCGGTGGTGCTGCTTGGTGGAGTGCCCATATTGCCCGCCGTTCCCGCCGTGGCTGACATGGCCTCCGCCTCCTCCGCCCTCGCGCCCGCGGCGGTGGTGCCTGGAGCTGTCGTACGCGCCGTGTCGGTGTGACCCGCCGTTCCCGCCGTGACTCACATGGCCTCCGCCTCCCTCCCGCCCGCGGCGGTGATGTCTCGAGCTGTCAAATGCGCCGTGTCCGTGCTGCCCACCATTCCCGCCGTGGCTGACATGACCTCCTCCTCCCTCCCGCCCGCGCCTCTGGTGCGGCGCCGCGGTCTGTGTCTCGAGAGGGCGCTCAGCGCTCGCGCCCGTGCCAGTGCTGGCCTTGGTGTGGTGCGTCGCGGGGTGCTCGGCGGCGTCGGAGTGGCCGTGGGCGGACGCGGAGTGCTCAGAGGAGTGTACGCCGGAATGGTGTGCGGCGTGCTCGCCCTTCTGCGCGGCGGACTCGCCCTTCTGCGCGTGAAGACCCTTGCGCCGTCCCTGCGTGCCCTTGTCGGACTTCTCGTGCCTGTGGGCGTGCTTGCCCGCGTGCTGGCCAGCGTGCAGGTGAGAGTGCGCGGCGCCGTGCTTCGCACCTTCGTGGTCGACGGCACCGGCGTGCTCGTGGGGGTGCGCACCGGCGTTGTGACCGTGGGTCTTGGGTTCAGACTCAGGAGTGACATGCTGAGTCTGCGGTTCGCCAGTCGCGGTCTCACGAGCAAGAAGCTCGGAGAACTCGTCATCACTGCTGAGGCACGATATCAGGCAGACGGCTCATTGCTAGTGGAACGTAAAACCTACCGCTTGCCGCGGTTCGCCTCCCAGTTCTGGTGGGAGTTGGAGATCAAACCGGTGCGGAAGTGTCTGCCGGTGGAAAGGGCATCGCTGCCTTGATGAATCGGGACGGCACTGCAGCAGGGAGTAAGCCGTCTGACTGCAGACATTGTTCAACAGAGACTTACGAGACAAGAGCTGGTACAGCGACGGAGGCGGCGACAGCGAGGATGGAGTAGGAACGCATCTTGATCGTGATCGTAAGGGGTTTGAGGAGTGTAAGAGAGGGTCGTGAAGGTGTAACTAGTGAAAGAGCAAGAGGTCGTGACGAAATCGAAAGCAAAAAATAAAATGGCAAGTCAAGCTGGACATCATCGTTAGAACAGACACGTACGAGCTCGCAGAGAAGTGTACTCACTATCCAGTACCTGAACTTGGGAGAAGGAGAAGGTGGGCTCGCACAGATCAACTGGGGGCTGAGGAACCAGTGTTGCGTTCCGAGAGTTTATATAGAGAGAGCTACTCAGGGAAAGGCCAGATGCAGTGTCGCCTGTGACCTTCGTGACATCCCTGGTTGACCAACGACTACGCAAAACGACCGAGCGCACAGGGTTCACAGCTGGCACGTCCGGTCATCCGGAATTATCAGAAAGCAGAATGATAGCAGCGCGGTTTCCGAACCGTGACCGCTGAGCCTCGCAGCAAGCAGTGTCGTAATTTAGGGAAGAAGTACAGATTCTGACGTTCAGCCTCCGATCGTCGCACTGCAGTGGTGAAACGGTGCCCTCGTCCCGAAGCAGCTACTTCGTGGCTGGCATTGGCTAGCAAATTTCCGGGCAGCACTTGGCATAGCATGCTTGACGTGGTCAGGATGACATCCTAAGCTTAACACTGCTCGGCATGTCCTCTGACTCCGGGCTGCCGACCTGTAGAGTGGATACCAAGTGGTACTCAGCTTCTAATGTTGATGCATACGTCTCCAGCGTGAGCGGACATACGCACATACTGATCGCCGATCTTCCCAATGGCTGTGTGGGGAGTGCAACTGTGAGAAGGCCGTCATGGTCATTGGAATTCAGAAGTGATTTCGAATTTGAAGAGTTCATTGGGTCTGCGAGTGGACCTGGCGTATTGCAACCTACGACCTATCGCTCTGCACTGGTGCAGAACCTGAGAGAGCGTCACCTATCACACAACTCGTCAGCGTTGACTGCATAGGCTGCAAGCGGCCAAAATATCGTCCAACACGTACAGATCAACGAGTCATTATGATCCGAAGAAACCGGATTGCGGTTCTTAGCTACTATCCGCCGATCCAAGTCGTGGATGGTTGGGATTCGGTGTGAGAAGGACAGTGCCTCGTTGGCACAGACCGCGGAATCAGACGTTGTGCACATATGGACGTACTGTCCGCCTATGGGCTAGATGCGGATGAACGAGTCGATACATCAATCCGAGGCAACGGAGGTGGCCTAATCCACGGATCGCAGCGGCGGCTGCAACATGCACAGGGAGGGTCAACGTCAGCAGGATGGGCCATGTCACTTCGATACCGGACATAACTTACCTGTAGGTGTTAGTGTCACCTCAACAGTGCGACTAGAATCGGTGAGGACCAATACCGCAGTGATGAGAAGCATATCTGTCGTCGTTACATAGTGTTAGTTCAGTGATGCTATGATCACGGATCAAGCTTCAAGCTTCAAGCTCAAGAAGGCGTTACCGCCGGGAGGCGTTGATAACGCCACAATTCAATTAAAGTTCAATCAACGAGCAGCGTTTCCAGCCTGCGCATCACAAGGGTTGGCCGGCCGTCGCACAGAATGACGTCACCGGCCAGGCCCTTCCGCGCGGGCTAGCGCCCGCCTCCCGCTTCGCTGTCAACGCCGCTGTCATTGCCTGTCCGAGTCAGCGCCGCTGTTCGCGGTGACTGTCACTCTCTTGTGACCTCGCTCGCGGTGCACTACGCTATGTATACCCGTAGCTAACACTCACAACATTAGTGAATGTATGTACAGAGATTCTGATTAAAATGTTGCATCTTTGTTAGCTTTGTTTGAGTGTTGTTTGAGTGGCGGTTCAAATAAGCCGCAGTCGTATAGATGGGAATACATGCTCTCGCGCGGCGCTTAATTAGCGGTACTTATACTGTTTGGTTTTGTACTAGGTATTGCCCTCGTGGTCGATTGGTTTACAGCCAATCGCTTTGAAGTCTTGTACGCAGGTTCAATTCCTTTGCAATGCTGTTTTTTATATCTTTTTTCGCATCCTCACACCTGTCTCCCGCCTAAGTCCGTCGGGCCTCGGCGCTCATAATTGCCTATTTGAGGCAATGTTGTGTTCGGCACTACGACAAAGCTCATGGGCCGACTTTGCGAGTTCAATTGAGTACCCTTTCAATGGTGGATTTGTAAGTAAATTCATTACTTATGCACAGATTGCTCCACAACCTATTATAACATATGGCTGGAATAGGTGATAGTTCGTACCCTTAGTCACACTCAGTCACACACTGCTCAAACCTGTCACTGTCCGTTTCGAGCGACAGCGGCGTCGGCCCTCTTCGCTGTCATATTGCTGCCATAACCTGTCGATCAATCCGTTCCCTGTGTGCTGTCAAACTTTATTTCGACGTCACTTTGTGCGACGGCCGGCCATCCCATCACAAGTAAACGTGACGTGCAGACAGCGCTCAGCAGCTGTGCCGCTTGGACGAGTACGATACGAGAGTTCGACTGGTACGAAGACCACACCTACATAGAACCCGTCAACAGCGTCGCACGGGCATAGTAGTAACTGATAGTACGTACATAACCACGGGGACTGCGGGTGTTCTGCGTCGACATCGTTCGACCCCAACATGACCCTCTAACGGCTTGTATCTGCCCATTGCTCGAAGAAGTCCAAGAAGCGCTTCCAGCGACCTCCGTCAAAGCTCTTGACACGCCGCCATTCCTCGCTCTCTTCTCCGTAAATAGCACGCACCCAGATCAACAGACCAGCGATGCTTATATCTGCGTGACGCACGCGACTTGCATCACCTGCCGGACCCCCGCCCGTGAGCAAGAGCCTGTCGTCGCCGGCGGTCTCAACCCACGACGCCAGGACGCCGAACCCCTTCTCGACGGCATCCCACTGCTCCGGGCGTTTCTCGGGCGGGCTGAGTTCCTCCACCGTGCACCCGAAGGTGACCTCCCGCGCCTCGCGGAAATACGCCTCGCTGGGTGGGTTCAGCTTCGTGACGCAGGCACAGATAAGGAGCGGGATGAGTTTCATGTGCACGGCGCTGAGGAGGGCGTCTTGGAACGCGTGCTGGAAGACGCGCGTGTCGGGAGGCAGCAGGACGGGGGTGTCGGGGTATGTCTCGTCGAGGTAGCGGGCGATCTTGAGCGAGTCCATCATGGCTGTGCCGGTGCGCGGGTCGTAGATCGCGGGAAGGGTGAAGGAGATCGGAGACGGACTGGCCTCCACGCCGAGGGAGGTGAGTAGCGACGCGATCTCGGTATATTCGACCCATTCGGTGCGGTAGGGTATGCCCTTGTAGTTGAGTGCGAAGCTGGGCCATGTTACGAAGCTTGGTGAGGAGCAGGACTGCGGCACAGTGTGGCCAACTCACCGAGTCTTCCAGGTATTGCACGACCAAGCTTTGCCTGGAACGGTGCTTGGTATGTCATAGAAGACGAGCATATCCGTCTCTGGAAAAGCCATCGCGCAAGGACAATCGATTTGAGTGGTCTCGCAGCCTGAGGCGGGGAATCTACCGCGCAAATTCCTGAGTCAACTGATTTAGAGAGTTGCCCGGAGACGTACCTCGTGCTGTCTACGATGGAGGGATCCTACTGCACGATATGATATCAGCAATGCGCAACATATATGACTCTGAGGGCCTAGTCGCTACGGCTCAGTCAGCGAGTGGCTCTCGGTCAGTCAGCGCTGCTTCTTTCGCTATCAACTGTGATCGCAACATGTCGCTGTAGCCTCGAGTCAGTGTTTCCTGAATGAAAGCCCGCCACCAACCCGCCGCCGTGCACTTCAATTGTATGGCGCTATTTCCATTGCGGTCGCTTTGTTCGGGGGACTTGAGCTTGAGGACACAGTCCACGTCTATGGCCTTGTGCATGTGTAGTCAGGTCAGGCCGTTGCTGTCAGAACGTAAAAGTCAACTGTCAGACTGGACCTCATTTATAATCTCATCCGATGGTATCGGGGCCCCGTGCTAATCCATATAGGGAAGGTGATATACTATATCTGGTTGGTCGCCCCACATCTCGCACTATAGCGACTGACGACATGGCCAAATCTAGACTAGTGTATACATTCACCGCCCGCTTGTAGACACTGCAGAACGAATATGACTCAACTCGGAATTGCAGTATCATCTTCTGTGTGAACCACAAGACTCTCTTCTATCGGCTTGTGTCTGCCCACTGCTCGAAGAAAGCCAAGTATCGCTTCCAACGGCCCCCGTCAAAGCTCTCCACGCGTCGCCAGTCCTCGCTGTCCGCCCCAAAGACGATGCGCAACCAGATCAGCACGCCAGCGACATACGTGTCTGCATGCGTGACCTTGCCGCCGTCGCCGTCAGGGCCCCACCGCTCAGCAGCAGTCTCCCGTCGCCAGCCGCCTCGAACCACGACACCACGACGCCGGATCCCTTCTCCGCAGCCGCCCACTGCTCCGCACGCTTTTCCGATCCGGGCGGACTGAGCTCCTCGAGCTTGCGCCCCAGATCCCTCTCACGCGTCTCGAAGAAGTACTTCGCGCTCCGCGGGTTCAGCGCCGTCGCAGCGATGGGGTGCAGGATGAGCGGCTTGAGCTTCTGGTGCAGCGCCGTGGCGAACGCGTACTGGAAGGCAGTCTGGAAGACGCGCGTCTCGGCGGGGAGGAGCGCAGGGGTGTTCGGGTAGGTCTCGTCGAGGTAGAGCGCGATCTTGGAGGACTCCATGATCGTCTTGCGCGTGAGTGGGTCGTAGATCGCGGGGAGCGTGTAGGGATAGGAGGCGACCTCAGGTGGGTTCGGCTCGGCTCCGAGAGCAGTGAGGACGGATGCGATGTCTGGGTACTCGACCCATTCCGTTCGGTACGAAAGGCCTTGTAGTTGAGCGCGAAGCTGGATAGGCCGATGTGAGCGAGGGAACGTGGTTAGGTGGAAGCTCATACGCACCGCGTCTTCCAGGTGTTGGGCGACCATGCTGAGCCGGGGACGGAGCTCGGTATGTCGTAGAAAATGATGCTGTCGGTGTCTGGGAGTGTCATCTCGTGGCAGCAATGCGGTGGACGTCCTCTTGAGAGGTGAAGTACCAGACACCGCGGAAGGTCGACGGAGTCAGACGCTATCCAGGAGATATATGCGCCAGGACGAGCCTAGTTCCTCTGGCACAGTCATGATCAGCTGGACGCTCACTCAGCAATCGTTCCTCGAAAGGGCCCGCAACAAAGAATGCCCATGCATATGTGAGTCACCGCCCATGCTGTCTTAGTGCCAAGAACGACCAGTGCCAGTGCTAAACTAGAGGACGAGTTGCGATGGTGTGTTCGATGTGTAGCACAGATGTTGGTGCAGGCTGCCATCCATCTCCGTACTCGACAGCCAGCATAGTACGAGGAGGAATGGCGATGCATGGCAGACTTGTGGCAGACCTTGTGGCGAGCCAAGATCAAAATTCACGATGCGCATGATCATACTGTATGATGACAGGTACTTACCGCAAATGGAAATTTACCTCCTAACCTCCCAAACCGGAACTTAGTAGTAAATCGAACGTACCACACAGGACGGCCTACACGAATGTGGTACATGTTGCGGACATCAATGCATCGTCAACGAAAGCTAGAGCATGAACGGGCATGCACTTTCGTGCGACGGCATAGATCTGTCATGGCTTACACTTTGCTTCGACGCCACCATTCAATTTGTTACGCAGTACGTCCGATTCTGGTGCTGAAGTACCAGTAAGCTGGTCAGTATACGTTGAGTACGGTGTACAGCGGGCCAGCCTCGAGGAGACGTTCAGTCTGCTTGCGTCATGGTTCGAGACCGCGAGCGACGGGAGGCTGCTCCTGATGGACCCCGACGAGCGCGAGCTCTGTATGCAGCACCCAGATTGCGGCGAGAAGTGGAGGCGCGTCGAGGGGTTCAATATTAAGTGGGCGTTGGAAGCGGTTCCTGGGCGTCATGGAGAAGTGGGGGGATGGCGGCGGTCAATATGTACGGATTCCGTTCTGCAACTTTCCACTTGAGACCTATCCAGCCAGAGTGCAGTGTCCGTGCTTGACTCAAGTCCGGACATCAATATATCCCCTTGGAAGGTGTTATGCCATTGTCAGCAATAGGCACAGCAACGGTAGCGAGTACATGCGGGTTAACGCAAGGTCCATCTAACAGAGTCCCTCAGTCCATCGAGCAGCTATTGCTGTTTTAATACGTATGGTCCCTGAATCTCCCAGTCAGTCAGACCTTCGCAATGAAAAAGAGACGACTCACGTATATGCAAACCCAACGCGCGAGTTTGGCGTATCGAAAACCTAGCCATATCCACCCGTCAGCCTCCCGCCCATCCAACACTGCGAAGCACACCACTCACCGCGTAGAACCTCTCCATGAACTTTTGGCCGATGATGAAGTCGAGCCCCTCCCCGCTGAGCGACCCAATCGGACCAATGTAGCCGTACTGCAGGTTCGGCTCCGCGCCCCACGCCTCGTTTTGCCACAGCGGGAGGAGCTGCGCCCTACGTCGAGCGTGAACGGCTCACCTGCATCGCGTGCGTAGACTATCAGTGTCTGCAGGAGGGGAGGAGGGAAGGAACATACCGGAGACGTAGAAGGTGAAGGGCTGCATGAAGGGGATGGCCTCGAACGGGATGACGATGAGCCCCGTGTTGTTCCCGTCGTAGTACGCGCCCGGAATCGAGTCCTGGTACGTCTGATACCAGTCGTCCGCAATGTAGATCACTGTCACGCCACGAATCACCGTCAGTGAATACGCTCTAAACCGCACGATGTGGAATGAGAGCCAGGTTAGGGTCACCGCCCCAACACCAAGGGAAGGGACTCACGCGTCGTGCCCGTGTCGACGATGCCCGCGTAGCTCGCGGGAATGACCGTCGTCTCTCCGTACGTCGCGCTGGTGACGTTGATGCCCCAGTAGTAGTTCGAGGGGTAGGTCGTCGTCACGGGCGTGTACGTGATCGAGCCCTCGTACAGGCTGTCGTCCACACCGCCGAATGTCAGCGCACCGTCTACCATGGGCAGCGTGAATATATCGTCAGATTACTATAACAACGAGGTACGGACAGACGCACTGGTATCGTTGTAGTCAAACGCCGGGGCGAAGCTTACACCAGGATCTCTGTGGGGATGAGCCCCTGCTTGAGGGCGTTGTCCATCACCGTCGGGATCGCCGCGTCGACTGCGGGGTAGAGCGTGCCGAGCGTGAGGTCCGTGGGCCCCACGCCGATGATACCGTCGACGCCCTCGAAGTCGGCGTACTCGAGCGCGTCGCCTATGCTCTGATTCACAATCACGAGGCCGGGCGCGATCGTCACCTGGTCCAGGTCTATTCCCTTGGTCAGTTGTGCGCGTCAGACGGGAAGAAGAGAACGTACATTCATATCCGGAGAAGAATCCTGAGCCATACGTAACGTTGACCTCCTGGCCGGTCGGGACGCTCGTGCTGGTCTTCACGTACGGGTTTCCCGTGCTGTATCACCGCTGTCAATCAGACCACTCGCGCCACCGATTGCAGAGTGCGCTTACCCCACAAACGTGTTCGAGCTCCCGGTGTCCACTACGATGTTGTAGTACGTCGGCGGGCTCCCGACGCCGATGTTTGCGGTGTACTGCACATACGCGAGGTTCGTGGCGGGGATCGTCGTGGAGCCCTCTGCGTATCCCGCGACGCGAGCTGCGCGCTCCTTCATGTGCGTGACGCGTGTACGCCCCGCGTCGGGCGCGCCCTGCATGTATGCGCCAGAGCGGCCCGAGACAGGCGAGAGCGCGAGGGTGGTGGCAGCTCCCACGAGCGAGAGCTGGGTCGCGAGCGCGACGGGGACGACGAGGAAGGGGGAGAGCATACTGGCAGTGGCGCGAGCACGCAGGCGGAGGGGAGGGCGGCCGACGAGTATATATACCGAGGATCGGCCGTTCAGGACGCTGGGAATGCAGGGCGAGAAGTCGCATGGGGCGGAAACTACGCGGGTGGGAAGCGAGCACATCACCAGGGTCCGAGACGTGCAAGAGACGTGCTTCACAAAGGGCGCAACGCTGCGTCCTCGCAGATCCATAAGGCGTTTTCTTGTCTATTTTCGCTATCGCAGACTGAACACTGACAGTACCGTGCGTTTCACCGACCGCGGGACTCTCTGCTCCCGGCGGAATGCTGTGCGTCGCCGCATGCTGGCATCAGCAATAGAGTGGCGATGAGAACCAGGCACAATGAGGGTCTATTATCTCCTGCGACAATTCCATTGCGAGTGGGCTGTGGAATGTGTGCGCGAATGGAGACCGTCGTAAAGCTGCTGGAGGATGATCATTCCAGCTGATAGACGTGACTGTTATGCCCGGCGCGCGGGTTCGCTGCCCAAGGATGTCATAAGTTTGTAGAGTTTCGGATGAATGATGGGTCGACTGCGACAGTACCAGACAATACCAAAGGGAAAGGATGAAGCTTTGAGGACTCGGAAGAGGTTCAAGTTTGAGACGGAGGTTGGAGTCCGGTAGACAAATGGCGCCAATCTAATCTTATCTACCTGTTGGCCGTGCCGCGGATGGGGATCCTCCGATGCACGAAAAATGGGACGTGTGCCGGTGGCAGACATTTGACTTGGCAGTGACCACCTTTGGACCAGCTCTCCGCTGCTCACCACCGTCGCCTCCTCCGCTTACCGCACTTCATTCTGAGGTCTGGACCTGGTGCATCGACATGGCCGATACCCCTCCACAACCCGTAGCGAGCTCCTCAAAGACGAGCTTCTTGCCCGCAAAGTCATGGCAGCACTTCGTCGGCGGTGGGTGAGTACTCACGAGTCTTGCGACACGACGGGACGCTCACACGCCTCACTCGATATGAAGTCTGGGGGCCATGTGCGGAGCGATCGTGACAAGTCCGTTTGACGTCGTCAAGACACGACTACAGTCGGACCTTTTCAGAGTCAAGCACACGTCTTTTGGGCTGGCCGGCGGAGGTGTTGCAGTGCACCACATCGACCGAACTACTATGGCACTTCGTCGAGACAGGGCACATCATTCGGTGCGTCCAGTGTCGCATTGCAAAGTGCGCAGCCAGGAGATGCTAACTGTGTATACGACACCAGCGACATCTACCGCGAAGAGTCCCTCCGCGCGCTCTTCCGTGGACTCGGCCCCACCCTCGTCGGGGTCATCCCCGCGCGCTCCATCAACTTCTTCACCTACGGCAACGGCAAGCACATCATCGCCAACCACTTCAACGACGGGCGCGAGAACTCCTGGGTACACCTCAGCGCCGCCGCGTGCGCGGGCATCGCGACTGGCACTGCGACGAACCCCATCTGGGTCGTCAAAACGCGATTGCAGCTCGAGCATCAGGCGGGCAAGTCTCTGGCGGCTCCCTGGAGATGATCAAGCGCATACTACGGGAGGAGGGCTTGAAGGGATTCTACAAGGGCCTGAGCGCGAGCTATCTGGGCGTGACGGAGGGCACGATACAGTGGACGCTGTACGAGCGGCTAAAGCTACTGACGGCAAGTACGGAGGGCCAGGGCGGCGTGCAGGAGTGGTTGGGTATGCTCGGGAGCGCGGGGACATCGAAGTGCGTCGCTACGCTGATCACATACCCGCACGAGGTGCGTTCCGCGTTCTGTCTCCCATTTGCGTGCCGACTGAGGTGCCCGTAGGTGATCCGGACACGACTGCGGCAGCCGCTCGTGGACGGCAAGATGAAGTATACTGGACTCGTCCAAACGCTGCGGCTCGTCATCGCGGAGGAGGGCACGCGCTCGCTCTACGGCGGGCTCAGCGCGCACCTCATGCGCGTTATCCCCAACGCCGCCGTCATGTACTCCATCTACGAGGCCGTCCTCCGCTGGTCATGATCGACTGCCTGCCGCTCACGCACTCCCCTCCACTTACTCGCTTTCCCTGCTCCTGGGTATATGCTGCATGTGTACCACCACCGCGCCATCCGTACATTATTCTCTTACGTTGCATAGTGCTAGACTTCACCGACCCATCCGCCACTTACTCACACACTCGCCCCACCTACAGCCCGGCAAAAGTAGTGGTTGGTACACACCGACCTTTATGCCCGATAATGCTCTGCCCCTTAGGACGTATAATATGGATTTAGACTAATCTGGGTGTTCCGCTCTGTAGCACGCTGCAGTCTCTGGTGAGTCACACGGTACAACCCACTCATTCATCCCGCACGACAGCTCTACGTAATTGCGAATTCCGTTCATCGGACGAGGATGGCTGACTGAGCTTCCTGCTGACTGAGCTGTATGCCATTGATTCTACAAGCGAGATGTCTCACTTGGCTAGTATTTAGGACGATCTCGCGACGGTCGCTACAAGCAGCTACGCCCTTCGGTCGTGTCGGGAGCCTGCAGTACGGCTACATCAGTCCGATAGGCGCGTTCGCCGGGCAGGGGCTCGACTTCTTCATCGGCCAGAAGTTCATGGAGAGGTTCTACGCGGTGAGTGGTGTGCACTGCAGCGTTGGACGGGTGAGGGCTGACAGGTCTATGTCGATAGGTGTTTGTACGCCGAACTCACGCGTTGGGTTTGCGTATATGTGAGTCGTCCGATGTCTTTTCTATTGCGAATGTCCGACTGACTGGAAGATCAGGGACCACACGTACTAGACAAGCAATTGTTGATCGATGGGCTGAGGGAGTTTGTTCGACGGACCTTGCGTTGATCTCACTTTCGTTGCTGTGCCAGTTGCTGACAATAGGATAATGCCTCTCATTCAAGCACGCATGTTTCGCATTGGGATAGTGATTTAACAATCTGGCTGGAAAGGTCTCAAGTCTCAAGTTGCAGAAGGACATGCGTACATCTGACCGCCGGCGTCCAACCAGTATCAATGACTTACATCTCCCCACTCCTCCATGACATCCAGGAAGCGCTTCCACCGACCACCATCAAACCGCTCGACCGCCTCCACTCCTCACTCTCCTTGCCAAAGACCGTCTGCACCCACTTCAGCAGGCCCGCAACCTGGGTGTCTGCATGGCAGATCTGGCCCTCGCGGGGCCCATCAGGAGCAGCCTCCCGTCGCCCGCAGCCTCGAACCACGACGCGAGCAGACTGAACGCCTTCTCGAGGCTGGCCCACTGCGCGGCCTGCTTCCGGGCGGGCATATCTCCTCCATCCTGCACCCGAAGCGCCGCTCGCGCGTCTCGCAGAAGAACGCCTGGCTGCGCGGGTTGAGACGCGTCATCGCGGGGAACATGATGAGCGGGACGATCTGCGCGTGCACGGTGGTGCCGGCCGCGTACTGGAACGCGCGGTTGAACGTGCGGACGGCGGAGGGGAGGAGAGGGACCGTGGCGGGGTAGGTCGCGTCGAGGTAGAGGGCAATTTGTGTGGACTCGGCGACGAAGCGCTGCGTGTGGGGGTCGTAAATCACGGGGAGGGTGTAGGCGGACGCGGGCGGCGGCTGAGGAGCGATGTTGTGGCGGATGAGGAGGGGCGCGATGTCGGGGTACTCGACCCATTCTGTGCGGTAGGGGAGGCCCTTGTAGTTGAGGGCGAACCTGGAGGGAGAGTCAGGACGATCGGCGGGGCGAGTGCAGATATGTACCGTGTCTTCCAGACGCTGGGAGACCAGGCTACACCATCGACTGTACTTGGGATGTCATACAGGATGATCACATCCGTGTCGGGCAGAGGTGCGCTGGTAGGTGCCGACATCCTGGTGATGCCGCTTTATCTTCGGTGGCGAGTCTTTTGTGAGAGGGCTGATAGTCAGTGTACGTGTGGACTGTCCCAGGTCCGGTACTGCTCACGGTGTTATGTGGGGGTTCTGGCGAAGTACTAGCCAGGTCTGAGCCTATTAGTATCTGAGTATTGCCACGACGAGAGTTCCCTTCGTCGACGTCACCTGAGGTTCTGACTCGAGGGCGTCGACGATAAACGCTGTTACTGCGAGCTGTGGTCATGTCAGAAGCATTTTTGGGACCACCTGCGTATGGCCGCTTGCTGAAGCCCCATCCGTGCTTGTCATGCCCAAGTCTGGATTGACCTGCAGCGTCAATGGCATGTACTACCCTGAGCACTTCAGCACCAGACTCGGCTCGGACGTAGTCTCCCCTAGGCAGACCCTAAAGAAGACCTCTTTGAGTGGGGGATAGCTCGGACGTCCTCTATAGAAATGGTGGCATCGAAGCTCGAAGCAAGGCCTCAGTGCGTGGCCGTTTTTAGCTTTCGTCGATGATGTCCGCAACACGATGGTATGTACCCGTGAAGACCGATCCATGGGGTACGTTCCATTGCATGATGTAGGAGGCAACTAGGGGGTGACATACTCTGGTGAACTCTGCCGCAAACAGAGCCCGTTTGCGGTAACGAGCCCTTGATTAGGCTTGGATTAGGCCCATCGCATACTTGGCCGTCTTGGCTATGATATCCTACAGGATGCTACCTGATGCTACACCTGCTACATGATCGTTGCAATCCCTATCATCATCGCCCTGCTTATTGCTGAGCGCTGAGCGGCATCCTGCTGACTGTGCCAGAGGAACTGGGCTCGTCCTGGCGCACTTATCTAGGATCGCGTCTGACTCTCCGTCGACCCCACTGTCTGGTGCCCCACCGTTCAAGTGGCTAAAGACTACCGCACACCTCATAACTGTTGCAACGAGATGGCACTCCCGGACACCGACAGGATCATCTTCTACGACATCCCGGGCACCGTCCCCGGCTCAGCCTGGTCGCCCAACACTTGGAAGACGCGGTGCGTACGCTTGCGGCACCAAACCGTGTCCCTTCACTCACATCGGCCTCTACCTAGGTTCGCGCTCAACTACAAAGGCCTTTCGTACCGCACGGAATGGGTCGAATACCCAGACATTGCATCCGTCCTCACCGCTCTCGGAGTCGAGCCGAACCCACCTGAGGTCGCCTCCTGGCCCTACACGCTCCCCGCGATCTACGACCCTCTCACGCGCAAGACGATCATGGAGTCCTCCAAGATCGCGCTCTATCTCGACGAGACCTACCCCAACACGCCCGCGCTCCTCCCTGCCGAGACGCGTGTCTTCCAGTCCGCCTTCCAGCACGCGTTCCTTACCGAGCTGCACCTGAAGCTCTTACCGCTCATCCTGCACCCCACCGCGGCGACGGCGCTGAACCCGCCGAGCGCGAAGTACTTCTTCGAGACGCGCGAGAAGGCGCTGGGGATCAAGCTCGAGGAGCTCAGTCCGCCCGGATCGGAGAAGCGTGCAGAGCAGTGGGCGGTCGCGGAGAAGAGCTTTGGCGTCGTGGCGTCGTGGTTCGAGGCGGCTGGCGACGGGAGACTGCTGTTGAGCGGTGGGGGCCCTGCCGGCGACGGCGGCAAGGTCACCCAAGCAGATACGTATATCGCTGGTGTGCTGATCTGGTTGCGCATCGTCTTCGGGGCGGACAGCGAGGATTGGCGACGCGTAGAGGGCTTTGACGGGGGCCGTTGGAAGCGTTACTTGGCCGTACTCGAAAAGTGGGCCGATACAAGCCGCTGAAGACCTTGCAAATGGTATTAAGACGACGTTCAAGTCCTACTGTGTAATCGTATCTCCGAACATGTGCTCGAGAAGGGTGGGGTAATCTCACAGCTTTCGTACAATTCTATCACGCGCTCGTCAGCAGGGATGCAAGATTACGTCGACGTAGGCGGTGATTCAGTTATTCAAGTCGCGCAGGTGGTACCGTGGACGTGTCTGTTGTCCAGACGTTTGTTCAGCTTCTATCAAGAATGTGCTCTCGATGCACAACGTCCTAGGGCGATCATCGGTAAGAGAGGATGCCGCAGATAGCATTCAATGAGGTGACTGAGGTGAGCCTTCCGTGTGGGTCAGTCAGTGTCAGGCGCTGCGTTGTCGTCTGAGATCAGGGTTCTGACCACATTATCAGCGCGCTGTCCTGCCAATTTGACAATTCTGAATCTATATAATTGCGATCCCCATCCAACAAGCGAGGATGGCTGACTGAGCCATGTACCCGTTGGCGCTACACTAGTGAGACGTTAACTTGGATAGTATTTAGGATGACCTCGCAACGATCGCCATCCCATCTCACGAGAAGATATACCGGAGCGTAGTTCGTCGTAGTCTTCACGAGATGGCGCTTCCAGATACCGACAGTATCATCTTCTACGACATCCCTAGTACGGTCCCGGGCTCAGCCTGGTCGCCGAACACCTGGAAGACGCGGTACGTGTGTCGCCTCCACACAGCGCCCGTCTGCTCAAATCACAATCACAACACAGATTCGCCCTCAACTACAAGGGCATCCCGTACCGCACAGAGTGGATCAACTACCCGGATATCGCTTCATTCCTCTCCGGTCAGGGAGTGAGCCGAACCCGCCGTCGGCTGCACCATGGCCGTACACCCTCCCCGCGATCTACGACCCGCGCACGCACAAGATCGTCATGGAGTCCTACAAAATCGCGCGCTACCTCGACGAGACCTACCCAGACACACCCGCGCTCCTCCCCCCCGAAACACGCGTCCTCCAGGCCGCCTTCCAGAAAGCGGTCGTCAGCGCGCTGCACGAGAAGCTCATGCCGCTGGTCCTGTACCCCATCACGACTACAGCGCTGGGCCGCCGAACCGGAAGTACTTCCGTGAGACGCGAGAGGCCATGCTCGGGTGCACGCTTGAAGAGCTCAGCCCGCCGGGCTCGCTGAAGCGTGCGGAGCAGTGGGAGGCCGTGGAGAAGGGGTTCCGTGTCATAACGTCGTGGATCGAGGCAGCCGGAGATGGGAGGCTGCTGCTGTGCGGCGGAGGCCCGGACGGGGACGTCAGTGGGGTCTGCCATGCGGACACGGATCTCGCGGGGAGTTTGATCTTGGTGCGCACCCTTTTCGGGGCGGAGAGTGAGGAGTGGGGCGGGTCGAGAGGTTTGACGGGGGCCGTTGGACGCGGTACTTGGCTTTCTTTGAGCAGTGGGCAGACACAAGCGGTAGAAGAAAAGCGACCGCACCACCGATCGCGTATCTGTGTCCAATTATTTTATATGCCTGCTCGCCTACTACCACTTCAGCTAGGCACGTTGTCATGGATGTATGGATTCTGTTTAGACTAGTATACTGCATTAGTATGCGGTAGTGTTCCGACGCCGCAGTCGTTAGAGCAGCGTGACTCGTCAATGCGATACTCGCTCACATGTAAATGCCTCGTCGCGAAGGATGCGGTTCACACATGATACAAGGCAGTCAATACAACAGAGCTCAAACCGACGGCCATCACAACATCGATCAAGACGGGTTCAAAGGCATGAATAGAACGTGAGCGTTCCGGATCCGCTCTCAAGCTACAATACACAACACCGAGCGGCAAGCCGACGTACGCGGTGCGCCCCGACCGAGGGGCGAGGCAGCAAGTACAGGACTTCCGGAGGGTACAAACAACGTGAACGGACTAAACGCAACGGTCAAAGCCATGCAGGTCTAGCATCGCAAAAAGCGAGAGGGTAAAGTAAACGGTTGAAACCACTGCGAGGGTGGGTATCACGGGGAGCGGCCGGGGCCACGGCGCGATGGGGTGGGTGGTCGGCGAGGAGGGGTGTCCACAGAAGCCAGTTCTGCCTCCTGCGACAACGGCGAACGCAGCGACCAGAACGTTGTGAACAGACGAAGCAGAACCGCGCGAGCTGGGCCAGACCACGGGAAGGTATGTCGCGGGAGAAGGGGAGGAGAAACGGTATAACGGTCGACAGCCTAAAGGATACAAGTCAACGCAGCGGGTGAAAGCGAGATCAGGACGGTATGGACAGAGGGGAGTTGTTAATGTTATATTAGCCTTTGTACACCTTGTTCGGCTCTCCTTGGGCCTTAAATTGGCAGGGAGGAGGCAGAGATTTAGATCCCGTCGTACGCATCCTCGGGCGCGATGCTATACACGGTATCCGGCCTCTTCACCCCCGACACCTCCGCACGCGCGGCAGACGTAGGGGCAAGCTTCCCAGGGCTCGGCGGGCGCGCCGCCGTGGGACTACCCGGCTTCGCACCGTCACCAAAGTGCGCCTGGGGCAGCGGGCTCGGCAGGTCGAAGCTCTCGGACGGCTGCGCGGACACCGGGGCATTGGGGTAGTTCGTGTCGGACACGGGCGAGAAGGCGCGCTCCTGGAGGTAGATCTCAGGCAGGATGGGCGGCGTCGACGGCACGCGGTCGATCCCATACGCGGGCGATTGCAGCGTCGCCTCGTACTTGGGCGTCGGCGGCGCCGCGGCGTACCGCCCCGGCGAGGGTAGCGTCCCAAAGGACTCCCCCGTCTGCGGTGTCATGGGGAACTCGATGACGTGGGGGTGGCCCGGGATCGTCAGCTCCTGCTCGTCGTCCTCGGGGTCGGCGAAGGGCGATGCGACGTCCTCCTTCGGCGCAGGCGGGGGCCGCGCCCCGGCCTTCTCGTCGGGGTATGTCTGAGCACCCGGCGGCGCGATGTTCAGGCTGCGCGAAATCTCCGTGTACTGCTGCTCCTGGAACGGCGTCACGCTCGACCGGCTCAGGTCGACGTAATGCGCGTCGGGCCCGACGCGCTGTTCGCCTTGCTGCTGTCCGCTGCGCTGGCGGTTGAGGATATCAGTGACGAGGTCGGACGGCTGGCGGTACAGGCTCGCTTTGGCGATGTCGGTTGGCTGGCGGCTGAGCATTGCGCCCATGGACGGCTGGCGGTTGAGAGCCTGCTCCGCCCCGACGGACGGCTGGCGCGAGAGGACAGAGACGGCGCCCATGGAGGCCTGGCGGGTAAGCGCAGCGTCCGGCGTCGTCGGCTCAGACACGTTGCGCATGTTGCCCATGGACGGCTGGCGGTTCAGGTACTGCGCGGCACCATTGGATGGCTGACGAGTGACGGGGGAGCCTGGAGCCTGGAAGATAACACCGTAAGGAGACTGGTTGTTCATGAACGGCGTAGCGGACGTCGGCGTTGCCGCATATGGCGTAGTCGGCGTCGACGGGCTATTCATGTATTGCCCAGGACTATAGCCATACTGAGCCTGGTAGGGCGCGTACGGCTGACCGTAGTAATTGTTGTCCCCGCCGTAGCCCGCGTACGACCCACCGAACGACGGCGGCACGGCGGCTATCGTCTGCCCCGTGAGGGAACGATCGTCGCGTTCGGCGTAGTTGCGATTGACGGAGCTCGCGCGCGACAGCACACCTTCGTCCGGAAGGATGACGGACTGGTGCTTGAAGTTGTGCGGGTTGAAGTCGTCATCCAGTGGGGCGTCATTCCTCTTGCGGCGCTGGTGGTAACCATGTTATTGAGCGAGACGGCTGCGAGGACGCGCTGTGGACTCACTATGAGGAACAAGGCCGCAAATACAAGAGCGGCGACTCCGACAATACCGGCAGCGACACCGCCGATAACAGCGCCGGCGCTGACAGAGGAGTCAGCGGAAGACGACGAGGCAGCAGCAGCAGCGCCAGTAAGTGTCGGCGACATGGATGAGCGGACGACGAAGGCACAAAAGACGTGATGAAGTGAGTCGAGTGCGCAGAAGTCGTGGACGGTATACTAGAGGTGGTGACGGCGTGGTAGAGACGGTCGTGCTTGACTGAGTCGAGGACGAAGACGAGCTCGAGGAGGACGAGGATGACTGGGACGACGAGCTAGAGCTAGACGTTGTCTTCGAAGACGAAGACGAAGTACTGCTAGCAGACGTAGAACTCGACGTCTGCGAAGTTGTCTTGTCGGTGGTACTCGAAGTGGTATGTATAGGTGTAGTTGTGGTTTGAGTGGTTTTCTCGGTTTCTGGAGCCGGTTTGGCGGTGGTGGAGGTCGCTGGATTGGATTGAGCTGGTGAGCGCGCATTCATATACCTGAGAGTTCCGACGGTCAAACTGCTCAACATATCGGCAACGACAAGTTTTGCCCAGTCAACGGGTCAGAGGGACCTGAGCTCACAGCATTCTCTATGCCGTGGCATTGATTCGCGTGAACCCGATTCTGCGCGGTTCCATGTCTTATGTGAGCGCTATCGAAACATTAAATGCAGAAGGGCATTTGCGGAGTTCCGATAGCACTTCAAACATCGCGGTCAAACGCAAGCGAAAGGCCATTGCGCTTGGTGCTGGACGCAGTTGTAGCAATTGCTCAGTGAGGAAGCGACCTCCGAAATCGCGTCGGTTCCACAGCACCCTCTTCTGCGCATAAATCCACAGAAAACACTAGATACTCACAAGTCGATGGCTTTTCCGTGGCAGGGTCTACGTCAGTGGGACCACTATCGCCGCCATCCCCACCGAGACCGGGGATGCTCGGAAAGAGACCGCGTCCGGCAAGGCGACGGTGCGCATCGCGTCTGTGGAACTCGACAGCGGCGTCAGCCATGGTTTGCGCTTCTCGTTCTTTCCTTTACGGTGGTGGTGCGATCGTCAAGCGAGCGTGATGTACAAAAGAGAGACGGGGAAACGAGGGTGGGGCTCCCGGGGAACAGGGAGAGCAGACGACCGCAGACAGAACCGGGACGAGGACGGGGAGGAGAAGGAGGAAGAAAGCAGCTCTGCACCACCCGTCCTGATCCCTTCGGAGACGCATAGCGACCGGCTAAAGTTTGCTAACAGTTCTCGAGATGCCATATAAAGGCATTTCCAGGCAATGAGATGTCCCGATAAGGGCTTACATGCGTGTCATCGCGATAGAATCTGTCGCGTGAGTCAATCAATTGACCGACTCTGGCTCTCCTCGATATAGCGGCGTGCAGCTGCCGCCATCCCTCTCACGTCCCTCAAGCCCTGCGAACACGCTCTCCGACGATCTCCCCCCGACGCACGGCCTCCTCGAAGCGTTGCTGCTCTGCATGCCTTCTCGTCGACAAGCTTGGCACGAAGTTGCCGTCGACTGTCGCGACGATCGACCGCGTACAGTAGCACGGACCCGGGTTAACGCGCCAGCGTTAAATCGATCCTCCCTGTACGGTACAGACCACTTCCATGTCCCAGCCGGGCGTTGTCATGGCAGGATCTAAATGACCGGGCAGACGACCGTCCTGCGCTGCGGCTTACTGAAATACGCAACTTAAAGCCTAGGCCTCCCACCTGCCACCGGGAACGTTAACCTACGCGCAACGTCCACTCACCTGGCACTGCCGCGTCTACCACTGGTCCTCGTCTGACCTCTGCATGGCCCGCCTCGCACCGTGCTTGGCATGCTCGTTGGCTCCTCTGCGCGATGCTGGCTCCTCCTCGTCTGCCTTGCTGTCCTCTGTGCGGCCGCACTCGCTGAGAATGTGACCATACAGTCCACTGCGTCGGAGATCGCGTACAGCCCGCCTGCATGCAACACCACGGCGGCGTCGTGCGAGAGTGCATGGTACGTCCCACCCGTCGCCCGACGCAACCACAAGCTCACCGCGACCTCATCACAGGCAGGTCGCAATCTCCCCGGACGACCCCACCGCACTCGTCACCTCTACGAGCGGGCCGACCAACGGGAGCGCCGCCCTCGTCCCGCAGCTCTTCCTCACCTTCACCGGCACGGCGCTCTACATCCGCACCTCCAACGCGTCCACCGCCGTCGTCAACGTCAGCCTCGCCACGCACAATCCTGACTTCGCCATCACCGCGACCGTCGACACCGCGGAGACCGCAAATGGACTGATCACCGTCGTCGGGCTTCCGAGCGACCGCCCGACGACGCTCACGATGATGTTCGTGCCGTCGCTCACCGCGACGACGCTCGACGTCTCCAATATCACGATCGTCACGACAGGTAATGAGTGCGTGTCAGTGTTCCACTTGCTCGTGTGCTCCGGGCTGAATGCGTTATGGTCCCGCAGTTCGCCGTTCTCGTCCTCACCGTTACCCAGTTCCACTGCAATACCCACCTTCTCGCCCGTCGTATCCCCGGCGACGTCTTCACAAGCGTCCTCGAAGCAAACGCACGACGACATCATCGCTGAGGTGCTCGGCGCCGTCCTCGGGGTCGTGGTCTGCCTCTTTGCTGCTGTCGGTCTACTCTTCTGGAAAAAGCGTCGGCGGAAACAAGTGTACCCACCTCAGACTCCCGGTGACTGACACTAGGACAGTAGGACAGTAGCATTCTATAAAGTCGACCAAGGGACACAGCAATGTATATCTATCCTTTCTTGTATGTTACCCGGTCTACATCCACGCACCGTACCACATCGCACTCCAAGTCCCCAACAAATACATGATGCATTCACTATGGCTCGTCCCAGAACCCGCCCCAGGGCACCATCCGGAAGTACTCCGTCCCCGCCGCCCCGCGGAGGACGTCCTGCCCCTGTATCAGCCTCAGCTCGCGCCCCCTCATCCGCCGCACCTTCCTCTCCGGCTCGCGCGCGTCCAGCTCCTCGTCCGTCGGCAGCCTGTCCGCCTCTGGCAGGCCCGCCGCGTGCTCGTGTGTGAGCGTGAGGAGCGCGTGCGTCTTGCTCAGCGCGTGTGCGACCGCGTGCGCCAGCGGCGTCTCCTGCTCCGCGCCGGCCTCTGCGCTGGCGGAAGAGGGGACGGAGGGCGCGGGCTGGAAGTGGCCGAGGACTAAGGCGGAGAAGAGGTCGCCCACGCCGGAGAAGTAGCCGGGGAGGCACGGGACGCAGCGCGCGTGCACCGTGGACGTGGACGCGGCGTCGGTGGAGGAAGAGATGCAGGCGAGGAAGTCGGCGTCGGTGCTGTCCGTGTCGGTGGGCTGGGCGGCGGGCGGGAGCGCTGCGCGGAGCCAGGCTTTGAGCGGGATGGAGCTGATGACGACGTTGGGGACGTGATAGTCTTCGTGCAGGACGCGCAGGGCTTTGCGGAGGGAGGCGAGGTCCGTTATGCGGGTATCCGTTAGCACTCTGTACGAACGCCTTCAGCGCGAGACACGGATCAGTCGAGGCATACTCACTCTACTTCGAACCAGTTGGGCGTGATGACGGAAGAGTATTGCAGCGCTTCGCGGTAGATGGGTATGCATTCCGGCGAGACGTAGAGCCTGCCTGCGTCGCCCAGGACAGCTGGACGAGGGTCACGCGATCGGATATGCTTCTAGTGTACAGGAAGAGCGAAACTCACGATCGAGTAGGTAGATGAGCTCTGGGTTCTTTTGCTTCATCTTGCTGGCGAGGTCCTTGACGGCTGCCAGGGCCTCCGCACCGGGGACATACCCTACGATCGAGTGTGCATAGCGCGACATCCACCAGTAGATCATGTGCCTACCCGTCAAGAGTCTCTCGCAGAGCAGTAGTCCATTTTGTTCCATCAACTCAAACAGCTTCGCGAGCTCAGCCGCCGTGGCCCTCGCTCCGCCAAAGCGGCCATATCCTGTCAATAGCGAGGACGGACCCTACGCCTGAATCTCCATTGAGCCTACCGCGCTAGCAAACCGCGCGACATACCAGAGTGGTTCGAGAAGTTCACGGTGTTGACGACCTGGATGCCGCGATGCAGCCCGCGCGTGAGCCATACCGCGCGAGAGCGTCATGGGGAAGGCTGGACGTACGTCGACATCGTATCCGAGGCACTGCAGGGGAAACACGGCGGCCTTGCCCCCGACGTACCCGAAGGTGACGTGGGACTGGATGCTCAGGATGCGGCCTGCGGTCTGCTGGGGCATGGCGGTGGCGAGCAGGGTCTGTGCGGGCGGCGGAGGGCATACTGCGGCAGGCGAAGACCCGTTTCAATGTTCGGGAGGAGGATCGCTTTGACTCGGGGTGGCGAGATAAGATTAGATCGACCCTGTGCGATCGGTTTTCGGCGTTCGCGGGGTCGTCGACCTGTTGGGCCAGTTTGTTGAAGTCATCTTCTACTTATGCAGGTCTCATAGCAAACAATGTCACGATCCTAGACACGTCCAGACATATCATCAATACCGCGGGCAATAAGTATTCTCAGGAACTACACACGACAACCGAATTACTGAAAGCTGGAAGTGAGCGATGTTCGTGCTTTCCATCATCAAGGTACCGACTTACTTGCGCAGTTACAGTACTACTACTGACGGATGCTCCCTGGCTCAGGACACCGTTGCGGTGCATCCTCAACACTTCGGTGCGCCACCCGAGCAGGCGATCACCAACGAGCTCAATAAAAAGTACGCAAACCGCGTCTTGCACGACGTCGGGCTGTGCATATGCGTGTTTGACCTCGCGGAGGTCGGCGAGGGGAAGGTTCGGTACGGAGATGGGTTTCTATGGTACAAAGGTGCGCATATCTCCGATATGAGGTTCATAGAGGGGCCTGAGAGGGAAGCAGTGATATTCAGGTTGACCGTGTTCCGACCATTCCCCTCCGAAGTCATTCTTGCGAAAGTCAAGTCTTCAGATGAAGACGGCATTCGACGTGCGTCTTCACTGTGAAGGCCCGGCACAGTTTACTCATGTGCTGCAACAGTGACGGTCGGTTTCTTCGACGACATTTATGTCCCCCTTGTATTCCTCTCAGAGCCCTCAGCATTGTAAGCCTCCCCGTATCCGTTTCCACTCCCTGTAGCCTGAGAAACATCCCTTTCGCCCCTTCTTTCACCCAGCGACCCAAACGAGCGCGCACACTTCTGGATGCCCAGCTCCGAAGCCACCTCTGCGCACGAGCTGCTAGACTCTGCGGTGGCCGACAGGATGTACATCGACACAGGCGAGGTCGTCCGCGTGCGCGTCGAGTCCGACGAGTTCTACGACGACGAGCCTGGTCCCCCCAAGGCGACGGAGGGCGTGCAGCAGGCGCATGAAAACAGACGGCCGCCATATACCATCATCGTAGGTACCTCGCCCACTTCTTTGGACTTGTGCTGAGACATATTCAGTGCTCGATAGCGGAGCAGGGTTTGGGTCCCGTGTCGTGGTGGAAGCCTGGGGCCGACGCAATGGATGAGGGATAGCAGTGTGCTGGGGATGTCTAATAGGTGTTCATTGTCCAGACGCTGTAGCCATACACTGTTCGTGCGGCGTTCCATAGTGCCGTGTAATACTACTGCTGATACTTGTCTACATGAGGCCCGGCTCTCGCGGATAATAAAGGGAATCAAACAAAATATTGCTGATACTATGTTTGCTTACTCCAAGTCGTCACGATGTATTGTCTCTCGTACCTTCAAACCATGTTGACGACCGCATGGCTCATCACAGCCTGCAACTGCTCCAAGTCCGACTTCGGGTCTTTCAACCACGCCTCCGCCTTCCGCATGAAGACCCCCTCCTTCAGCGCGTTGTAATACTCCACATCTCGTTGCAGCAGTATCTGCCAGCAGGACCATCGTCAGCACTTGGCAGCGGAACGCACACCAGAGACGTTTCTCACAAGGTCGAGCCACATGCATAGCCGCTCCGCCTCCTCCGGGCTCTCCATGTACCTCCCGTCCCTCGCGTTCAATTGAGGGTGCTCACGATCCGGGTAGCTCAGCCAGCTGGGGTAGGCTGCCGCCAATATCGCAGGCTTCACGACATGCGCGCTCCAATCCACAACATCGGAGATCTGCCCCTCCGCGTCCATACAGACGTTGCGCGGGCTGAGGTCCTCGTTCACGGGCACGCACCGCAGGAGGGGTGCATCGAGGTTCCGGATCGCCTCCGCGAGGTGCACCTCGAGACGCGCGAACGCGCGGCGGATCTTCGCCAGCTCGCGGTCCGCCTTCGTTTCAGCCAGCCTTGTCCTCAGAACGGTCACGGCGGAACCGTCATTGTCTGCATGCACTCGTGCGACGGAGGCGGACATGAGCGTGCGCTTCTTTTGGAGAAGCCACCCGAAGTAGTCCTCGATGCGCTCGAAGACCGCAGGCGCGCGGGACGCGTCGAAGGGGTGGATGCAGGGCCCGAGCCGGGCGGTGTCGTTGGTGGTGGAGATGGAGACGATGCTGCCGATGTGTGACGGGCAGGGGACGCGGAACATCGAGAGCGTGAGATCTGCGTAAGATTGGAGGTTGCTTGCTGGACGTGCGCAAATGATCGTGAGTCTGCGCAGAGAAGTAGGAGGTCTGGGCGTACCTTTTGGTTGTCGGATAGGCCGCTGAAGTTCCATAGATAGGTGTACCTCTTGGATATTCTGTGATCATGTAGGCGGTGCCCGTGCTACTCACTCCGGCCGAGAGCACCTTGGGCAGAGGACCCTCGTGCGTACAGACATCCACTCCATCATAGCGCGTTCCGGGACATCGTCTTCTTCCATTGCCGTTTGGCTGTATCGTCCTTCTGCGACGCGTCATTGAATAGTTTGACTCTGTACCAGACACCCTTCTGATGCAGTGCATCGAGAACCTATCGACGTCCTCAGCTACAGCATCTTAAGTGACAAAGTGTTAAAAGAGGTCACATTAGAGTCCTCCGAGCTACGCGGAGCCAGAGACTCTGGCTTCTCCCCTGAATCTGCTCGAGCGACTTCGCAATTGCGGCTACATCCCGCGCCACAGACGTCGACTCTCCGTCGACAGAGTCGAGGAGATTGGCCAGCTCGCTATGTTTCTCCTGTTCAGTGCCTATGTTCCCATCGATGTCCCAGAATACGAGCATAGTAAGCTAAACGAGCACAGGGATAGCTTTCCAAATGATGAGATGCTCAAGGCCAGCTCGAGGCCATGAGCGATGTCGCCGGAGTGAAGGCTGTGCCCACGGGCGCGCCGAAGGCACTCAGGCGCGTCGCGACGCGATCACGGGAGCGCGTAAACAGCTGTCAATACCCCTGCTCCTGCGGCCACTGGCAGTGGCACTTAGGTCTGTGAAGTACTGCCATATACATACAGTACCTTCACGTTGCCCGCTGGTCCGAGTGATCTCAGTTTTGGTACACACAACAGCGTGAGACGAAAGCAGAGCCCCAAAAGAAATATGCTCACGCAACCCAACGCATAGGCATGGAACAGCCTGCAATGAGTACGTTGTGGTCCAGAGCAGACGATAGCTTACGGCGAGAACTGGATAGGACGCTAACATGCAACATTCAGGCCAAATCTCTTCAGGCACGCCCATCCATGCAGTGCGGCAGAAGGTATCGAATGCAGATAGACGAACAGTACTCGGCATCCAGATGACATCCACTGTGCCACGACGTTCAGTCTTAAAGGTCCACATCCATGCCAGACCCTGCGGCCGGCGTTTCTGCTTGTGGAGTTCCTTCCTTGTCAGTTTCTCTCTCCGCCATAGCACGTCTGAGGTCACGATCAGCTCTTGATAGCATAGACAAGGCACATTCGACGGACCTGAACGCCTCACGACACTGCTGCAGAAGCTTGGGAGTCTTCCATTTCTGCATTTTTGAGACGGTGGCGAGCATATCTTGGTCCAATTCTGTACCAAATATCACTTGCTGGACGGGACGAGCACGTACAGCCCGGCTCACCTTGGTTTTCGCCTAGCAATCTCAATTTGTCTAGCTGGAGGCACTGCCTGCAATGCAGACACATGAAGTCTGAGATGTGGAAGTGGAAGTACGACACGAAACATACCATGAATTGTGGCGGTCGAAAAACTGCACAATGTGAAGCGGCCCATCAGCCGCTTGCTTCCCGCTCCACAACCCCTTGATACGTTTTGGTATAGCAGGATCGTCAGACTCGAAAACGACGGCTGGCCACCATGGGAAGGTTTCTATGCAACCCGTTGAGTTACTATGCAAATGCATCACTGCAGATCCTTTGGTGCTTACTTGCTTTCGCCCATACTGTACGTCAAAGCAAGGTTAGCTGTTAGCACAGGCAGATCACTGTGGGACGCACCCAGTGTCCCCCCTTCCAAGGATTCTCCTTCGGTAAGCACGACAACTCCCGGTTCTTTCTCTTCGACTTCACCCGCACCAGCGCCCTCCGCATCAGTGAGGTCGCTGAGATCCGACATATCCGACTTGGAATCTTCGTCGACATGGTGCGAGGGCCCCGCCACCGCTGATGTAGCCCTTGCCTGTGCAGCCCTTTCCGCCTCAGCAGCAGCAGCAGCTTCTGCTCTCTTGCGCTCCTTCTCCAGTCGTTTTTGCAAGTTCTTCTCCCGCCGAAGTGCAGGCGTGTCCAGCGTCTCGATGATGATGATTCGCACAGGTTCATCGGGTTCGTCGTCCTCTGCTTTCTCTTCTTCTACTGGCGCGGGAACTTCGGAGGGTTGATCCTCTACAGCCATAGATTGATCGACCTGCATTGGTTCATCGCTCGGTACAAGGCTCTCGACCATAGCTTCGAGCTGCGCGGTTCTTGTGTTTGACTCTCGGGCTCCGCAGGTGGACTGTGGACTCCGCTGCGGGCGCATCGGCGTCGGCACTCTCCCCTTCCGTAGCTTGAGGCATGCTGGCTCTTCCTCGGCAGGTTGAGGTGCTCTTTCTGAATCCGTAGGCTTGGGCTCACCCAGTCCTCTTCCTCCGTGGGTTGCAACTCCGCAGAGACTTCCTCTACAGAGTCGCTCTCGTGAAGCGCAACTTCAGATCTTGATGCACGAGCTCATCTTCTGGATTGGCTGTGCGTCCGTAGATGCTCTGCGGGGGCGGTCCATGGAAGTGTCAGCAGACTGCTCCGCGGGTGCATCCGGCGCGCGAGCATCGTCCATCGAGACATCCTCGATAGACGTTGGCTCGGCAGCCGTCTCGACAGCCATTTCGACATCAAGCTGGGGTCTGCTTGTGGAGAACTGCGCTCTGCGTGATCGGCGCTGGTGGACGTCTCAGGAACGCTTGTGTTGTGCGAGAGGTTCTTCAATTGCAGTATCCTGGGCTTGCACAGGCTCAGCGCGAAGAACCTCCTCTTCTGCCACTGGCTCAGCGTGAGGAGCCGCCTCTTCTGCTACTGGCTCAGCATGAGGATCTGCTTCCTCTGCCACCGGCTCTGTGGGAGCTCTCGCCGGCTCAGCCTGCTCGGGTGCAGCGATTCTTCATCCGCGTTCATAGTCTCATGCTCTACCGAGGCCACGGCTGCTGTAAGTTGCGACTTCCCGCGAGCTACGCAAAGTCTGCTCAGTATTCTGTACCACCACATGTTCCGATAAGTACTTACTCCCTTTGCCTTTCTTCTTGGTCGGACTGGGCTGGGCCGCAGGTCGCTGCCGCCCGCCACGCAGCTGATCAGGCGGTAGGATCCAACCCATGTTGAACATCTTGAACGACTGCTGACTGTCCACCCCTTCCACCGTTTCTGCCGCAATCTTGCCAGGCTCTGCGATAACGTGCTTCTTGCGCGGTCGTTTAGGCTTCGCCGGGCAACTGGTTCTTCCTCCGAGGGGATCTCTGGCTCCGCAGCTTGCGTTGACGGTCCTGCCTCAGGCTGAATTTCCTCCGTTCTGGCTTCGGGAGCTTCGGCCTCGGGCTGCACCGGATTTGCGGATGAACGTCGAGATCTCAGTGCGCGGAACCCAGGGGACGCGTCCAGCCTCTCGCGACGCTTCCGCTCCAGAAGCACCTTGCGATTGACCTTCAGTTTTACAGGCTTCGGTTCGGGCTCGGGTGGCGGGGGTTTCATCTGAGGCAGTTCGTAGCTGAACAACGCATCGAGTGGTGGTTTGTCCAGTACGAGATCGATATCATCCTTAATTGTGTCCTCGGAAAGGAGGAGGTCAAGCAACTCCACGGGCGGTTCGAGATCACCAACAGCCGGACGAGGGGGAGGTGGCGGCGGGCCGTCCTCTTCCATGGCGTCTGAGTCTTGCAGGCCGTCATCGGCAGCGCCTTGGTTGTTGGTGGTAGGCGGGCGGGAGACGAGCTTGTCCAGCTCGGCCATGATCGGTTCAGCCGCACCCAGCACCTTCTGGGCCGTCTTGTGGTATGCAGTACCGGGCTTGTTGTACAGCATTGCATTGGTCGCCACAAGCTTGATGTCATCCTGAGAAGGTATGGTTGTGATACGTCCGTACAAATGCATGTAGCAGTGGTACGCGTACCTTGAATTCCTGCAAGTCGAGGTACTGATGCCCGTTCAACTTTTCGTCGATAACGCTCCAGCTCATCGGGCGCTCGACAATCTCGAGGTAGTCAGGGACGTCTTCCAGCGAAACAGGGTTCCGGAAGACATCCATTCGATCGGCCCTGTGATATATCTCAATATCTACTCTTCAAGGGGTCACGCATCTCTACGCACGCTGTTATCCTCTCGAATGCGTGTCTCAGCACTGGCTCGTGTGCCAATAGAAGCTTGTCAAAGACGTATTGAATCGCTTCCACACGGTCGAGCTTGAGGCTCTCGCGTTTCCGACACATCTCTGCGATCATACGGATGCTCTCGAGGTCGCGCCGTTGGCGTTTCATGAACTAACGAATAGTCAGCTTCGTGTCGCAAATTCAAAGAACAACGTTGGGCACCTCGAGCTTGATCGCTTTTTCTTCATCCGTATGCTGCAAGGACCCAGCATTCGCAGTCCAAGGTTCCAGGTGGAGTCTCTTCAAGAATGCCGCGCCTCTCCTTGCCTCTCGCTTCAGGCTCCAGTACTTACACACAAGCACGACGAACTCGCGTTTGTGCCTCACGGCAACTTTGCTGATATAGTGGAGAATTCGCTCGAGAATGATGCGCGGGATGAGGGGTGGACCCGGCTTGTACGTCTTGGCGTACGCTCGGGCGGTCTTGTTAGATTTAGGAGAAGGGTTTCTGTTATCGTAGACGTCAGCTTCGGCGTGCTCCGCCTCGAGAGCTGCAGCGCGAGCATCTTGTTGCTCGTCCTGGAATGCTTTTCAGATCGCTTGACCATAGACCCTGCAGGTCGCAATACCCACCGGTAGATGTTTCTCGCAGAACGCCGCCAGCATCGGCGCCTCAGAACCTTGTGAGGCCTTCATGGGCATCAAGAGCTTGTCTTTGCGAGCGCACGTCACATGAAAGGCAACAAAGCAAGACGGCTTGTTGCACTGGATGCATGCACCCTCCTTGACGTCACACAACGAGCATTTCTACGGCGCGGTGAGCAGGATTTGATACATTGACAATGCTTTCGTACTCACGAGCCTCCATCGTGGTTTGGATATCCGGTCAATGCCCGTTATTGGCTCCATAAAGACGTCGTTTGCGACCCGGGTCTCTGGGACCCAGATAGCACATAGCAGATGTACCCAATCTCCGTGAACTGTCTGTTTGAACGCGCCACCTTCGTTCGGGCACAATACGCACGACTAGAGACTGGTCAGCTAAGAATGAGGTCTCAGTTGGTACTGAACATACCACTGGGTTCTCTGGCGAGACGGTACATTTGCGACATAACCATTGACCCTCAGGAATGTATGGTACACCGTAGCAATCTGTGTACCCAGTCAGCATGTCATAGAACTGTCCGTCCACCGCCTTCACGCTGACCTTGGTGTACTGCCAGATTGCACCCGTCACAGAACACAATGGCATTGGTGTTCTCACCCTCCGAGTCGTCGCATATCGCGCAGGTTGAGTCCTCAGACGGGAGCGCCAAGTCTGGTTTGGGTATGTTCTTCGTCTGCAAGGCACTGTTCGACGCTGGAGGCCACGCTCAGAAAGCAGAAGCGATACATACCAGATCGAACCATTCTTTCTCGAGACGATCCATGATAATCTCGAACAACTCATACGACACGGCGCCATGGCCGTCTTTCTTGCGCTCAGCGTTCACCGCATCGAGCCATTCCTGATCTATGATCTGATGTGAGTACACGCAAACCAAAGGACCTGCATACTATGCGTCCACGAGCTAACGAGTAATGCATGGACGTTGTGTGATCCCCTTCGCATGTGATGAGGACTCGTACCAGAGCAGTATGGGTATAGCGCTGCGCACGAATAACACAACTTCCTCGTCCATCGCTACATTGTCTTTCGACGAATACAAGCAATCAGAAAAGCGTGAAATCCAGGTCCCAGCATGCAAGAGATCCACACAGTTCGTAGCATCCATTCACCCCAAGTCTACATGGTCTGAACGAACGACTATCTTCGCTCGTTTGAGATTCTCATTCAGACTGCGCTTGTGGCCGGGACGTGTCATGAAGTTTGCCATGATGGTACAAAGGTGGAAACTTCTCAAGGACAGAACGGTCAGCGTAGCAACTCAAGCTGGCGGCTCACAATCAGGGTATAACCTTCACACAACGTCCATTCCCACTCCTACTCTATGGATACGCATGTATCAGAAGTAATGCAGGACGCACCTTGCTCGTCCATATCATATTCAACTTGCTCTGCGAGCTCACTCTCCAAAGGTTCTGCGAATGATGGTGTCAGGCCCTTCAAGGAAAGGTCGAAACAGTTGCGTACCGATGTAGCGAATGTAATGCTCCGGTCTCTTGAATTCGGAGAAGTCATTGTCTATGCGGTGTGAGCTTGAAGGTACGTAGTGGGGAAGTCGTACTCACAGCCAAAAGACCTCATCTGCTGGTCATGGACACCGGATGGGTAGGAAGCAAAGTCGTCCTGGACTTTGGAGAAGGAGACCTTTGGCAGGGGCGCGGGCCCAGGCGAGACTCCACGACCCATTGTTGGGCTGTAGAGGAGTGATGCAGCTAGCTCAAACGACAATCCTGTCTTCAGAGTATGCAGAGTGCAGGTCTGTAGCAACGACGAGGAGGAGGAGGAGGAGGAGGAGGAGGTGATGGCGAGCTTCGAAGCGGGGAGCAGGTCGCGAGCGCGTCGACTTGCGCGCCTACGCGAAGACCAGGCGCAGTCCCGCCACCGCGTAACCCAGGTCGCTGCATCCTGCCTTGCATCCTACCGTTGCCCACATCTTTGTACGATTATTGATATTGACCAACAATGGACCCGTCAGTGCCATTGGTGGTCGATAATGGTACCGGCGTAAGTGTGGCATCTACCATCGCTGCTCGCGCTAAATCTCAGCTCGCTACACATCCAGTTCGTCAAAGTAGGCTACGCAGGTTCCAACTTCCCCGAGCATGGTATGTCTATCTCTGACCGAGCAGTAGACGTCCTCGACTGAATGGTGTTGTATTTAGTATTCCCGTCCATCGTCGGTCGCCCGATTCTGCGGGCGGAGGAGCGAGTTGGCACGACAGTGATCAAGGATATCATGGTCGGCGACGAGGCAGCGGAGAACCGGAATTACCTGCAGGTTACCCAGCCCATGGAGCATGGTATAGTGCGCAACTGGGAGGATATGAAGCTGCTCTGGGACTACACCTTCGACGAGAAGCTGCGTGTCAACACCCAGGGCCGCAAGGTACTGCTCACCGAGCCACCGATGAACCCCAAGGCGAATCGGCAACGGATGTGCCAAGTCATGTTCGAGGAGTACGGATTCCAGGGGGTGTATATCGCCATTCAAGCCGTATTGACGCTGTATGCGCAAGGTGCGTCGGGCCCCTCAATCTGTCACAATGCAGTCATACTGATGCTTGAATGCAGGTCTCACTACCGGTGTGGTCGTTGACTCTGGGGACGGTGTGACCCACATCGTACCCGTATATGATGGCTTCGCCTTGCCCCATCTCACACGTCGACTGGACATTGCTGGTCGTGATGTAACGCGGTATCTCATCAAACTTCTGCTCATGCGGGGGTACGCGTTCAACCGAACGGCTGACTTCGAGACTGTCCGGGAGATCAAGGAGAAGCTGTGCTATGTCAGGTGCGTCGAACTACAATTGTTCCTGAGGGAAATATGGTGATACTCAGTGAGCCTTCATCAGCTACGACCTGGACCTGGACACGAGACTATCGGAAGAGACAACGGTTCTCGTGGAGACCTACACAGTAAGGACACGTCGATCCCAGGCTCCGCACGTCTGCTCACATCACACCTAGCTACCGGACGGCCGAGTGATCAAGATCGGCTCAGAGCGATTCGAAGCACCCGAGTGCATGTTCCAGCCGCACCTCGTAGACGTCGAGCAGCCGGGCGTAGCAGAGATGCTCTTCCAGACTATCCAGAACGCTGCCGTCGATATCCGTGGCGAACTCTACAAGCATATCGTACTGTCTGGCGGGTCCAGCATGTACCCTGGTCTGCCGAGTCGGCTGGAGAAGGAGATGAAGCAGCTCTACCTTACGCAAGTACTCGGCGGCGACCCGTCGCGACTCAACGTACGTTGCACATATTTTCAGTATGACGATGGTGTTGAGTTTGCTCTACTCCCTCACAGAAATTCAAGATTCGCATCGAAGACCCGCCACGCCGGAAACATATGGTGTTCCTCGGCGGCGCGGTCCTCGCGGACATCATGAAAAGTCGGGAGGAGTTCTGGATCACGCGCGAGGAGTGGTTCGAGCAGGGCGTTCGCTCGCTAGACAAGCTCGGCCGCGGGGAGAACTGAACGTGAATGAATGTACTTGTATGTATATCCGAAACGAGAATTGGCTAACTAGGACTGCGTTGGACCCGGACCATGGTATGATCTACTACACGAGGACAAAGTAACACCATGCTTCAGGTAACCGTACATAGCAAAGTGGATAATACGCCCTTCAACAACAGGGGATTGCCCGTCTCCTCGGTGAACCCATGATCATAGACGGCTGATTCACGGCTCGCGCGAGCATATTGTATAGTCCTTACATGTTTTGGGCAATAGTGGCACAGCGGGTGCGCACGGTACTATGAAACATTCGTCTAAAGCATCTTAATTGCACACTGGGCGCATCGGGTCTTAGTCATGAGGCGAGTAAACTATTGAAACGTTACACTGTCGTTTTGATTAATTGACATCCGCACCTTGGTTTCCAGGATATCACCATCGTCCCGTCATTGCAAGTTTCCGCCATCACACCTTCTGGTTGTTTGTCTCTTCAGGCCCTAGCTCGCGGTGCTCGCGCGACAGCTGGGAAGAGATGCCAGCGGAATGATCACCATGACCCATCGAGTCGTCCACGGGCCTGCGGCGGAAGGGTCTTCTATCGATCCAAACGAAGGGCCATGTATATATACCAAACGCAGCCGAACTCATTCGCGGGCCCCGTGGACCGAGGCTGCTGGGTGCTTCCAACCTGTCGCGATAACTCCGTTGAGCGCCGTTACTCCTGCGCATCCCCAACCACTAGCAAGTCATCTTCAGGACAGCCGCGCAGACGTGCCAGCGCGCACAAGATGCTAATGCTTAGACATGTGCAGTGCAGCAACAACGTAGGTCGGCTTCTGCAGGCAAGACACCCGCTAGCGCGAACGGGCTGTAGCAAGCACGATGCCCATATAAGCTACGCAGACGCAGTGCAAAATCAAACTCTGCATGCGCCTCGACCTCGACGCGTGCGCCACCAGCTGAGGCTATGTGTCCGCACTCTCGAGACACCGAAGCAAGCTCGATACACGAACTTTCATCTCTTCGTCCTATTGTTGTTGTGTCTAGGCACGAGTAGTAGGGTCCGTGTCTGTCCATCAAAGAGTAGACCAAGAACATTCTGAGTTTCGACGACTATCCCGTCCCTAGGTCCACACAAATGCTCTGCGCCCCAAGGAATGTTGATTTCGGTCAATAATCCGAGTTTTGCAACGTCAATGCAGTGCCAAACATACCTGAGCATCCCTCGTTCATTCAAACGCGGCATCTTCCGTTTGACCTGTTCCTGCCACTGCTCCTCCAGGCGTCCTACCGCTGCAGGCTGGAGCGCGCGAAGCTCAGGGGACAAGTCTAGGAACACCCCGACACCCCTTGCCCTGATATTTGCGAATTGCTTGCCAGCTAGAACTCCATCCAACAGGGTGAGGTCTGCGTGCTGATCGAGTCTGGCCAACAGAATCTCCAATCTGCGTAGAGGGTCTTCCTTTTTGTGGAATTGAAGATGATGTCCACTTCATGCATGACGTCTGATACGATGGATGAGGCTATCGTGGAAATCCACGAGAAGTCGGGATCAATAGGGCATGAGCATTCGACGGTCAGTCGTTCTAACTTGAGTGCGCGGGCCAGATTGATATGCGGTTCTATGGTCTAATCAGCTCCAGTGTTTACACGCGTGCTGTGCATACGTACCCAATGCGGCCTTTTGTACATCGGGGCTGACGTCTCCCATGTATAGCGTCAAAACAAAGAAACGAAGGTGCGCGCGACTAGAGTCTAGAAGATGCTGACCCTTCTTTGATGCCAGAGTAAACGGCGAGGGAATGTCCATCTCCAAGCTGAGGAACTGCAGCTGGCAACCATCCTCTTCCGCGCACCGGATGAGGAACGCTTGGATCGCTGGGTCGATTGGCTCACAGAGTGCCAATGCACTGAGTTCACGACTTGTCCTCGGCAGAGGTGATAGTATGTCTACTGGCCCGGGCTCATCTTGTGTGCATCGTACTACAACGCAATGCATCCAAGTGAGAGCCGGGAGAGCGGACACCAGACGGCCGAAAAGCATGGCAGATGCAAATGTGACGTTGACGAGCTTCAAGGAGGCGACGGACTGGAAAGCGTGTGGCACGTAGGAGAGTGATTTTGGTTGGATATCCGCTACCCTCCATTCGGCATGACGCACTATCAATTCCTTGACGTTCGGCAATTTGCAAGCAAGCATGGCAACGAAAGTGGCCATGTGCGGGATTGGTAGTCGTCGTTGGTCCTGATCCAGCCCACCCGCAATGGCAATACGTTGTACCGCCTCTCGCAGATGTGGTTCGGCGCGGATGAGCCTAGAGAGTGCGACGACTTGCTCGCGACTGCGCACTGAGATCTGCCAGTGGAGGTGAAACCAGCTGCGGTGGTACCATGATTTGCAGACCAGCGTGCAGGCGATAAGCGTGCCCCATCCTGGGTGCGAAGTCCAATTGTTGTTGTCGCCACGCTTGCTCTCCGTGGCTACAATGTCGATGATGCGTTCCCATACTTCCACAGGGAGTTCCAGCCGCTGAGTGCTTGGCTCTGAGGCACTGACCGCGTGGCTCGATAGCTCCATTCCACAGTCCCCTCGCATGCCTCCGCTGCCCAAGGATGCATAAGATAACGTTTACATGAGAAATGGATGGTGACAGACTCATCAAATCAGCACTCACAACGATTTACTGCCTCCTGGGGAGTAATCCTCACTTATGTCCAGTTGAGACATTGTGCATCTGAGGGTGGCCACAAGACACGGAACTTGAACAGTCACGTCTATTACATCGAAGTCGAACATATCATTCGCTGTTTGAGACTTCAATGCTCTGTTTGTAAAAATTTCGAGTTCACCTTTAATGTCAGTTACTATGTCAAGTCTGCGCCCGAATACAAGGATGCCTATAGGCAGTGGGGTACTATACAATGTGTGACGCGGCCCCAGGTGGCGACAATGAGCCCTTGCTGTTATGGACGTGGTCAGAAAGAGACTGCTATACTTCCTTGCAACTCAGGCTTACCAAGTTATAGGAAACCCTAAGGCGAATTTGCGCTCCGTCACCCGTGATGCGACCTATCCTTCCATGATAGTCTACCACAATCACTCGCGCGGCGTTTGGCAGAATGACCCAGGACCGCGGTGGTACTGCAGTGTACGTAACAGAAGATATCTGATCAACGTGCGGGGTTTCTGCCGCATCTGTAACTTGTACGCGCGCGCGTTTATTCAAGCTCGAACGCTTGCAGCACCGATGGAGGCGGCGCCGCTGTTGCTCAACAACAGCGAATTGTCTCCCCTCTAATAGACCTCAACGTGTTCAAATGTCAAACGATCCCGTAGGTACCCCAGTCAGTACAGAATCCGGAATGCCGCCATGTGGGTACGCATGTGCTTACAAGCCTTCAAAGCGCCAACGAGCGGAACTCAATGCGCTGCTATGTACATACCCAGAAATTTCTGACGCGGTTTGCATATCAAATGTGGTCTGCATATCATGCATATGTGGGTGACACGAGCTATCGGGCTTAAATACCTGCATGAGCATGCTGAGACAGTAGTCTCGACAGTGACGCACGCACCAGACATCGGCAACAGGCATCCCCGACTACTACAGATATCCCTTCACTCGATACGCCGCAGTACAAAGTAGCATGTCAGAGCATAACGAGATATGCAGAGCTACGTGCTACACTCTGACAATGAACGGCACTTGTTACTACACCAATTCTTCCTTCAAGATCTCTACAAGACCATCGATCCTGGGCGTGAAATTCACAGTGAACGGCTTAGGGAAGATGAGTGCTTCATCGGTGAATGCATCCGGGTCAATCGGAGACGAAGCGTTCTGAGTGACGTTGAATCCCCAGAGGGTGAGAGCGGTAGTTATGAAGAGCGAGCTGACAAGGGTTTGAGACGAGACAACTTCACTTAAGTGAATGACTCACTTATCCGCCACATGTTGTCCGACGCACGTTCTGAGAATGGCCTTAACATTGACGTAGATGATGACATGTGATCGTTAAGACGTACCTGCGCCCGAAGCCAAACGTGAAGAACTTCAGATCGTCTCGTAGACGGCCATTCGCATCCAACCATCGCTGAGGATTGAATGTTTCGGGGTCAGGGTACACCTCGGGATCCCGTGAGATCGCTCTGTAAGAGGTGAGATGGGCCCGCAGGGATGTATGTAGGCGGCGAACGCACAGGTGGTTGCCGACGATCTCAGTGCCCGCCGGAAGGACGTAGTCCTTCTATTAAGAAAACAGCAATGCATCTGCATCGTTCAAGGCCGAGAACAAACGAGCTTACCCAGACGATGTCCTTCGTAGCTCGGTGGGCGAAGCCTGGTATTGTAAGAACGTCGGCACCTATCCCCGGCGTCATGTATCACACTCACCTCCAGAAGCGACGGGGCGCCATCTTGATGCCTCAAGGAAGAAGGCAGTCGCTTCTGGCAAGTTCACTTCATCGTCGAACGTCGGTGCTAGCAGATTAACAGACACTGTCAGGTGCCCTTTGACAACTGCCATAACAAGGCTCACCTCTGTCGCGACCGACGACTTGGTCAAGCTGAGCCTGTACCTTCGCTTGAGCATCCGGGAAGAGCGCTGCGGCCATAGCGACGATAGACAATGAAGAAGCTGTCTAGGCTTTTCAAGTGAGCTAATGGCACGCCTTGGGACGGGAACGACTCACAGTGTCTGAACCTGCACCGAACATGGCGCCAGCCAGGTAAGCCACTTCATCATCAGAAAGCTGCAGATTCTGCTGCTCTCTGAGGATATGTGCAACAAAGGATGTTTCTGCTTCTCCATTTCTCTGTATCGGGCATTAATCAACCGACCGTTGACCCACAAGATCACATGGAGTTCTGCGACGTACCATGTGCGATTTGACGTTGGCAACCTGACTTTGAAAGAAGCTCAACTCCTCCTGGTGAAAATCCTGCAGCTGAGCCGTGTATCCCGGAATATACCGCAGGAAAGGGTATGTGTCAACTAGGTGTGCACCCGGTCGAAGGGCAGCTCCAAAGCGGCGCAGGCAGCGGTTGATAGTCTCCACTTCAGGATCCGAATACGACGTGGGCGTCGTCTTTCCGTAAGTCATACTGATCACTACAGTGGCCGCGTATCTACAAGTAACAGGCGTTCAGTGTGCTGTCAAGGAGCAAAAATTACCAGAATAAACACCTTCTTGCGTGGTCCATGTGTTCCTTCGGCTCGCGGTAACAATCGAGAACGTAGGTCCTCGCATTCTTGCTCTGCATTTTCTTGTAAGTCTCAGCTACCTTCGGTTGAAGAAACGCATGCAAAGCCCTGACGGAAATGTAAGCACGGCTGTGTTAGTCGAGTCGCGTACTCACCTGCGCAACCTCTTGATGCGGTCGCCCTCGCCCGTCAACACGACACGCAGACCACCTGACAGGATTTCATGAGCCGCTACAAATCGCGGACGGTCCATTGTCTCTGCAGAGTGCTTCACGAGTATATCCACGGCTGCCTATAATACGTGAATCTTGTTATCAAACGTAGCCAAGCTATGATAGCAGACGTACCTGATATCTGCCCACAATACAGACGATACGCCGTCCATATCTCAACGAGGTTACAGGTCCGTATTCGTTGATCAGATTTGCGTAGTGACGGTAGGCGCTGTGGGAAGGACTCGGTTTAGCCAGTCATATGAGAACTGCCAAACCGAGGAAAGCTCACTATGGCCCTGGAGGCGCGTTTCCGAAGAGCCAATGTCCAGGAGGACCTGGTGGAAGCGAAGCCTTCCGCTGCAGACGCAACGGCTCCAGCACATAGATGTAGAACAGAATGGACAGCAGGGCTGCGACTGACAATACAACTGCTTCCCCCAACATGCTGGTTCTGCGGATGAGAGGTGCTTGAGTTGAAGACGGTGCTGTTCACCTTATATATGATGTGGTCCCGGCGCGTAATAGAGGGTAGTATGGGATCTTCGTCTTGCCGATGGGCCTCAAACATCGGGAAGCCGGCAAGAGCCAGCGTTTGTTCTCACCCGATAATCGCCTCTACTGGCAAGAGTTTTCCATGTTGGATGTACCCAAAATGTGGAGCCTGGCAGGTCCACGCTATACGGGGTCCAGAACACACACGTGTGAGGTGTACATGGTCAACTGACCGAGGTTACCGGCGGCTTCCCTTCACCCAGCCATGTCGCTTCGCAGGCTTGGTGGTGACCCGGCGCGCTCAGAGGCCATTGGCGTGAATGATCGCGGCCCTAATGTGACGGTACAGGATCTAATTTAGATTGCTGGGGCGCAAATGCAGATTCACCGGTACACAGCATACATCCGTCGATGAAGGACCTAGCATGATGCAAGGTGAGCTTCGGATATCCCCACGGTTTGTTCGCCTTACCTGGCAATAATCTGGGTGAAGAACATCTCAGTCGTGCGTATCCCCTCAGACGACCGCCTGAGGGGATCCCCGAGCCACTCGGTGACCCGGTCTTCCAGCCTCGCGAAGTCGACGTCGGACATATTGAGATATGTACCCGGCATCATAACACGCAACGATATATCCATGAAGCGGAGTCCCGACGTGCTCAAAGTATTCAGTATTGTGACGTAGGGGTCGCATCGGTCAGCGACCAGCGTTCTGCAGATCTGGTTAGTATGTGGTTCCGAGTCAATTGGACATGGAAGACATCTGCGTATTTACTGGGTTGCGCAACAACGAGGCCGCGGAGAAGTATGCGCTGCGGAGCCGCTCGAGACTTGATGAACATTCCGCAACCAGTATGCAAGTCATGGGCTAAGGCTTACTACATGGTGAACCCACACGCCGACTCCGCCGAGCATGACCACTGGCGGGTCGGTCTCAGCTGGAACCACATCGCCGCGACGCGACGGGGAACACACAACTATATCCACCAATTTGGAGTTATGCGCTATTTCTCCAGGACAACGACAAAGCCAGACTCACCGTGTACGTATGTTGCCAGTGTCGCTCACAACTCGCGGGCAAGATCCAGGCTCACATCATTTCGTATGTTGCACTAGCACCAGAGACTGTGGACACAGTACCCAGATTCTGGATATCCTCGAGGTCGATAGATGAAGAAGAGCGAGGATTTCCAATCCGTCAAAAGCAGGCAAGTCGATGGTTTCTGTCTGGTATGCGAATGCCAGTAGCCGACTTGTCATGTTTTCAGCTCGCGGCGCGACGATTAAGCAGTTGCAATCAGCCATACAATAAGCAATGAACTGGTCGCTGAGCTTCTCGAAGATATAGCCTGTGGGACGCGACCACTTTGTGGCGGTCATCGCGGGGTATTGCAAGAGGGTCACGGTCGCGTACGGTCTACTGGCAGAAGAGGCGCCCGGTACTGCAACGGCTGGCCGCGGCCCTGCCAGTGGGACTGCAGTTGCCTCAGAGTGAACCTACAATTTCCGTCCGATACAAGGAACAACTTGCACAACGATATAAACCATCGCGAAAATACATGATGTAGCGGACGGTGAACAATACAGGCGTGTCCGCGATGGATACATGGAAATCTGACATGGAGAGGATGATACATGCGGAGAAGGAAAGGAAGATATGGATCGTCCTGAGTCTTCAGGCGAAGCACTTGTCCAGGTTGAAGTACTTGCCCATGCGCGGGTTGCTGTCGTATGGGTTGACGTTCTGCATCCACCCGTTGACATTCTGATGTATGCTGAAAGACATGTGAATTCATCAGCATCCACCGCCTCCGCCAACTCATGATACGATCCAGTACTGACTAGTCAAGATTGTTCTGGCAGCGACAGCAAGGTCCATCGGCGGCCGCGACAGCCTGGCCCTACATCAAGGATGCATCGCCTTCAAGCTGATTTGCGAGCAGCAGGTTGTCACTCACGTATGTCATACCCTCAGGCCATCCGTTATAGTTGCCCAGGGTGAGGAGGACATTGCCGTTGTTGTTCTTGAGGGTGTTCGCAAAGTAGTGGGCGCCCGTCCGGATGTTGTACGCCTTTCAATAGATGGTAGGTGCGCAATGATCAGGCTGAAGTTTGGGTGCACATAAACGGAGGGATTATAGACTTACAGGATCCTTGCAATTACCATTCGGTGCAGCACCGCACTTGTCCTGCGTAAGCTGCATGAGCCCTTGCTCGCCGCCACCGCCTTGAGTCTCCGGGTTACACGTGCTCTCTTGCATAGCAATAGATGCGATCAGGATGGACGGCACTGCGAACCAGTGAACGTTAGCACTCCGCCATCACATCTGAGGCCAGTGCGCTATGGCCTGGAATGGTAGCATGCTCCTTCCGACAATCAGAGATCGGTTTGGACACGCAGGCAGCATGGCGGATGTCAGCCTGACCTCCGACTTCCGAGACTCGCCACGCCCTACCGTCCTCACCGTAACAAGCGAATTTGCAAGACGTACCTCCGAACTCCTTCGCGTACTGCTCAAACAGATCCACGAAGGATGAACACGCTCTGAACGGGCTGTCAAGTTCCTGGATGGCCGTGCCTAAGTCCTTCGTGACGAGGTCGTTGACCGTAACGTAGGGAGGCTGCCAGCCGCCTGCATTGACACCGCAATTAAGCCAGTCGATGCCGCCGTTAGGTCCACTGACAGACGTCACGTCCACTATCAATTGTGGCAAAGGTGGCGATGTTCTGAGTGTAACCACAAACGAAACGGGTGAAGATCACTCACAGGTAGCACCTATAGGCCCGCAAGAGGACAGCACGTTGATCAAGCCTTGCGACAATATCGACATCGCGCCATAGTTGGCATCTATACTGGTCTGCGTAGTAGCTGCTTTGGGTTCGGCGCTGGCGGTCTGGTTCTTGAGCAGCAGCCCACTCAGTCAAATATAACATTTCACGATGAGGATGTGAGCACTAACCTTGTGCTTGTTTTGGGCACCGCACCGTCCGTTGGGTGAGGGGCGCGACGCGCCAGCCGCCCGTGTTGCCCATCGCCGTGCATGTTCGACATGCGGACGACCTCGAAACTGGAGTGACCGCTCGCTTCTACAAGAACGCCCGCACATGCGAGCGCGATTAAAGGAGTGACTAGTTGCATTAGAATAGCGTTTAAGATAGGAATATAGGATAGAAGTGAAGGACAGTGGGGAGGAGGAGGAGGCCAAGACAGGACTAAGACAACTCGCGCGCACCCAGGCCCGCCATTTCGTTTGGCACCATGTTCGGATCCGCCGCCCGTGCCGCCGACGCGCTCCTGCCATGGCATCGAAAGCTTGCTGGTTCATGACATCCCTGAATATTCGGAAGTCGAAGCCATGCATTTTTTGTTGATGTATGGGTCTTGTGAGACAACTTAAGAAGTCAGCCTCTGCCAGTGAACAATATTCGTGGTCGCCGTGCTCAAGCGCTCAATGTCGGTGCGGAGAGGGTCGGGCATGGATCGGGCAGTATGACGGGCGCTAGCCACCGCTTGGTCCCGGGCCACTGCACCGCGACATGCTCCTCCACCTTGGCCGCGATACAAATCCGAGGGCTCCAGACGTGTCTCAGTGGGCCGTGGTAGGGTTGGCCCTGGATAAGAAGTGGATGTAAGTACTTCCCTGGTCTTTTCGAAAGGATTGCATGAAGGCACTCACGTATCGTACTTAGCAAACAAACAGTCGACCTCCGTCTTGGACGACAAGCCTCATCCCTATAGCTCAATTTCCACGACCCGTAAATTACCATCAGCGAAGAGACCAATGTCAAGCCGTGCTGCAGCGCATACTCGAGTCTTCGTCGCATCCATAACCAGAGAGATGCAGCAAGTCATCTATTTGAGCATCGGCAGATCAGATAGCCTCGAATTCTCGCAACTACATGCCCTCAGACTCACGTGGTGAGTAGGCCGCCTCCTGACATCTGTTGTCCATGTCTCGCGCCCACGGCGGCGTACCATTCGATAAAGCAGAACTAGTAGCAGTTGTAGTGGATGGAGAACCAGCTGCATGTTCTGCTTTATCCGGCCACTCACGATCTGCGCAATGACTACAACCGGAGAGTTGGGAATCAGCCTGGTGGTCGGGCCGCGCTGATAGCAAATGCAGTACACAACTTACCGTCGAATGCACGCCGAGAGCATAGCTCTGACCTTGGGACTCCTGCAGATGCAGCGCTCACATGAATGTTGAGGCGAGTACTACCCAGTGGCGAATGTACGTCGCCCGAGACACTGAGGTCAGGCTGAATCGTCAATAGACCGTGCTTCAAGCCCTTGAGATCTGTGCGTGGCCGTGCACGCAGCGCAGGCACCGTCCCGACTCCCTACCGTCACAGCTTTAGCGACGGGCATGAAACAAATGAACGAACGATGATTCGTACCTCTGTCATGCAAAGCAAGGAACGAGCAAGAAGCTCAGCAACACTTCTCATTGGGACGTAGGATGTACACAGCATGTGTCAAAGAGCACTTTCCTGTCATTAGAGTAAGTAGGGAACGAGTATGCGTCCACCACGTCGCTTTTTTCGGCTGGTTTCAGGTGCTCTCAGATTAGGAGATATGTATGATGCCAAGCGACGCTCGATAATGCTTGATGGGTAATAAGGACGATGATCGGCTGTGTCGCGCTCTCACACTGGCAGGCTACAGCCACGCTCAGCCACGCCGGGCGGCGCTTTTGATGGGTTGGAAACGTCGACGAGAATGTGGGCGGACAGGGTCGGACGCGATATGTATCCTCGGAGCTCTGACTGGTACGGAATGGGAGGATATGCATACAATAGCGGCTGGAAATGATCTGGCTGGTAGCAAAGGTGACTACTAGATTTCGCTCAAGCCGTCGCATTTAATCCTGATGAGACGGTGGATATAGATTACCTAGTATCGTAGTAGCTTCACGGCCCATCAGAACTTGTCAATGGGCGCATCAAACGCGGGCAGGGGACAGCGGCCTGGAGCCTCGATAACGCTTGCTTGGCGATATCGGGAACGGAGGGCGTGCATCGCCACCTGTTCGAAGGGACTTGAATCACCCGTGATGCCGGACTCTGGTCGCCGGCATCCACTGCTTGACAGCTATAAAAGAGCTGCACACTTGAAGGCGGGTTCTCCAGCCCTCAGTTGACCTGTGCGAGCCAATCTTCTCAAGTTCAGGTACTGGATAGTGGGTATCTGTGCTACTTCCCCAGGATTTGATGCTGACTTCTCCTCAAGCTTGACTTGCTTCTTCACAGTTCGCTCTTCATTTCGTCACGACTTTCAACCCTACACCTCTTACGACACTTTTCCATATTCACAATCTTCACGATCAAGATGCGTACCTCTACTGTCGTTGGTGTTCTCGCCCTCACTGCTCCTGCTCTCGTAAGGTATGTCATTCGCTGCGTTCCTTGTGGAGTCTTTGTTGAGGTTGTGTTGTAGCGCCACAAAGGGCAGGAGTGGCCCAGGTTTCAACAAGGCGTTGACCATGTCACGAAAGCCGCCAAAGCTGCGAAGCACGTCGGCCATGCCGTGAGCGCCTTTAGGGGGAACGGGGACGGGAACCAGCGCCGGTACGCCGTTCTCACGCCGTTGTAATGTTTCTGCTAAGTGCAAGCCGGGGATTCAGTGCTGACAGCGATGATCTCTACGCTCGCTACTACGACGACGAGCTGTACGCGCGGGAGCTCGACGACGAGCTATATGCGCGGGAGTACGACGATGCTCTCTACGCTCGCGAGTACGACGAAGCACTCTGGGCACGGGAGTGAGTACTGTCCCAAGGCTTGTCTGTAATTTCCCTGACATTGTTTGTAGCGACTTCGAGGACCTCTTCGCCCGTGCTTTTGGCGACAAGAACACCGAGACTCCAGGTCAGAATGCTCAGCCATTGACGGAGCACACCGAGAAGGCCCACGGCTCTAAGGCAGGCTCTAAGGCTGAGGCGAATGACCTACACCCCCAGCACCCCCTCACGCAGGAGAACGGCCAGCGTACTGGTCACCCGTCTGAGCACCACGCCGCGCATGCCGGCCAGCACCCAGACCAGCACTTCGGTCAGCACGGTCAGCACACCACGGGGCACTCTGCCGTCGAGCACCCCGGCGAACACCGCAAGCACCCCGGCCCACACCGCCAGCACCCCGGCCAACACCGCCATCACTCCACGGGGCACTCTAGCGTTGAGCGCCCCGGCCACTCCGCGAAGCACCCTGGCGTTGAGCGCCCTGGCCAGCACACGCCGGCGCACTCTCCCGAGCGTCACGGTCACCAGCACCCGACCGAGCCCTCGACTCAGCACCCTGGCCAACCCTCGACTCAGCACTCGGCCGAGCACCCCGTCCAGAACAATGCTGAACACCCCGCGAGCCCAGCCATCAAGCGTCCTGGACAGGCGTCGTCAGCAGCCGTTCGTCGCGAGCTCCTTGAGAACTTCCTGTGAGTATCGGCTCGGTCATCTCCCGATGACATGGTGCTCATGTCTCTCAACAGCATGTCTCGCGGCATCGACATTGACGAGCTCGACTGAGCATCGCTGGCCCCACGCAGCTTCCTTTGTGATGATTATGACGATATAGTTATGTGACAGGTGTATTGAGTTAACGATGTTTATGAATAGCGAACTTTCTGAGGGCTCAACACCCGTGGTGTGTTTGGCGCGAAATCACGACTGTCCACTGTCAAGGTCAGATTTTAGAGTCCTGATGTGTACGCGACACCTATCAAACACTGAAACATTAAAATCTTGCGCTCACTCGTTCGGATCCACAGGTTACATGAGATCCAGCCAGCTGCAGGTTCAGATATGATCAAGCATCCACTTCTCGTCATTGGGCAATTGTGTCGCAACTACGCAATCAATCACACATGTATGTCAATACACGATACTGTACATTCGGGCTAGCCACCACTGGAAGAGACGGACGTCACATCAAGCACTGTTTCCTCAACCTTCGCCAGCGGTGGCCGAACCACCATCTTCGCAGCGGAGACACAGTGGGGTCCTGACGGCCATCCTCAGCGGGGACTGCGCAAGTGATTCAGTCGCTAAGACCCAATCGGTGTCAGAGATCCACGCGTTCTTGTCTGTGAGGTTGATCTCGGGAACAAGCTATGTATCGGCTCTGATCAGCATCCGCGACACAGCAGCTACACGGTGAGGGCTGTACCTTGAAGGCAGCGATCGTCTCTAGACTCATGGAAACGTCCCTGGTGTCTTCGGTGATCTTTGGCGTGGTGACGACCTTGAGGGTGGACAAGCCCGAGTCGTCTGAGAAGAGAGGAGGCCTTTCGAGCTCACGGACGAGAGACGACCTCAAGCTGGAGAGCGGCGACATCTGCGACAGCCGAGCAGGCTCTATGGGAGTAAGCTGGGGGCCCGAGCGAGTAGACGTAGAACCAGCGAGCGCAGGCGACGAGCCGTGGAAGAGGGTCCATTCGTGTTCGTGCGGAGAGACTGGTTGAGCAGGGCGGGTGCGAATGAGACCGGCGAATGCGTTCTCGTTGTTGCGTGGGCGACGAGGGAAGGTGTGGGTCCGTCCTGAACTAGAGTCCGTGGGTGCCGTGGGCGACGTGACGGGTCCTGTGGGTGGGGTAGCTGTTCGAGAGTTCAAGTCCGAAGCCTCAGCCATTTCCTCGGCTGTAACACAGAGCGGGCAACGACAAGGCAGGCGATAGTCGAGTTGTCGCAGACACGCCGTGGACGGATGGAAGATACCCATCCGCTTGAAGCGATCTCTAGCTCCTAGCAAGCCCGTCGTTCGGGTGTCGAGCTTCTCCCAATGCGCCGCGCTGTCAGCCTTCTCGCATCTCTGGGCGCGTCGACGCTTGCGGTGCTTGACAACCAGCGTGGCCACAAAGATTCCACAGACGGCGGCGGCGATGATGCAGAAGGAGAGGACGTATGTGACTGCCGTGTCGTGGTCCATAGGTATGTCAGCGGCATCCTCTTCAACCGCCGCGTTTCCTGCTATTCTGTACGGATCCTTCGTTGATGCGTCTGCCCGGATCTTGAGGAACGTCGCCAGAGACTGCATGGATATCCGCTTGCTTTGGGATGCATGACATAGCCCGACCAGCAACGCGACACAGCGGACTTGAGTGCAGTTGAAGACGCCATGCGAAGTTCTTGCGAAGGCGAGTGGTGAAGAGCGAGAAGGAAGCGAAACGCAGTAAGCATCCTCTTGTCTTCGGCCAGAGGCTGGTATAGCGGCTGACTCGGACGCGAGGGACTTGATGGACACATTCCCACAGACCATCGAGGCTGACCGGTCCGTTGTTTGCCATGGCGGTTTCCGTAGTGTCATACTACCTACGGTAAGGGCGATGCACAAGTTATGTATGCATTGCGAGTCAACTAGGCTTCAAGAATCATCATGACTCCGTCAAGTTCGACATTGATTAAGATGAATCAAGCTACCTGCAGTTCGCAATTGCACCAGGGAGCTTTCAACCGGACAACAAGCTTCAAGCCAGCCAGTGAGCTCGGAGTCTCCTTGTCATGCCACAGGACATGGTGATCGTCCCGGAGTCGTAGCCGTGCCGCGCGTCGAGCGTTACACGTGATCGCGACCATCACAGCGGTCACACAGGCGCTGTCACACCGCCGCTTGTGGAGAGTGCTGGGCGCTGCTGGGCGTCGCTGCTGCTGCCTCTGCTCGGCTTTGGTCTGCTGTGCTTGGGCTCCTACATATCTTATTCTCAACCTTTCCGCTCTTTACCCATACCCCTTACGACTGTTGCTCTACGCCTGCTGCTCCGGCCCCTCGTCTGTATGGCTGAAGCCGTCTTCGACGATCATCCGCTAGAGGAGTACTTCAGACGTGCGTCCATTCAATCAAGCCTGGCAATCAATGCAGGCCAACTGACATTTACCTGGGCTGTAGTGTCCGGTGAAGACGTGCTGCCCATTCCGGGTGGCATATCCGAGTTCTCTCAAGAGCTGGACGAGAGCATCGGCAAACCTCAGGAACCCTTGTTGGCGTTAGAGCGACTGCCTCCGTCTCTCGTGAATCTTATCCAGGCGAGTACTCCTTCCATTGTTCCGGTGAATATGGCTTGCCTGCATCTTGCTACTGCAAGCGACTACAGCCAGGCGCACAGCCAACGCCGCCGTTCATCTCTCTGGCTGCGCGGTCGGCAGTGCTTGCTGCACCATCACCATCGCTGGCCTGTCTATTCCATGTCTTCTTGATATGCATACAGCGGCAGACAGATCACTGCGCATATATAATTGTGGCGCGCTTTACATACTGGCGATGATGTCCCAGAGTCCTATCTCAAACTCGACGGCCGTATCGCTCATGCTCTCTGGCTGAGGCAGATACTGAGCTGTCTCGATGCGATGTTTAGATCTGGACCCAACGGCTCTGTATGCCCTTTCCGTGTGAGCCCGTCCGCAGTGCTATTCTTGCACAGGGCCATCGTTCATGCTGCATTCGGCACCACATACTAGCTACGAGCGCCCTCACCATGAATAGCTACTCATACTTGCTCTTTCCTATCCAGATAGCAAGTTCGTTCTTCGAATGCAGACAATCTTCCGAGAATGCCTTCGCCGAGCGCTTCAAGTACGACGTGATCTCGTCTTCCCTTCTCTCAGCCACCGTCGCCGCCACACCGACCATTCGACGCACCTTCACACTCGAGCCAGACGATGCTAGTGACGTAGCATCGTCTGACGACGACAAATCCAGCACTACGCTCTCCTCCCCGCTATCCGAGTTTCAAGTACCGATGGCGCTGGTGTGCGTCGCCGCAGTCGCACTGGCGGCGGAGTACTATTTTGTTGCTATATTCCTCATGCTAGCCTCAGCATATGCGTGGCATTCCGTACAGGCGACCTCGGAAATTGCCGCAAATACGACCTCTGTGAGTGGGTTTCTACCCGTTATAGAATGCGTCTGATCGTCACCCTCTGTAGACATTGGATGCAGTCAACCAGCTAATTCGGGCAGGAAATATCTGGGACTCCGCGGTCAACGAGGCCATCACCATTGTAGAGAAGGAGGAACGAAGGCGAGTAAGACTGCGAGATAATCGAGGGTTTCTGCTGACATAAACGTATACAGTATCTTCTACGGACCTTCCAGTCCACGCTCACCCTCTTCTGGACTCCGAGTCACGTTACAATCCTCGTTGCACACTACGCAGAACCAGTGCGACAACGTCCGCCAGCTGCTTTCTGCACTCACGGATCCCTCGCAGCTCTCTCAGATATCTGAGATGTATGCGCCGTCTTCGCCTCCGAAGCCTGCCTTCTCCATTCTCGATCACCCTCGCCCGCTCTCAATCCCAATGGGCCCCCTAGCTCGGTCACGCACAATTTCCACGCCGACAAACAAACGTTCAACGTGGAACGGGTCGTACGCCGCGCTGGCGCAGGCAGGCAGCCCTCTGACTCATATCCAAAAGCGCCGATCGCGGCGCAGTGCAGACCTCACTGCTCTGTTTGAGCCTCCGCCGTCGAAATTCTCCATGAGCGCGCCTGCGAGCCCGCAGCGCTGCGACCCTGTGCAGGAAGAGCAAGAAGAAGAAGACACCGATTCAGACGCGGCGCTAGGTCAGGCGGAGTACTTCGGGTCTGCCGCGCTCGACCTTCAGCGCAAACGGAGAAGTGCCGGCATGGAAGCGTTCGGCGTCCCTCCTCCGAGCTATGCCACCTCCGCACGCCACCTTCGCCGGACGTCTGTAGGCCAGCAGCCTACCATCGCGTCGTCCTCACGCCTCACGACGGTGCACACCACGCGCCATCCTCTGTCACTCACGGGTCTCCGGTTTGCTCTGCACGGTGCCCTCTCAGCTAAGCGCTACGCTTGTTCTCACCTCCTGGCCCTGCGCTTTGGTGAAGATGAGGATGACACGTATTGGGAGGACGTGCGCTCAATGGTGTCCCTCCTGACGAGCACATTCGAGGACGCCTCCGCGCGACTGACGGAAGCGCTCGATATCGCCGAGAAGAACCGTGTCAAGGACGAGCGGCCCAGTCCGCAGGCATCCGTTGATCTCTCTGCCGGGAATCGGTCGCGACCTGTGAGAACGATGGCGGAGATGGTCTCATTCGCGCCTATGCCAAGTCACCTCACGCGGTTCGCTGCACATGTCGACGCGATGTCGACGGCGTTGAACGACGCGCGGGAGCACCTCGAGCAGTGCGTCACGACTCTACGAGACACCGCGCCTGGGGAGGCAGGGTCAAGCAGTGATGCAGACGGCGGCGCGTCCGCTGTTCAGGAGCACCCCGCATTCCAAGCGTACGACCGGCTCAGGAAGGAGCTCGGGTATGCTCTACGGGAGTGCGAAAGAGGTCGGGAACGCCTGCTCGACATCATCTCTGGCCCACGCCAATCATCTTTGGGGGAAGAACCTGACTCCCCGGACGACACACCTGGCCTTCGAAATGACAACGGGAGCGATACATCTGAGAAACCTGGTCCGTCATCCCCCGCTTCGCATGCTCCAGGTATCCTGTCTCTCTCAGACAGACCAGGCGCTCTTGGCCTGTCTGTTGGCTCAGAGCGGCCCGACGAAGAGCTCGACGACGCTACTGCGCATCTGCTCTTGACGACGTCGTCGCGGCACCTGCCGCCGCCTGGCGTCGAGCAAGTGTACGAAGCCGATACGGGCGGCGCACCCTCGTTCGCTCGGGAGCGATCGAAGCTCTCGCGGGAGGAGCGCATCCAGCAGGCGAAGGCGCGTAGGGAGGGCGGCAGGTATGGACTTGTGCCACTGTCCGAAGTGCCGTCACGACCACAAGTCGAGCGGTGGGGTCCCGGAGGGGAGGTCGTGCAAGAGCTGAAGGACGTCATATGGAAAGTCGGCGAGAAGCGGAGGCAACTCACTGAGCAGCCCGCAACAAGACCGGAGCAGGCGACTGTGGTCTCCGTCGATGATACCCCGCAGATCGATTCATCACTACTAGAGAGTTTCGAGCTTTCTACATCATGACGTTGGTACAGTACATAAGTTAGGTCGTTTGGATAGCATGTCAATGCTTATGTTTAGACTATTCTTCTGTAATACGCGTATCAGTGCAATCTAGCGTCCGTGGATTATGACATTCATGTTTACCTTTGGTGGATGCACATGAAGGTATGTCAATCATGTCAATGAGTACGACACCGGACAAACATGTGATGAAGGTCACGGCGTGACCAGCATCATCGTCGCCTCCACACCCAACTCATGTCCAGCCTCCCCTCTGTAGCCGACGTCGAGGTCGACCACAACGGCAAAAGCCTCTGGCCTAACATACTCAGCGCAGAACGGGCCGCTCTGAAAGTGGCACCCACGAAACCTGACGCAAAGTACAACGACTCGCTCATTGGCATTCGCGTTCTGGGATTCTTGGTGCAAGATCTGTGGCAACATAGCCAGCACTCCTTTGGCGTCATTCCATACAAGGAAATCATCAAGCAGATCGCCTCCTGCCTGTCGATTCCCGGGCACACCGTCGGTAGCGAGGAAGAGGCTGAAGCGCAGCATGAGAAGCTTCAGGCCTTGGGATTGTACTATCGTAATCACATCATCCGCGTATGTTCGTCGTATATTCATTCATTACTTGGCTGTAATTTGACCCTTCTTCCAGTTCGTTCGAATGGAGGCCCGAATCCCAGACGCTCCGAGCAACCTTCCCGCCCATCCCTGGACGTTGTTCGAGACAGGATAATACGCGAGAAGCGGACCCTAACAACAGCGGGCAGCGCTCGTACGAATGTAAGCTCCACACCGCTGATTGTCAGGTTATATCTAACGTCTTCCAGGCACTCCTACGTGATGGGTACCGCTGTATGCTTACTGGGCAATACGATATCGATTCAGCCGATATTCACCCCGAGCTGAACGATCGTCCGCCGCTGACGGTGTGAACATAGCGGTTACGCACTGTGCCCATATCTTTTCCGAGACCGTGCAGGACGGTGAGCAGAAGGTGCGTTTGTGTGCCTTCCTGTGCGATGCCGGTGCTGATGGGGCTTTCAAGACCGACTACGCTGCCAGCGCGGCGGCAATTCTCCGAGTGTTTGGGCTCAATAGCAAGGCCGAGGGCCTTGTGTGCGGCAATGTTCACAAACATTTCGACATCCTCACGATGCGGAGTGATCTACACTACCTTTTCGACCACCTAGAATTTTGGTTAGAAGAAGTGATCGGGGAGGCGAGCAAACTCTCCTCGGCGCATTCTTAATCCAAATTTTTGACATACCCGCGTTAGGAAAACACCTACACGGTTGTTTATATCCAAAACAACGTGTTCAAGATGGGCCTACCTCTTCCCGCGCGCGTCACATTCCGGGTCGACCCGACATGGTGGCAGCCTGCACGGCCAGTAACACCGATCTCCCTGCGCTGCCTTCACCGTCTCTCCTCGCCATACGCGCTGCATGTTCACGTGTTGCACACATGTCCGGGGCCGCCGAGCAGGTCGACCAAATTCTGCGCGATCTGGAGGATACGCCTGTGATGGCGGAGGACGGGGGTAGCGCTCATCTTCTTGAGTCGCGCCTGTTGCAGTCGCGTACTGTCGATATTGAGGCCTAGGGCACAGGGGGGGCCTTCTTGTCATTTTCATCATGTCTTACTACTACATAGAGTCATTTTTCAATGCAGAGTTTTGGATCCCAGGAACAACCTTTAGACGATAGGTTGGACGATGATCTGACGAAAGGTAACCCGCTGAATGCGATATTCGCCAGAAATACCAGAGGACAACGAACATCGAGCATAATCTTGTTATCGTTCAAAAAAGGACAATTCACTGCCCAATTACTCTCTGTCGGGGAGTCGAACCCCGCTTTCGCGCGACCCAATGACAGGCGCGTGTACTAACCGATATACTAACAGAGACTTGAGATGCAAAGCAAAACTTATTTATAATATAGTATGGCAACCCATGACCAATGCTATCACGACCATACGACGAGTTGACGACGGACAACACTCTACTACATATCGTAGCGGCGCAAGCGCCGATCCCGACTCCTGCATGGCACACAGCTACTCAGCCTGCCACAGCAGCACCATAGGATATTATGTGTGTATTGTAATATTGTACATCAGAATGGTATGGAGACTCAATGGAAGCCCTCACGCCCGCGGCGGCTTCGCCGCCGGGCGTCGGCTTCCACGAGTCTGAGCTGCACGGCGAACTTACTTACCGTACATAAGTATTACAGTGCATGCGAGGGCTCCCAACGTAATAGAGGCCTCTTGCTTTGGAGGAGTTATTTGGTGGTCAAAGATCCAGACGTCCAGACGCAGCCAGATGCGCGGTCGATCCAACTGCCTCGAGCTGCCTCGTAAGACACCGAGCATTGCTGCGATACCGCTTATGGAATTATAAGTCACGTGTTCCACGGAGGGAGCGCATCGCCGGCTGCGAACGACTTATGGTCGACAAAGCCCCCTCTCTCCCTCCGGTCGGAGTCGGGACTTACCCAAGGACTGTCTACATGAGCACAACTCCGCTTGCACACCTTTGCTTCAGCGAGAGCGTAAACGCTCTCTCTGATAGGCGGCAACATAATAGAAGGTAGACTCAATACCACTGTAGTGACCTGAACCTAAAGGTGCAGTACTACACTACTAGTACTAGTACATGACAATCTTGAACCAGATATTGGCTACACGTCTTACATCACTCACAACCTCAATATCAACATTACAAGACCGTTTGACGGTGCACCGCGACTCAGACGGCTACCTCACTGCTCCTCGGCCTCCTGCTCTCCTCCATCCTCTGGCTGCGGCGCGCGGCGTCTCCTCACGAGCACATACGCGTCTCCGTCATGCGACACACTCTCGATCTCGCCAGCCACGAAGCCTGCGCTCTCTGGATCCTGCTTCTGGCGGAGTGCCCGGATCTATCAATCGGGTGGTCAGTATTCTGTTGACGCCACGCATCTTGGGATGGCGAGTGAACGCACCATATGCAGATCATGGCTGACAAGCCCGTGGCCGCCCACCGGGCCCCAGTAGCTCGTCGCAGCGAGGGTACCGATGATGCACGTCCCGGCGAGAAGGGTCAAGTAGAAGCGATACTGCGAGTACCACCCCGGGGCTTAAAGCACACAGGTCAGTGTGCACGGATGTATCCGATAGTATCGCACTCACCCCAGCCCGCGTTCGTGGCTCGTAGATCCGCCCACCACAGCCAGGTGAACGCGACCCATTGCGCGATCAGCGCCTCGACGGGCTGCAGCGCGAGTGTCGACCACCCGAAGACGACGGGGCATGCGCCCAAGACGAGGCGACGGTAGCTGTGCCACGCATATTCAGTATGGTGTTCTAGATGAGTGTATACGAGCACACGCACCTCTTCTGTCCGCCGTATCCCGCGAATTCCAGGCCCCAGTGAATAGCGCCGAGGAATGACAGCATGACTGCGCCGTAGGTCATCTGGATGTGTAGGGCATGATCAAGCATGGTGATTGCGACGCCGGGGTCAATGCGCGACGTGAGGTCTGCACGAACGGTGGGTTCGTCACTTCGCTGCTGGCGTACTTACTGCGACTGACCTGACAACGCGGTCCCAGCCTGTTGGGCCATATAGATCGTGACGGCACCTGTACCGAGGTACGGCAGTCCGCCGAACAAACCAAAGGTGATGTACGCAGGCGGCACCGACTGTGCGACTGAGTTCGTGATGCCCAACTAGAGTCGTACCGTTCATGCGAGCTCATCGCGTGCGAGCCAGATGCAGACTTACGAATGTGTCGCGCTTCGGGTTGGCCACCACAGCATCATGGAACCAGTTCGCGCCCGCGACCGACTTGGCGAAGTCCGCACCCGAGTTCCCCAGCTCCTCCTTGATGTTCACCGCCGCCTGTCTTACAGTCTGCGAGCCCGGCTTGTTGGACACGGAGCTTGCGACCCCTCGGACGATTAGTTGACGCTGGAGCAAGCTTGTTGGAGTCCTGAGAGTCGTTGGTGCGAACGCGAGGGGTCGTGGCCGAGGCAGGCTCGCAGTCGAGAATGACCTCCTGAACACGAACGGCGCGCGGGCGAGAGTAGCAGTGGTCCTGAACATCATGTATCACAGACTGCTAGCATGCAGCGAGGGGGTTTCCGGTGCCGCTGGGCTTCGCCTGGGTTTATAGCATCCCACCTTCATACATCCTGTCTAAGTTCGGTCGTGTGCAAGAGCCACAAGCGCCAGGCCTGGCCTACAATTTCATCACTTGTAGTAAGCCGCGAAGCACGAAGTGCCAATTGTTATTGAGAAGTCTCCCAGCGAGGCGGGGGTTAGCCTAACACACCAGGCCGCCGGGTGTCTCGTGCCTAGTATATGTCAGGATTGAGCCACTACCACCCACACGTGAGAAGGGCACAGGGCAATTCCCCACAGGAGCTTAGCAGAACCCTGTCTGCCGGAGGCCGTGTGCTTGGGAATATGACGGGCCTCTGGCGCAGAATCATAGGAGCCATGATGGAACTCCCAACTGAGTGATCGGCGCGGAAGTGTGAATGTTCCCCACGGGGAAACCGTCGGCGAAGAATACATGGACGAGAGAGCGTCGACCAGTAACTCGTTTTGGTCAGCAACGGAGACTAGCATTGACCAGCTCAATCTTCCCTATGAGGTAGCCACTCGATGGCTTCCGGCGAATGAGGCTTCGAGGGATGCAGAGTAGACAAATTGGTGGTCGCCGCAGCAAGATGATCAAGGAATAGAAGAGCGATGACGCGGATGGCGGCCGCATGTAATGATAGAGCAGACCGGGGTAACAGCGTTTGGGCAACGGACCTAGGTGCATTATGTCCGCGATATTGGTATGCCCGAGTGCGAGACCGTGCGCCCGAGTCTTACGAGACTTGTTGGCTGGCTGCCTCGTGAAATGCACATCCGTCGTTGGGTCTGTGGGATATTGCTACTTGACCCCGGTCGGGCACTCTTTAATCCACGATCAATGCCCTCTGAAGACCGCTAACTTAGCATACGCGACAGAACAGTGCACCCAAAAGCTCACCATCAATCTACGACAACTCCCATAGAACCTCGTCGACCAGGTGTCAAAACTTGAACACTTCAAGCACACCCTACGCTCAGAGTCACTAGGCTTGAGCATGTATGCGACAATCCGAATAGGGGTCTCTGTCAATCCAGTTGAGGCATTGAGTGAGCATCTGCGACGTCTGGCACAAGTGAGTAGAACAGCGAAGTACGAGTTGTGAGTCAAGCCACAATCGCACAAAACTGGCCCAGGCGGCGATCATAACACGCCTCAGCCACCGGGCGTCTCTCACTCTCAGCGCCTGTCATACTCAACGCCGCGGTCGGCTTGAGTCGTACCATGGATCGTGTTCGACTTGTAAGTATGGCGACCAGTTTCCACTGTACCCACGGCCTATCATACTGCTCTGTTTGTATCGGGCGTGGATCCTATGATCATTAGGAAGGCAAACGTTGGCCGGCGTACGCAAGTCATGTACCGGCGTGACACTCTGAACCGTCCGTCACGACATCAACACCGTGCAACTGTGGTGCTCACTCTCTTATAAGCAGCCTGCTCGCGAGGACAGGATCGAAGTATCCGATGTTGCACACACTCCGAGGCGGTCTCAACAGTCTTGCCATGGCGTTCCACGCATCGTAATCGTTCCCATTGGTTCCAAACGGTATGAGAGCGATACTCGAATCATGTGGCAATAAGGTCCAATGGTGAAGAACAGGCCTGAGGTCCATGGGTAACAGTTGTAAGTGAATCAGAACGGCACCTTGTAAATCGAGTCTCTGCACTGCGAGTCCGAGCCCTAGCACTTGGTTTTCATGGCCACGCTTCGAGGTCGAAGAGCTTCTTCAAGTCATTCCAGACCTTCTCTCTTGCTTCCTTGTGAAGACGCTTGATATTCTCTTGACACGCTTTGCACAGCTTGCCATCCAAGTTCTTCTTGCAATAGTCGTCGATCCAGTCGTCTCGGCGCGCCAACGGACGCGCGCTGCCCAAGTAACCCGCGTCTACAACTCCTTGGGACAACAGTTGCAGGCCTTTGTAACATGGACCACTGTGACGCCGCGCTGCGCATTCTGGGCTGAGGTATGCGCCATGGAAGTGGAAGCACCTGGTGGCGTTCCGGTTGACCTGCACGAGCTTCCTCTGCGCCGCGATAATCCGGCGGAGGTCGTCGGGATGGAGGGCCTCTCTTCCATGGGTCCCGGGGGCGGCACGCAGCCTGTTGCGAACGACCCCCTGCGTCAGACTTTCTGCACTCTGGGAGGTCGCGTGGTAGAACGCGACCGGGAGCATTGCCAGGAGCTCTGGCGTCCGTATCTGCCGCGCCATGTTGATGAGGAACACCGGGTCCAAGGGGATGCTGACTTTCGCGAGCTTGGGCAGTTCGCCGATCGGAGAGGTACACAGGCCTGCGCGCTGGTGGGACCGAGCTTCGTAGGTCTCAAAGGTGGTGCAAAATATGTCGGCAAGGCGTCGGATGACGTCTGCGTACAGGTACCGCATGTCGTACTTGTGCGCGAGGCTAACAATTCCTATCGCTATCTCCACTGACGTAGCGGTCAGTGTGTTGTGACCGAAGAACCTGTAACCCGCTAGTCGTTAGTGCCGGGTGATTCGCAGAGAAAGGGGCGAACTCACGCTCTGTCGTAAATCGCCTTGAGGAGATAGAGTAGATGCAGTCCATTGTCCGGCATGTTCACGACTGGGAGTGAGTCTTTGTCTTTGCAGCACGGTCCAGTAGGTTGAGGCACCGTGAAGAGGTCCCGGAATACAGGAGAAGACTTCGCGAGCATGCTCTTGTGGACGCGGAACTTGAACCCTTCGGCGACGAGGATTATGTTTCCGTCGTCGAACCAGAGACTGTTGACGCGCGCCGGCGCCGGCGAGCACTGCTCCACTTCTGCGGCGCAAGGTTGTGTAGACTCGGACATGTCGGCTCACTGGCAGAGAATAGTATCACTTCGCGCTCGGACGCGATAGCGAGATGGGAGGACGAGCGTGGGTGGCGTATCAGACAGAGCGTGGGTGGCGTATCAGACAGAACGAGGGTAGCTAGCAGTCATGGCGATACTCCCCTTTTATAGATGGGAATAGTACAACAGCTGCAGCTTTGGTCGGGGCATGCCGTGGCTGTCCACCAAGTCCTGCAACCACAATTGCGATGAGATGGTTCGTCGGAACCAATTTAGACTCGCCGGCAAGGGTGGCATAGCCTCACTAAGTTGTGGCAGCAACCAACGACGGGTGAAGCAGGTGCACAGGTCCTGGGTCAAATCCAAGACGTTCGAGGACTCGGGTACGCTGGTAGTATTTTGGTAATATTGGCGGCACCAGGCTCAGACTCCGATCCCAGTCCGAGTTGGGAGCTGGCTCAGTCACCGTGGACCGTGGCTGGTCGCCGCCAGCGCGATCACGAGACTGACAGACTCAGAGCGCGTCGGTCACCGGGTGGCGTCGCGCTTCATATCCTTCATTTCGTCTCTACCGGTCATCATTTTGCGCGGGGACTGTTCCGAGTCCTGTGGGCTAGCTAGATTCAGGAGGCCAACAAGTGCTGATCCAAATCCCTGGAATCTGACGTGCCAGCACATCGCCACCCTCACACGCATCGCATAGTATGCCTCAGCTTGGGCCGCATGCTTTGACTGGAGTCTGCTTACTACTTTCTCGAGGCCGCACTGGGGGGAGGCTGTACGCTGCTCACTTCAATAAACCCTGAAGGATACGGGATTGTTGCTGCATGCTGTGCTCCGTGCCAGTGCACTGAGAGTCAGACAACAAGGCTTGCCAGATCTCTATGTGCTGAGCGAGGGTTGCTGAACACACCGCTTTCGGACTGCCCGGCTCGAGCTATGACACGAGGTCCTCCGGAGAGTCTGCTTCGCAGCTCAGAGTGTGTACTGTGTCTGCGTCGCCTTCGCACAGCCCACAATACTGCACAGCCAAAATGTTGTGTTCGCCGACTCGGTATCTTCGAACAGCAGCGACGAGGATGCAACGGTGCGGCGGCGCGGGGCCTGTGATGCCACTCCCATGCTACCGCGCCGTACGAATCGAGCAGACGCAAAACGCACTCCTGGACCGATTTATTGCCGGTTTGAAACGGACAACAGCAAGGACGAGAAAAGGCCGGGGGTGAGACGTGTGGTGCTTAGAGGAACGAAGCCGAACATCGTATGCGCAGGTGGACGCAGCCCTCGTCGCCTAGGTCATCGAATGCTCTGTGCTTTCCCTTTGATTCTGCTACGCCGGGTCGTCAACCGGCACGCAAGGCATGAGCCCCTAGGTGTGCACAGCTTGGTCCTCCGCGGCGCGTGCGCCACACAGGATCAGAACGGCGTCCTTCAGTGACGAAGCGGGGCTCGAGACAAGGTACCTTTCATGCGCATATGACGCGCGAGTGAGAGTGACTAACCACGGTGCATGACCGCAGCAAATCGAATGGGCTGCTAGACGGAGTGCCAAGCGGGAAGTCTACTGGGGAGCCGCTCTGGCCTTCCGGCCGGCTTGCGGTTTGGGCCCACTGGAAGAACCAAAGAGGCCTCAGGTCAGGGCGACGTTGCGAAATCGTCGGTAAGTGGTACGCACCGTCGGCCCATTGTCGCCTATACTGCTCTCATCTCCTCCGCTGTGGTGGTAGGCCTTTCAGGTCGGCCCTCGTTGGGCCCGACCCTGCCCGCAGCGTGTTTGGCTACTACCCAGGCTGTCACGACCAAGTCAGGCTCCCAGCACCGATCGGTGCAATGCAGCAAATCGTGCGGAGCGATTGAGGACGCCCCTGTCTGCTCCGGTGGTATCCCATGAGAGCGCGCTTACGGCGATGAGTTTTCCAAGGCTGCTGCTTGCCTACGTGTGCGTATTCTCTGGCCGTATCGCCGTAGCTGAATAGGTTGGTGGCACCGTTTAGGTAAGCTCTAACCTTCGCTGTGGTCCGCCGCGCATGGCATGCCGTGGAATACGTTAACGTTGCTTCGGCACTCCTTCAGGACCCGTCATTTGATAAGCTTGCCTGTATTGGATGGCTTCCAAGGACATATTCCCTTGTGCCATTGATGGTTCGGGCTGCATAGGCTGATATTTGAAGGCAGAACCTTCGGAAGAGAAGAACATGCACGCCTTCCACGAGTCGATGGATCTGTCTACGTCTACCTTGGCTTACTGTATAATCCGTGAGCTCGTGGCATCTCTTTTCATCCATACCCTGATCGGGTCAACAGGTCATGTATCGTCGACCATGCGAGCGGTCGACCTCTGGCTGGCACACAACGGTGCTGTGGCGTCGGACACTGCGACTTCTCGACAGGAACTGCCCGACGACCCATTCGACGATCGCGATCGCGGGCACATCCAGCGCACGCCTCGCACCGCGAAGCCGCCCATCCCAGGGCACGCTCGACGGCGCCGCCCTTCCATGACAGCGACGAGCCATTGAATCGATCGGGGCGGGCCTGTCACGCATCGCGGATCCAAAGCCATCGAAGCCATCGAAGCCCCGATCCGGCGCATCGATCGACGCACGCTCTTCGAGAAGGTCGGTACACACGAGGCCCCGAGGCACGGAACCGAGCGGGGCGGGGGCATGCAGTACACCCTCTTGTGCCTCGTCCTGTCCCTGTCATCCGCGCGATTTATTAAGGGTTAACGACGAATTTCTACGGCATCCACTCACCGTTTACGCTAACCCTCCTTCCGCGCAGACAGAGTCCACAACCACACCCGTCCTCGAGGACGGCCGGTTGACAGGTATACAGATGCTCTTCCATTTTTCTTCTTTCGTAGGTAGCTAGCTATGTAACAAGTGCGATGTGTGTATGTGGGGTGCGTCTGTACGCGCACGTAGACCAAAATCCGTACGCAGCGCGCGTACGCCCGGCGAGCATGGTTGCATGGTAATACACGTCTATGAATGATCCCCAAAAGCACGAGAGGACGGGAAACGGACTGTACACACGACATGAGCGACCGAGGAGCACAGGGAGGAGGAAGGCAGGCAGAGAGTGCGACACCGTGGAGAACCGGAGAGTGAGACGACAGCGAAGGATCCCAATGGCGGCGAATGAGTGCGATGCGAACACGAAGTCGAAAGGCGATCCAGGTCAGCGGCCCGGGAGAGGTCGGGTAGCTGGGGATGTGCGGGTATGGCGCGGTGGAAGGTGTGGGTATGGGTTTGGGTTTGGATTTGTGAGGAGTGGGTAGGAAATGCAGAGCATGACACGGGCAGACGGATATCGACCGTAAGTAGGCGGTACAGGTATACACGTGAATGCAGCGGGGTAAAAGTGGGTAAGTATGCACACGAAGACGGACCGGCTATGTGACAAACAGCAAAACAGATGCAGCGACGAAGGGGAAGAATGAGCGACAGCGACGGATGGTTGTAGTACACGCGCGACCCAGCCTAGAGTCGCGCGGGGGATGGATGAACAGGGGAGGGGATTCCTTTTTCTTTTGCAGACACCGACACCGACACCGACACCTATCGCACAACAGCACCCCGCAGAGTCCAATCACTGTCCAAGACCAGAGCAACGAGGAGCGAGCAACGAGCAAGCAAGCACCACCGCACGCACTCCGGCGCGTGCCCCGACGTCGAATTGAGCACCGCGCACAGAGCGCGCCCATCCACGCATCCACGGTGAAACCACGCACGGACAACAAGACTGAGGCGCACCTCCACCTCTCACCGCCCCTTCGCCTCCATGGACCCCTCAACTCTTCCCAGGGACCCCAGGCACGACCATTCCAGGCAATCCGCCCGCCGTCCGACCCACATTGCCAATATTCGGCACCGTCTCCTCCCTCCTCAACCCACCCACGCCTCTAAACCCCGATCCGCCCATCCCGGCACCACCACCCCCGCGCCCAAGCTCCCGCTCCCCAGCCCGCTCCCGCTCCTCGGCCGCCCCGCCGCGCCCCACCCGCTGCCCAGCGCGCCATACCCCAGCGGCGCACTGTCGCTCCGCGCCCTGCTCTTCTTCCCGCCCTCCCCGCCGCCGAGCCCGCCGATCGGCGTGCTCAGCCCCGACGACGGTGCCGTCCGCTGGCGCTTCGCCCCGCCCACGCGCTCGTCGAGGTCCATCGGCCCCGGCGACGGCGGCAGCGGCGTGCTCAGCGGCGCGGGGCCCCGTCCGGCGCATACCGCCCCGCGTAGCTGTGGTGCGCGCCCCCGCCGGACGCGCTCCCGTGGTGCGAGTGCATCGCCGCGCTCTCGTACGGCAGGTGCTGGAACGAGTGCTGCCGCGAGAGGCTGCTCGCGGGCGTGTGGCTCTGCGAGTGGTGGTGCGAGTGGTGCGCGCCGCCGTGCGCGTGGTGCGGGAAGTCCGCGGTGGTCGGGCTGCTCCCTGGGCTCGCGCCGAGCGAGTGCAGCGAGTGCGTGTGGTGCAGGGTGTGCGCGTGCGCGGGGCCGGACATGGAGAGCGAGGGCAGGAAGCCGCCGCCGCCCGCGTGCGGTGTTGCCGAGTTGGGGGAGGTGATGTAGATGTTCGGGTTGTCCGGTTCGAGGAGGTCGGCCGGGAAGGGGAGTTGCACTGCTCGCGCGCACGCATCGAGAGTAGATGGAACATGCAAGAATATTCAGTCGGCCCGTTCCACGCAGAGGGAAGGAAACAATTACGCACGCGTCCCAGGCCACATCCTCTGCACGACCTCATACATCGCCTTCGTCACACCCGCCAGCCTCTCCACGCGTCCCCTCTCCGCATGGTACATCAAGCTCAGCCGTCTATTCTCTTCCCTAACCTGCGCAAGCTGCGCCGCGACCTCCATCCGCATCCGCACGCCAAATTAGCATACACGCTCTGCCGGGAACGCACGCACGGCGGCGGCGGGAGAACGGGCGCAACGTACCTCTCCGGGGAGCTCCACGCGGTGCTTCGTCGCCGGGTCGGGCTCGAGCGCCTTGCGCTTGATCTCCTCGAGCAGGTCGGGCCGCCCGCGCAGAAACTTGTGGTGCGAGAACTCCCACGTCTGCACGTCGGCGGAGGTGCGCTGCGCGCGGGGCGTCTGCAGAGGGGGAGGAGGCGCGCGCACGCGTGCGTGTGTCAGTACGGCGACAGAGAGGCAGCCCGGGATCATGATGATGTCAAAGTTTGAAATGCGAATGTGAGAGGCGCGATCCGGAGAATAGTGACCAATGAGGGGGATTGCGAACGGTCGACGGCGCGGCGGACGCTTCTGAGGTCGGGTATCATATGGAGATGGGGGCCATGGGAGTTTTCAGGACGTTGGCCCGGAATACACAAAAAGAGGACGAGAAAGGCGCCGCAAGATACGGAATGGACGTACCCGGTTGATCTTGTGGAAACCATACATGTTCAGCTGTCGCACGAAGCTCGAGAACTACGCAGAGGGCGGATGTCAGCGTCCGGGGCGCCAGGCCTGCATGGGAAGGGAAGACTGACATTGTTGTGCTTGAAGTGCGAGCCGAGGATCGTCCGACTGAACTCACCCACATTCGACACCACAAAGCTGGCGGCGGGTGGCGATGGTTGAGCATCGAAAGCCCACAAATCATCGCGGGGCGCACGCACCTGGTACCGAGCTCCGTCCACTGAATGAACTGCGCGCTTTTTGGATCATTGATCATCCTGGCACGAAAGATGGTAAATGAGACACGCAGCGACGTGCAAGGCGGGCACACGCACTGATACAACTTTGTGACAAAGTTGTTTGTCCCAAGCGGTTTGCCCAACATGCCGACCTGGGGAGGCATGCTACCATGCGCACCCTGGCTCGCGCTGCCTTGCTGTAATGACGAGGCCTCGAGTGGCTTCAGGTGGTCATCCTGCTCGCCGCCGCTCGTGCTGCCGTCCACGGGGCTCCCCTCGGTATCGAGCCCGCCATAGTTCATATCCACCTCGTCGTACGGGCTCGCGTCCATCGAGTGATCGCCGTACGGCTCTTCGATGTTTGTGCTCAAGGCAGGGACGGTCGGGAAGCTGCGCTTGCGCGGGACGCTCTTGTCCGACGATGAGCTGGAGCGGGAGCTAGTAAGGCGACGGCCGGAGTAGTCGTACGCCTCCTCGTAGCGGACGGAGGCATGGTCGGCGCCGGACCCGGGAGGCGCGAAGGAGAAAGGCGGCTGGAGCCCGGGGTGGTGGTGGGCATGATGCGCATGGAGGCCTGAGGGACTGATGGGTGTGATCGGTGAGACGTGGGAGCTGGGCTGCGTGCTCGGGTGGGGGCTGGGATTGATGGGGCTCATGTTGGTCGGGGACGCGACGGAGAGGGAGGAGAGGTTGAGACTGAGGGACGCGCGGTCCGGGTGGGCGTCGGAGACGGACACGTTCATCGGCGGCGGGGGCGGCTGGGTGTAGTACGGGTACTGGTCGCCAGACGGGCCAGACGAGGAGGGCGAGGGATAGGAAGACTGGGAGTGCTGGACAAGATGGCTCACGGAGGATGTGGACCACTGCTGGGCCTGCTGCTGCTGGGCCTGCTGGGAGTAGGGGCCGTCGGCGGACATGGGGGAGGCGGGGGATGGGAGTAGGTTGCAGAAGGGTCCATGGACGCGCTCGGGCGACGCGGGCTGGCAGCGCGCAGGAGGGAGAGGAAGAGGGGAGCCGCGACCGGGCGGCGGGGCGCAGGACGAAGCTGCTGCAGGACGGGAGGGGTGAGGCGTGCGCAGAGGCGGAGGGTGGAGGAGGAGAGAAGGGCGAGGGAGACTTGCGGCGGAGGCATGCCACCGCTCACATCCACCATAAATCGCGATTTCGGGGTCACAAACAAGCGCGCCGCCCGTATCAGCACACGTGCCCCGCCCACAAGTCCATCTCCCGTCCCCGCCTCTCGCCTCCCTCGTCCATCCATGCCGGCATCCCTGCGTCCCCGCCAGCCTCCCACCACGGACACGCCATCAACCAGTGCGCCTCGTCCAGCAGAGTCCCACGTACGTCGTCGCGTCGCCTTCCCATCACCCGTGGCAGCACGCGACACGCGCTACGACACAGCGCCCCCTCTCTGTCGCAGTCCCCGCTGCACACTGTACGTCCATGCACGGCCCAATATGGCGCCCGTCCGCGCGCGCGCCGCGACATGCCCGGAAATTCTCGCCTGGCGCGCGCTCGGCCACTGTTGCACCCACGAACCTCCACCCCACAGCCGCACGAGCCTACGCAGCGGCCGCACCCAGGTCGCCCGCAACCGCGTCTCTCTGCTCAGAGCGCACGCTGCGGTCCCGTCCCGGACTGGGACACCTTCCTGATTCGCCATTCACCGCTCCCCGTCGCTCGCTTCGCGTCCTCCCGTGACGCGCAGGCCCAGGAGATTGGGTAATCGCGGCCAATCGAAGCGCGTCCTCCGTGGCCACTGACATTGATCATGGGCTCTCTCCCGCACTCGCACACGCCATCCGCCAACGCGCGGCACGACACACGGCCCACGCCCAGCCCATCGCGCCGTCCATCGCGATATCTCGCCTGCCGCCTCCCAGTGTGGCCACATCTACGCGCGCCGCCGTCGAGCCGTCCCAATCTCGAGCCACGCCGCTACCCCCCTCCGGAGCCACCGTTCAACCGAGCGCGACGCCCCCGTGTGTGTGTCTGCACCTCCCTCTCACAACGTAACCGGTACCGGCTCGCCCGCCTCATCAACGGAAATTGATCGCTGATATGCTTTGCTCCCCGAGCTCGCCGCTCCAAATCCAGCCATGCCCACTCCAACTGCGAGTGCCTGCAGACCCAAAAGAACCCGAAGCGCAGGAAGCATCCCGCGAGCGCCTCTCGCTCGAGCTTCCAACGACCTTCCCACTTGGCCCGCGGTAAGTAGTGCATTCCCCGCAGCGCCGGGCGATTAGCCTTTCCGCCGTCATCTCAGTCCGTGTCTGGACTCTGGAACTGGGGCTCGCTTGCCGTCGAGAGCACTCGGCTGGTCGTCGGCGGAATCCCATGCGCAGCGGGCCGCACTCGCCTAGCGAGCACGATCTCTAATTTACTACACGCAATCATATGCCCCGGCGCGTTCGCGTTCCCACTGCTGCTCTCGCTTTTCGCGCTTGCCTGCATCATGATGCAGCAGGTCGGCTACGATCCCACTTTGTATGCCCAGAGGCGTCGGCGGTGTCCCGCGCGAGAATGGCGATGAGTCCTGCGCGGGGGCGCGATAGTACGTTACGGCAGACGGACGTGGGACCATCTCCACCTGCGTTCTGCATACGTACATTTGATAAGTGAAGCCCGCTCGTCGGCCCATCCTGACGTCCCGCGACCCCCGTCCGCCCACGTCCTCCGTGTCACCTCGACGGACGGCGGACGGGTGGGACGTGGCCGCGGCGGAAGGTGGCTGGATGGCCTGGCGAAGGTACCGCTCGGCCGGCGTGCTGCGCTGCTGTTCCCCAGGCACGGAACGCGCAGACGCAGGCCTCCGATCAACGCCCCATTATATCAAGATCGTGGCCGCACGGCACGGTCGTGATCACGCACCCGCGCGCGCACGCTCCCCGCCTTCTCGCACGCAGATTTAGCTTTGCGAAGACGAAGACGAAGGGAGCGCAGAGGCGCGGCCCTGCGGTAGGGCACGTAGTGCACTAGGACTGGCGATCCTGGGGGATCTAAGCTAGTGCGGAAGCTTCTCACTTAAGTTAGGGGCGATCGATGGGCGGGGAGGCATCGAACGCGATCGGACGGACGCCACGAAGGGACACTAACGGGGGCCCCGCCTTGGCCCCGCCCACGTGTCTACCGCGCGCCCGACACGCGGGCGCCCTGGCACTGCGGGGACACAGGCGCTCGGACAGTGCCAGATCTAGGTACACTGATCATGCCACGGAAATTGGAATGCGGGCACTCGACGTGTTACAGGACGTCGCGGACGGACCGTGTGGAATCTGGATATGCCACAATCAGGGCATCAAGTCGTCCATTGCGGCGTGCGTTGGCACGTTGACGGCGGAGCTCTGAAAAGCCGACAGGCAATGTAGATCCAGCAGAAGGGATTGGCAATTGCTGGACAGTCTACAGCTTGAAGCTTGTAGCTGCAGGGCAGAAGGCTGTGGTTGCACATAAGATTTTTTGATCGACATGCTGCATCTTGTGTTCGATAGTTACGTATCGTGTTTTCTGGCATGGTGAATGAACGTTCGGACGCGAGTCACTCAAGCAGGGGCGAGACAGAGGATGTCGGGTGGGCTGCTACTGTTGTCATTTAAGCTTGTCAGGTTCCCAACTAGATCCTCTCCATGTCGCCTTGCCCGTCACCGCAAAGAATGTGAATTGCTGCAGAACATAACGGCACTGCCAGCGCTCCGACTCCGAGTAGACTTCATTCGTTCTCAGTAAACGGAATATCGATAGGCACTCTGGCGAAGCGCACACATGGCACAGGCACTGACTGTATCGGAGTGGCCTCGGTTGTACCCGTCGGCGCCTCAGCGAGGAGAGGACTCAGTTCGACCTCGGGATGATCCCACTTGCCCACCATCTACTTATAGAGTGGAAGCCACTCGACCGCTGCGTGCGCACGAGGCACAAGTGCAGTATCATTTTATCGTTCACATCATGATGGGAGGGGAACTTGTGGCCTACTATCCTGCCATGACTGTCGTCGTGATGCGGCTCTCATGCCAGTTTGGAAATGAAATCACGCAGATATTCTTCATATCGCGCGTTTGTAGCCAGTACTGGCTCGGACGCAGGATATGGCGTGGAACCACGGCCTGCACCGTGACCGTTGGATTTTGAAACGTTTGACTGTTGGAGTGTTGGCGACAAGTACGGTCCGCTGTCTCTGACGAATCCACACATCCCGTTGAAACCTTTCCTGACAATATCCAATAGCCTTCGCATGTCTGTCCTACATCCCCATTCAGTGATCAGCGCTCCGGCTCCACTCCCAACTTAACCGTGATGCGACCTCAGCGGAACGGGACACCGCCAGTCGGATTGAGTACTGACACACAGCTCCTCGGCGGGACGCTCCCCCGTCAGGCTGTACGTTGCGCCGCCGACGATGGGCGCTGTTCCGCAGGACGTTCGCGGTGCTGTTCCGGCCTCACATCGGACTCCGGACATGGCGCACCTTGCCGGGAGTGCATGGGTGCGGCGCTATGCGTGCCGTCACGGTGGCAGGATCCGGGAGTGGTACAACGTCGACGGGCACGCGGGGTTTCCGAGTCGTCCGTGCTGCGCGGCGGCGGCGTGAGTCTCACGACACTGAAGAGTCCGGTCGGTAGCGGAAACCACGACGATGCGATGTTCATACCACGTCGTGACCCATACAAGATCTCGCGAGCCATACCCGAGCCAACGCCTCCGTGCGTCCATGTCCGAGTCCGAGTCCGAGACGAGCTGAGCATGGGACGAGGGACTCAGACTCAGGCTCGAGCCCCGGAAGCCAGGCCAAGCGGACAGATTGACATTGGCCTTGCTCAGGCCAATTGCGTGGCCTTCTGCGCTTCGATGGGGGCCCTGAACATCGCCCAGGGCCGCGTGCGCAGGTCGGTCCTGTCCGCATGCGACGGCGGGGGAGTGGGTATCAGCGAAGTGCGCCCGAGATGAGCCTGGGTGCGCCGCTTACCCGTTCTGGTAGTTGGGTCCGAGCCAGAGCCTGTGCGCGGGAGTGAGCGGACGGCACGGTGGAGGCGGGTGGGGCGGGGGACGTACTGGTTACTGGTGAAGTACACGTAGCTACCGCCGCTCTGTAAGGTTGCAACGGACAAGGTATCGGGCCACTACGAGAGAGGGTCTTGTCAGTCAAAAATAAATGAACTGTCATCGGAGAGTCATGCCAAACCTGAATGGCCGGGTCGCGGATGAAAGGCTCGACGATGCCCGTCGCCGGGTTGTACCTCGTCACCGCGTTATGTTCTGCACACAAACGAATTAGCCCCGCTCGCGCCTCACAGAATCATCCCACTCACCGGGCGCGCCAGCGTAAATATACCCCGAGCTGTCCGTCTCCATCCCGTCCGCGTTGCTCCCGCTCTCGCCGAGGTGCTCCACAGCCTGCTTGGCGAGCAAGTACGCAGCGGGGTGGTCCGGTCCCGGCTCGACCTTGAGATACGACGTCGGGATGCGCCAGAATTGTCGGCTGGCCAGGGGAGCGAAGTAAAGATATTGACCGTCTGACGCGGGAGAACGGAGTCTGAGTTGAATATACACCAACTTGATTCTAAGGCTTACCAGGAGAGAGGGCGATGCCGTCGACAGCATACTATAGAAAGCTTAGTCGCGAATAGTATGCAGTGCAGTCGATTCACTGACCAGGCCGAAGTTATTGACCGCGTAAGGCGCCGTCACAGGGTATAGGTAGAACGGCACTATGGAAAGGGTCAGACGAGTCCGATGCCTCCTCTTAAAAGCTTCCTTGACGTACCTCCATCGTATACGGGCACAAAGCCGTTATCAGGTGTCACAGACTGGTGTCCATCAAGGTGCCTCCACGACTGCCCAGTCGCCAGGTTAACTACAACCAGCCCCGGGCGGTTCGGCGAGCTGTCCGTGATGTAAGCGTAGCCTTCCCCACGGAGGTCGAAGCGGACGTCGTTGATAGACGAGTCAGCGTAGACGACGCTCGCGGGGAACGTGTACGTCGCGAAGTTCGTCCCGTTGAGGTAGAACCCGACGAGCTTCGGGCCGCCGGGGACCGCCGCGAGGAGGTACGAGCCGTTCACCTCTGGGCGGCCCGTGTCGAGCGCCCACACGCGGTCGAGCCCGTCGACGACGACGGACTGGACGAACAGGAGCTTGTCGGTGACGATGCTGTAGCCGGGGTTGCTCGCGTTGGCGAATGCTGGGGGTGTGTTCCATTCCTGGCTGCTCGACGTGAGCACGTAAACGTAGATCGACGGTGGGAGATGCTCACTTGGGCCATGGCGCTTCCGTTGTGGTGCTGGTGAAGGTCGCCAGGGTGTACGTCTCGTTGCCGCGAGGGAAGGTCGTGAACACTGACCCATCACTGGCTACGCCGACGCCCTGTCGATCATGCCATGAACACAAGCACAGTGAGTGAAGCTACAGCTAAAAACCGATTCGAGGTCCACGTACGATAGGCCAATAGTTGTAGTACGCATGCACGAGCTCTATCGTTGGACCGAAAGAGCCTGTGTCATAATGGATGCGGGCCTGAGCCAGACCCGGGTCCTCGTAGACATTGTATGGCAGTGGGGCCGCCGAGTTTCCTAGTGTCGCGTTGGGGTCCGGTGTCCCAGCTGGGGGAAACTCTGGGAACTAAATCATGCCGTTGGTTCGTTAGCATCGGCGAAATATGGCAGGCGCTGGGCATACATCGAAGACGCTGTCATTGGACTGCGCAACGGCGGCTACTGCCCAGAGGATGAACGGTAGTAGGAGAGCCATGGCTATCTCACGTACCCAGATTGACAGGGCAGGAATTTTATAGTGATTCGGTCAGAGCCGCCACGCAATGAATGCGTCTCCTCCCTGAAAGCACCTACGACATAAATAGAAGTGCACTCGAAATGTGTGTGGGGGTATTCTTGCTGCCCCAGTGGGAGTTGAAGTGTCATGCTTGAGGCACATGCGACAGTCGTGGACCCTCTTAATCGCCATTTTTTGAACGCGAGGACAGTATTGACCGTATAAAGAAGTAGCACGGTCCCAGCGGAGAGTGATCTCGGCCAATGAAAGCCTGTGATGATGTCGAAGCCGCATCACTTACTTCATCCGAATTGAAGGAAGCCTTACTTGTGCACGTTCGCTGGAAAGTAATCATGAGTCCTCGTTCACGAGACTAGGGATGAATTAAACCTAAGCATGCTGTCATTTCCGTACGGGACGCCGCCAGCCACAGCCTTTGGGCGTGAGACGGGATCTGTAGTTAGCGAGACATGCTGTGCGAGAAAGGGGGACGAAGTATAACGGCTGACGGTAGATGGTGGCTATGAATGACCATACATGCCGGCGGAGAGCTCTTGGCTTGTAGTGTGTACTCACGAGCATCGCCAATCGTGGCGTCGGTGCATTCATTCGCAAAGCAGTGCATCCACGTGGAGACGTGGTCACCTACCAGAACGGCCGCCGTGGTGCACGCTGGCAGTGAGACGTGCTAATTGGCTAACTGGAGAGCAATTGTCAAAACATATTCAAACGGAGTCAAAGCGACGCACCGGAATTCCGAAGTACATATAACGCTCGCAGAGAACTCTATGTATATCTTGCCTCAATCGAAAGGCATGCTAACAGAACCTGGAGTGTCCAAGCTCCTACGGTCGGCATATTGCACGAGATGCTTCATCTGCTACATTCACGAAAGCCTAGTCCTTCTAATATGACAGAAGGATAACGAAAGATCTCCCGAGCTAATGATAGGCTGCGAGCACAACGTTAACTATGCTGCAATGAACCGTGACTGAAATGAGCGCGCCTGAAATGCGATAGAATACCCGTTGTAGAGTCGAACTCCAACCTCCACAATGTTGTTTTGAGCACCCTACGGGTATGAAACGGCTTCTGTCAATCGGAGCAATCCGGGATGCGTACAAGGGATGCGTCGCAGCTCGTACTAAGGCGTATGTGAACGGACCCCAACTAGGGTGAGACTCACCAAGGTTATAAACCGAGTGGTAGAGCCATCCACCGAATGCGAGGAGCAAAGAGACTAGCCTTGTGTCATTCGAACCGACGTCACCAATGGTAAGTTGACAGGTGAATGCCAATTTCCTTCGTACTGCGATGATAGGGCGCAGATTTTGCGAAGCACCACATCCGTCGTGCACGTACAAGACCCGTATGCGACACGGACATCGCGAGGCGCATGGTAAGTTAAGACCATCGAGAATAAAATTCCTGTACCACGATCCAGTGCTGGATCCAAGACGCCCAGCCATGGGTAATACGACTGGGAAGAGACCGGGAGAGGAATGAGACAGGGCTCAGTGGTCACTCGAGAGCGCGAAACCATGTCCTACAAATGGTCCTCGTATCGGCTTAAGTAGTTCGTTTGGAGATACTTATCAATGATATGAAACTGAATACCGACTTCAAGTTGATTCACCGGCGATGCCAGCGGCCAAACAGTTCAAAGAGTCGCCGATGCCAGTAGTAATATGTGCGAGCCCGTGCTTCGACATGTGTAATCCTGAAAGCCAAAAATGTTGGAGGGTACTTGCTCTATTGACCAGCCTAAGCTCCTCTAGTATTCACGCTGATCTACTGTGCATTTGCTGGCATGTCGAGGCCGAAGGCGCACGCTCGTACTGGGAAGTTGATGATGATGAGGGTCGGGGACATGATGGAGGCTCGGGGGGAAGAACATTGACATAGGCGCTCCGAGAAGCTCGGACGTATACTGTGCAGCTCCGGCGCGAGCGCTGATTCCGATTCGATGTTGAACCGCAGATTCGACGATGCGAAGTGGTTTGACTCTCTGACATAGATATACAAGACTCGAAACTTGAGCGCGACAGTGCTTGCAGGGTCCCACGATACAATTGAGCAGTCTGCGGCAGTTGAAATCATCCTCCTGCTCTTTGCGCACCACTGGGAGCCTCGAACGCTGCCATTCACCCATTCATGCGGCTAGAGCAAAGATATCTGATACACAATTGATACACAACTGCTGATACAGCGACGCGGATGACAGGCTACACTCGTTCGTCGGCAGACCAACCCGAACTCGTGTCTCGACTCGTGTACAGACCGATCTGCAACATCCGACTGGGGTCGAACATACGATGTCAAGCTTGAAGTATCCGCAAAAGAGACGATAAAGCAGCATACCTAGAAGCGTGCCACACGCCCTATGTCGCAAGTGCTTTACTTGCTCTTGGGGGGCTCAGCACAGCCGCACGCCGGCCAGGCACAAGACCCGCCGTTCTTCTCGACGTTGGCGCACTTCACGGTGTCCTGTGGGTCGATTGTCCATAAGTCAACGGTCATCAAGGTAGCAAATCATACTCACAGACATAGCGTTGGATGTGAGTGAAGAGGTAGTGGTGGGTGGTGGTGGTGGTGGTGGTGGAAGTGTGAGCTTGGGGAAAAGACGGAATAGCTGGCCTTCTTAAATACCACATCTATCGCTGGGGCATGCCGTACGGCGAGGACACGCCCAGCCCAGATGCCTAGGTTGCGTTGTGCAATGCGGGGCGTCCCGACAGTAATTGAAACGATACTAGTGGCTGAACCAAGGTTAGCTATGAAACGTCCGACAGATAATTGGCTTGCGGGCGGACAAATGAGGGCACAAGCATATGTCACCTCAGCTGAGTGTGAGGTGTCAGAATACGGGAAGCTGTGGTCCTATGCCACTCGCAACAACTCCGCATGTCTTGACCTTCGGCTCATTGCCACTGGTACGCGGTTAGTTGGATGATCTTGCTGAAGTGCCCACGTATGTAAATGCCGCTACGGCCGAAGGTTCCAACGTGTTGAGCTTCGCGAGTCTCGAAGCGTCGAGGCACCTGCACCTGAGCATGTCCGTACCGGAATGGCACTTTGGGGGTATGCTGAGCCGGATCGCTTGCCCGACAACCTGAACCTAAACTCGTCCCTTATCTCTCCACGGCACACAAGGCGGGATTCTGACGAAGAAACAGAATAAGTGAGCGAGACTCGTGCGGCCGACGCCAATAATGTATACATAATAAAGTCTAGCATTAGTGAAGATAGTTCAGCATTTACCACGATCTCCGTTTTCCTCCTTTGCCCCATCTCTCAAACAAGAATCTCGTCATGAACTCGTAGAGCTCTCGGTTAGCGTCGCGCTTATAGATACCGTGATCACTACATTCAAAGTCAATCATTTTGACTGGCTTCGATAACACTACCGCAACGCACCTATCAGTGAACATCCTAAACTCGAAGTTCCGCACATGCTCCTGTGTGAACATGTCCAGCAGATGTGCCGTGTTGGCAAAGTGCACATTGTCATCTCCGGTGCCGTGTGCGAGCAAGAAGTCTACATTCCGGAATCCGGTGACGTTTGAGATGGACGCCGTGATGTAACCTTGCGGGTTCACGTTCGGCAAGTTCATGTATCGTTCCGTATAGATCGAGTCTGATGCATGCGTGAGGCAGAGGGCCCTGTACGTCAGACGTTGGAACTCACCATACAGCCGCCAGCTGGTGACGGGCTGGCGAACAGGAGCATGATAAGGGCCTGCATGACGATCGAGAAGGAGTAACTTACCGCGACGGCCATGGCCAAGGTATGTACGCCAGCATCAGCTTCGATCACCTTGGAAGACATGAAACCACCGTACGACTATACACGTAAAGATCAGCACACGACATTCCGTCATCCCCGCCAGCTTACCCAGCCCCAGATGCCAATCCGTTTAGAGTCCACGTAGTTCTTTCCGGCCCAGATCCTGCGTAATGCGATTAGGGTCGTTCGTTTCGCATACTACACAACTTACTTTGCAGCATTGATCTGATCTATGGTCTCGAAGTGCCCCAGGTTATCCTTGACCGGATTTCGAAGCTTTCGGCCTTTGAAACCAGTTCCGCGCCCATCGACTACGACTGTGATATAGTCCATGGAACACGCCAAGAAATCATGCCAGTCGTGACCGTATTCGTGGTTGACCATTTGCGAGCCAGGGCCATTGTATCTGCAATCCGAAGGCTCGTCGGGAAGGGTGAAAGCGATGGAAAGACTGTACATACAGTCGGAACATGACAGCGTATTTCGTTCTCCCCGAGTCATCCATCCTTGGTGGTCGTATCTCTTTGAAGTTGAGTTCTGCTCTGATCGTTCAGCGTACAGACGTACAAAAAATAGCGATTTGCGTACCGTATCCCTCACTTGTAATCGTCCCATAGTTTACGACGGGCGTTTCATACTCTTCAAGTGTCTTGTTGAGCTGAGGATTCTCGGTCAAGACATATTGGAGCCCCCTGTACTAGCTCAGCACTAATCGTGTCGATACGCGTCGCTCATAGCACACCTTGTTTACCAGTTTTGATGACCTTCTGCCAAGGCGGAGACGGTCCTTTATATGTGAGGAGGTAGAAACCGCCCTCTGGCGAAAAGCTCGCATCGTACACGGCCGGACTGCTGACGTCAGTAAGGGCCGTAGGCTTGACGGTGTCAGAGGAACTGATCGCAGGGAGGGGCACCGAGTAGATGTGCCGCTGCAATGAGTCAGGGTTGGCTGCCTGGAAATAGCTGACAGGTCACTTTGTTCAGAGCGTGACGTTCATAAGCGGATCGATACGCAGTCTGCACTCACACAAGGCTACTTTTGGTGTCAACGGCCAGGATACCACCGGTGACTTCCCATTCACCTGATGTCAAGAATCGCGGGGTGCTGGAGTCCGCCGGACTGAATAACGCGATATGGTTGTAGCCCTCAGGAGTGGGAATGACGTCCAGATACGACGAATGACCGTGCGGAGACAAACTCGTGGGTATGGGATAGACACGTTGCGCCTACAATTGACGCATAAGCCAACATCCCACATCGATGCAGTATGAAAGAGGAAACCTGATCGATCCAACCGTCGTCGCCTTGCTCGCCGTCCTTGCCCAACCTCCTCACCACGTGTCCACGGTTTCGCAAGGGGGTATTCTGGCCAAGGTCGAATATGCTGACGGTGCCATTGTTGCCAGCCCGGTTGACTTCGCGCACCAGGAGCGTTTCATTGCCCACCCATGCGATCTCCTGGACGACACTATGGTCTGCAGACTGTCTGCCGTTCCAATCAAGTTGCAGGGAGGCTGAAGCCAGCGCGGCAGGCTGATACCCTCCAAACCGGGTGTCCTGAAGGTATTCATCAAGCTGGAAAACATGTACCGATACGAGCGGGTTCTTGTAGCCAGGCTTCGGGTACTTCATCGTGACATGCGACGGATATGGTACGACTGTATGCGAGTCTTCCGTCGGGTTATAGATGGGAAAAGTATACTCATCGACAGCAGTCTCGTCGAGACTGAGGTACGCGATGTTCTTCGAGTCTGGAGACCACCAAATAGCGTAGTCTGCTGAGAAGACTTCCTCCTCGTACACCCAATCTGGAATGCCGTTGAACATAGATGCGTTCCCGTTGCTCGTGACGCGAATAGGTGATACGTCAGGGCTGTCATGCAATGAGTTTTCAACAGTCGTACACCTAAAGCCGTACTCACGATGCAGCCGGCAGCACATATAAGTCGTTCTTGAGAACATAAGCTATCGACTGGCCTGTGGGTGACCACACTGCATAGGACGTCGCCGGGGGATACGCAGGTGGAACCAGAGGCCAGGTACGCTTAGATTCGAGGTCATGGACATAATAATTCCCGTAGCTAGAATGCCGCCATAGCTGGAAGAGATCGGTATCAATGGCTAGATGAGTTTCGTCAAATGACACAGCATACCTTGATTCTGTCCGCTTTGATCAGCATAAACCTCATGTCGGCAGATAGCTTCCAGGAAGAATGGGTCAACGGTCGCCCGAACTCCTACAAGGAGTTGAGATGAACACGCGCGGGCTGCAAATGAACAATTCATCTCACATCTGTGAGGTCCGTGAACGCAACCAGGTTTCGCGTCGAGTTGCTCTTCAAATCTACAAGAGTCAGATATCCACCCTTCTCCGTGGCGAACACGCCGTCTCCCGCTAGTGTGGTTCAGCACTGAGGTCGCATGCAGCGATATGAGAGCCATACCTTCCGGTACCCACAGAATGCTCTGGCTCGACGGATAGAATGTTCCGTTGAATATATGATCCATAGTGATATGCCTGGTTCCACGAATGCGGTATGGCATACCCGTATACGAGCGTGCCGCGAAGATGCCAATCACACCTGCGACCGCTAGGAGCGACACAAGCGCAATGACAAGACATCGCAGCGACGAAGTATGCTGCGCGCCGTCAATTGTGAAGCAAGACCCGATCTCTACTCATGTATAACACACCTTTCGCGGCACAACGCCCCCATCTTCTAGGTCGCCCGTACTGCGCTGCGAGACCCGTAGTGTACGGCCCAGCTTCTCAAGCTCCTCCTCCTCGTCATCGGAACTGGGAGGGTCAAAGGGTCCTTCTCCGTAGTAAGTCGTCGGCTTGACAGAAGCATAGTCAGGCTCGTCGATGTCCTCTGCTGGCCGTGGATTGGAGGATGCATCGTCCAAAAGGGTATCCGAATCCGTGCCCTCTTGCGGTTCTGCGTCGTAGTTCCGGACGTGCATAGTATCGAAACGCGACGCAAGCGAGTGACACTCGCCGACGGGAGAACAGGACAGCTACCGACGCAGTTGCGTCTAAGTACAACCGTTACAAGCAATCGCAGTGCGAGGCCTTCCCGAGACAGTGCTTGGACCGTGGCGGTGCGATTCACTTGTCGAACTCGCGGCCGCAGGCTCGCTCAAGGCTCGCTGCTACTTGAAGTCGTCTGTATAGTGCTGTAGTACCGTAGTAGTATGCAGTAGTGTCCGAGTAAGTAAGTAGTGTCCTTCAAAGAGTCTTGAGATCATTACAAAGGGCTTGTAATCCCCGTTAGTTACGTAATAAGCCTGAGTACTGCCTCGGTGAGGTGGCGTCGCGCGAATCCATGTCGTCTTCCTCCATCTACCACTCTACCTCGCCAAGTCCGGCAGGCCTGCGTTCTTCTAGTCGCCTACACGGTAGCTCGAAAAGATGGCCAAGTCTACGTCTACAGGCTGGGATCCAGTGCTGCTTATATCTCAGGTAATTGTTTCGCTGCCTCTCAAGGGCGGTAGCTCAAGACGTACCCTACAGATCGTCGCCATGCAAACGCTACATTACCTCACACTGTCCATCCTAATACCGCCTCTCCTTTTGATATTCTGCCGATCAGACGTGCTGGACTACGTTGGAGGTGCAGCCAATGTCGGTGAGTAAATGCAAAAGTTGTGGCGCAACACTACTGAGACCGTTGCTGGGTGAAGGCATGATTATGGATTGGCGTGAACTGGCTGGTAGGCCAACCATTCACAGCGCGCAGCGGTCTTGGGGCTCGTGGAACAGCGTTTGGAGTGGGGGGAAGCAGGTTGGGTCCGGAAGCCACTTGGACGGGCACTGGGACGGTCTCGTCGATCCGCGACGGGGCTGGATTATTGCTGCTTGCTGGATAACAGCGTCTGGTGCCGAGTACGTCTGGACTTCGTGTGAGAACTTACGTGCGGAACTTGACTTTGCCATACAGCATCTATTATCTGTATACCCTCATTCGACGTCCGCGGATGATCCTGGACTTCTCCTTGACGCTCATTTTCAACCATCTGGTCCTCACCACATATTACGCCGCTTCCTTTCCTACGACACTGTTCTTTTGGGGTGTCGTGATCATCAGTGCGGCGATGATGGTCATTGTGGCCGAACAATTGTGTGTCAAGCGCGAGATGACCGAAGGTTTGACGGTGGCTGCCCCCACAGAAGACGAAGATGTGGAAATGGGAAGCCTGTTGAGACGAGACTAGTCAACAGGCAAGGAGGATGTTGTTGTTCGAAGGGATGATGTGTGGGTACTAATACAGATTGCTATCGGCTAGGGTCCAAGCACGTTGAACTGTCGTGTACCCAACGTCCGTCCAGTCGAAGGCGACCGTAGTGGCTTGTTGGTGTGGTCCTTGGGCGGAAGTCACCCATGCGACCTGAAACCGCGACATCCAATTGGTAAGCCGCTCCCAAGTCCTTAGCAGACTCTCACACTTGACCTCATCATCTTCCAAGGTCGCGTGGTGTGTTTTGACACCGGACCATCCATCGGTCATCGTCAGTGTGGTCATAATCACCGCTTTCCATGGCGCAACCATTCAAAACAGAGCTGAAATGCGGTCTTCAGTGCAATCGTTATCGCGCAACGCGCCTTTGTAGTGAGCAATCCTGAGCGTTGTGCATGCTATGTACTCCTATGGCAATCGCTGGAGACCTGCACCATCCTTTGCGCTGGGGCTGACCTTCGAGTCGTGCCGTTGTAACATGAAGCGCCCTCCCGCCTTGTCTGATGCACTCGGGCAGAATGTCGGTAAGCTAATGTTGGAAGTGATGATGACTACGCCCTGGGATCCTTAGTCTTTGAACCGGGGCAAGATTCCCGCACTCGCAGGTATGCTTTTTGTCATGTCATACTCGATGCCGCTCATTCGCCTGGGTCCTGTCTTAAGTATTCAGTCATGAAGCTTGAAGACTCATGCCGGTCTTGCTCCATCGTTCATTCGGGAAAAGAACGATACCATGCACCTAGCTTCTGTTCCCTGCGCCCACAAGGCCACACTTTCGAGATTTCATCGATATGCTCATCGGCAGATCTGCGATGCATCCTTCTTGGGATACAACAGAGATAGCCTCTGTGTTTGTTTTCGGTTAGTCTGACACGTTCTTTCTCGGCGAGGGATCGAGGCTTAGGATCCGGGCGGGCCTTCAATGATGATGTGGTCAAGATGTGGTCTTCATTCTGTGCGGTGATGATCCTCGTACCCTCGGTGGTCTCGATCTTTCCGGGAACATCGCATCCTCAAGATTGCCTCCGGTATCTGTCAGATGTCGATGGGACACCAGTACGCCCCTCTTACTCATCGTCGATCTATCTGATAATTAGTGCCTTGCCTCTGCGTGCAGGATCGCGCCCATCGACCTATTGGCTCGAGAACCCAGTGGTCGCGAATGCAGCGTCTGCTATGTCCATTGGGCGTCCATGGAGCGCCTGGTTCCTTAGCTGGCTGTCGATGATCGTCCCCTTGTAATGCAGGGCTGCGCTGCATCCGAGGAGCACATGCAACCTCAGTCGCGCGCATCTGCACAGCTTGAGCATTGTTCAAGCGGAGAATATCCTGGAATGATGATGCGGGCGTGAGTACCCATCCCTCGTCATCGCATTCGTGCGGTCTTGGTGACAAACATGTTCACGCTTTCAGACGGCGCCGTCACTCCGGGTGTCATGTTGCTCATGGACACGTAATACCTTGACGGCATGCGACCGCACTCGTCTCTGACCTCATTGATAGCTCAACCGTAGGTGCATAGACGTCCCTGAAGCCAAACTTCGCATCGTATGATTGCCGGATGCTTTGCATGCATTACACACATAGTATGTGAATTTACGTCTTGCTGAACTTTGTCTCGGCTCTGATGCGGACAGTCGTGGCTTTCTTCACCCTACTTGCGGGGTAAGCGAGAGAAACGCATGAGCGTTTCGCTTAGGGGGATGGCGCGACGTCAATGCCTCACAGCGCTAGCTCGGGTCCGCACAAATAAGTACTGGCAATCGAATAACACTAGCTGAAATGGGCGGAGGGTATCGTAACACGGGTCGCAGATGAGCGTGGTGCGTTTCCAATTCCAGTTTTCCCGGGTAGGCAACTATCACGTCCAGGTGAGATAACGCGGCCATGCGTGATCTCCTGCTGTTTTGGTTTGAGAAGCCTCTGCCACATGTTCGCTCGGCCGCAAGGACGGACGTGCGAATCCGAGGAGACTGTATACGATCTGGGCATGCGTATGATCTCAACTTCGAATTTTCCGCGATCGAAGTCTCAACGCGGATGTGGCTTGCCCTGTACGTGAAGTCATGCAACACGTTAACGGTTTTGTGGGTGCGGTGAAGCCTTACACAGCATTTCGATGTCCGCCCGCACCAGTGTCGGATGCTGCATCTGTAGAGGCGGGGTTCGGAATGTCAGGGCGTCGCTAAAGCAGAACACGAGGCTTTCATGCACATACGGAAATGGCAAGTCTCAACCAATTTCACCCGCCACGCACAATCGGAGGTTTGAATTCCTGACTATGCCCGGTAATGTCCTCGGTCTGCTATATTGTCCGCTCCGCTCTGAAAGCAACGATGGGCAGGGACCTTTACATACTTCTCGCGGCGGACGACACATCACCCGGGCACAATGTAAGACCTGCAGGTAGGCGGCCAGAAGTGTCGCCTCCTCTTCCGTACATAATCAAGAAATTTCTGTAGCCCGTCAGGTCTGATGTGAGTGGGGACAAGTTATTGTTCCGAATTAACTCAGCCTAATATGCGCCCACCGATCCAAAGCATGCCCCTTCCCGCGGCTGTTCACACACATAGGCCTGCGGCTTATATACTGCGAACGAGCCACTTTCACCCGTCCCTGTCTGTCCTCCCTCTTCGCGCCACATATAATGGAAACATTCAAGAATTTGTTGTCCCCCTTCTCGAGTGCTTCTAATCCTCTCCAGGACACGTTGGTACGAGTGCGTGCTATATCAAAACGAGACTATCCTGAATCGACGCCTCATAGAAACTCGTCGTCGTCGGTGGCACACTCGAGACTGCGCGACGTGTTTCTGTTTCTGCTTGGAATGGCTTCATTGACTGTGAGCTAGCCCTTGTCGGCGTGTCGATCTACTTACCGAACTCACGCAGCTTTCTTCCTCACTGCGCACTTCAGTCAAGAGGACTATCCATACGACTGGTGAGTGGCAATGTCTCAACAGCAGCCGCGACTCTAACAAATACGCATATCCGCAAGGTTGATGCACTGGCTGGCAAAGGTGTGTTCGAGCTGACCACGACAGGGAATACACGCACTCAGTGACCATTCAGCAACCGGCGTGGGGTCGCAGTCGCGAATTCGACATCACTACACGCACCATCAGTCGGAATGGTCTTACTCAGTCTACGACTGGAGATCTAGACGACGAAGAAGCCGACGACGGCGAGGTCATGATGAGTGGTCGTAAGAAGCGCAAAGGTACGTCAGTGGACATTGCGATGGCGGCTTGCCGCTGAGGCGAAGTTCGCGAAGTGGCAATCGTTCCAAGTCTAGGTAAGCGCCTTTTGTGGCGCCATACTAGGACAATGCTCATCACGTATTTGGTTAGACACGACGCATACCATTTACTATCGGGGACACTGGCTGCGGGTACGTGACGTGATGCAGTTCAGACTTCTGCTAATTGAAGCGACATAATAGATTACACGCACGAAGCGTTTCCAGGATTACGGTTCTTACGCTGAGATTAAGATCTGGTGGGTGGCTTTCCACACGGCTGTCTACTGTTCTGACTCACCTGTCTGCCAGTGTGGTGGCGAGAAACAATGACATTCTCAAGAAATTGGTCCTGGAAGCCAAGCGTGAGTATGAGAAGGACGCAGTGCACCGCGTGCACATCTACATGGCAGACACGTACGACGGCACTCGTTTTCCCTACAATGCATGCAGCTGACACTTGACATAACTGGCGCCCAGAACGTACGGCGGCTGGCGTTGGAACGGTGCCCGGCAGAAGCGCCCTATGAGCTCAATTGTATTGGAACCGGGCGTCAAGGATATGATACTCGCGGATTGTCAAGACTTCCTCTGCTCCGAGGAGTGGTATGTGTATATGCCTGTGTCCGCTTGCGAGCCTGCTAACACGCTGTAATAGGTATGCCGAAAGAGGTATGATTGTGACGCAGCCACCGCATGCCGGTGGGGCTAACCAATGGGACAGGTATCCCATTCCGTCGCGGCTATCTTCTGCACGGTGTCCCTGGAAGGCAAGTTACCTGAATATCAGATTGCGAGTGCCGGCTCACCTCGGTTCGCAGTGGGAAAACCTCTTTAATCCACAGTCTGGCGGGTGAGCTTGGATTGGACATCTATGTCATCAGTTTGTCGGCGAAGGGGTGCGGATCTTGTGTGACGCTCCAATTCGATGCTAACCATTGGCATATTAGGATGAGCGATAACATGCTGGCCACTCTGATGGGAAATATACCTTCGAGGTAAGTAGGTCAGGCCACACGGCTTTTCCGGTAGCTAACTCTATCCACAGATGTATATTGCTACTCGAGGATTTGGATGCCGCGTTCACGCGAGGCGTCTCTCGTGATGATAGTTCCACGGGGGCGCCAACTAGCTCTACCAGTACCTCTAGCTCCACGTCAACTGCAAAGACGAAAGATGAGAGCAATGACGGATCTACTCTCACTCTCAGTGGGCTGCTTAACAGTCTCGATGGCGTCGCAGCTGCTGAGGGCCGGTGAGCAGCAAGTTCGACAGGCGTGCATACCGGCCCCCGAAGTACTGAGATTCCCTCAACAGCTTACTATTCGCAACTACGAATCACATCGAGCGTCTTGACCCGGCATTGAGCCGCCCGGGTCGCATGGATGTATGGGTGAACTTCAAGCACGCCAGCAAGTGGCAAGCAGAAGGCATTTTCAAGTGTTTCTTCCCCGCAAAGCCTTCGTCAAATGGGAACTCGCCTACGTCAGCTGCGTCCGCGAAACCGGACGACGAGGCGCCATCTGCAGAGGGCCTTGCTGTGCCGAAGCGCAAGAAAGCTGCTTATACTGCCCCTCTCCTCTCGGAGGAAGAGATCTCCGATCTAGCCAAACGTTTCGCAGACGCGATGCCGGAAGACGAGCTCAGTGTCAGTGCTCTGAAGGAACCGAGCATACTCGGATGACTGATACATATACATATCACACAGGTCGCGGCCCTGCAAGGATATCTCCTCAAGAACAAGACGCGTCCTAGAGAATGTGTAGACGAGGCTGTCGCTTGGTAAGTGAATGTATGCTGTTGTATCAGCATGTATTGAGCTTCTGCGCGCTTCAGGGTTGCTCAGGAGCGCGAGACTCGGGCTAAGCTCAAGAAGGAGAAAGAAGAGGTATGTGAAATATTCCGGAGATGGACGACGTCTGAATCAGATTTGCCTGTCAGCGCGAGGCGAAAGAGAAGAAAGAGGCCGAGGAGGCGGCAGAGAAAGCGAAGAAGGAGGCTGAAGAGAAGGCCAAGAAGGAGGCCGATGAAAAGGTTGCAACGGAGGTGCGTCAAGTGACGTGATTTATGCTATGGCGAGCACTCATGCCACTCCACTAGAAGCCTGCAGAAGTCACAGAGGTATAGACTTCGGGACGATACTATATGATCGTTATGCTCATCAGACTTCGGTCGTGCCGTAATGCAGGTGACCAAGGTGAGCTTTTGCCACATGCTGCGATGAAATTATGCATAAGGCGACAACTGACTCAATGTATAGGACACGGCGTCTGTGTCTGAACCTACTTCTAGCAGCAACTCCGCCGATGCGAACAAAGGCACGTCCGATGCATGACTCAGTGGTGAGACAGCGAGTGACGAACGGATAAACCGATGGCAGGGGCTGACACCGACCTCGAAAGCAGCGTGATTTCCGTCGACGAGACTGGCGCGGTTAACAGCTCTGAGACCCAAGATGGGAAGGAGAAGTGGGTCGCTGTCAAGGCAGACTCTCCTGATCCGGGGGTTTGACAGGGTTAGCAGTCTCGCGATGTACGTCCTGCGAAAGATTCTCATACTCATTGTACACCCCTACGCGCTGTTGTCCGATTATCCTGTAATGACCCTTGCCACCCTTATATGAGTAATGTATGTTCAATGCAATTAGAATTTCTCACCGAGGAACGGTCACGCCCGCCGTGCACAAGCAATGTTTTTCGAGATGCGAATGAATAGAGCGAATCAAGAAAGCGACGAGAGATTAGGATTACTAGGTACACATGACAGGATCCTCTATGACGACTTCAGTGTTACCTCCGACAGCGTCTTGAACGCATCCTTGTACGCATCTAAAAGCGCCTTTACCCTCGTTCGCTCAGCGACGAGGGTTTCGTCCTCATTGAGTAGTTCACCAAAGAGATCCGGCTTGTAGAGCGACGCCACAAGTCGGTTCTGCACCTGTTGCGACGTGTTGTTTACCAGGAAGTGCATGATCGCCTTGGGAACAAGATCCTGGATCGTCTGTCGCACGATATTGAAGTAGGACGCAATGAGCGACCTGATGAGATTCGTCTCCATTTCCTCGCGCGGAGTTAGCTGAGGACCTTTGTCTGACGCCTGTGTAATCGTGCACACTCGTCAGCAGCTTCGCATGGACGACAATCACGTCGTTACGTACCGCTTCAATGTGTTTGCCTAGGCTCTTCATGTCAAACGCCGCATTGTTGCCCTCCAGGCTCCGCTTACCCGCCATGAGCCCCGAGTGCAAGGACGGATCACCCCCACTGACATCCCGTCCGATGGTGGTGGCGCCGGTACCCGAAGCAGCGCGCTCTGCTGTCGCTCCACTGATGGGACCCGGGCCGTTTTGTCCAAAGAAATAGTTGAGGAACGTCTCCTTGGCCGCGCCCCCTGCAGGATGAGCAGAGTGCGGTCGCACAGTGCCATGCTGATTGTGCGGCTTCGGTGAACCCGTTCGACGCGGGGACGTCCCAGCATCGTTGACAGACGCGATCGTCCGAGCGCGGTCATGAACTGTGGAAGAAACGGACCGCCCATCCCGAAGCGCCACACCGTTCATCCCATTTGTCTCTTCTGATGTGTCTTCGTCTTCATCAGGAGACACAGGTCCATTGACTGACTGGGCAGATGAGGGCTACACGTCATATTAGGTTATGCCGTGTGGTTAGACGAATCAGAATATGTAGAAAGAAATCAGCGTACCCTGCGGAACTCATGTTTCGGCGGCGCCATCGCCGGTGCCTGCGTGGCCATAGCGGACCCAGCAATGAATGCTGGATGGTTCGTGTTGATGTAAGCGGTCTGAATGTCAATCAAGCTCTGCGTATAGTCCGTCGTCGGACCCAGACGCTCCCGAAGCAGCTCTGATATCACTTCCACCAGCTGCGCGTGTAGCCGGGGAAACCGTTGCAGCTCCTAAATTTGCCAATCAATGAGACGAACGCGATTTCGGATGTTACATCGCTTACTGCGCTGGTGCAGTTATGACAGATCTTGACCAATTCTTCGTACACGAGTTCGACGCATCGCAAACTCGGTGACTCCAGTAGCTTGATTTGTGGCTTTACGAGTAAGTCGAAGGCGATTTCCGGCACGAAAAGGCTTGGTCTCGGGCCTGTCGAATTGCGAATGGCTGTACGGATGTCCTGGTTGTCAAGATTGTGCGTCGAGTCTATAGAATTAAGCGCGGAGCCGAAGACGTCGTTGAAGATGTAGTATATCCGTGCACCGCCTGACAGTTCCTTCGTCGAGATGTCGACGCTCGTGCCCTCTATTGACGCGACGAAGTCGCGTGCGAATTGAGTCATGAGCCGCAGTACGAGGGCGCCTTGCTATGGAAGAAGTCAATCGGCTGCATAGAGCCCCTGAGAGACCGAATACCTGGTTCTTGTCCCCATACACCGCTGCATCTCCGAAAGAGTTCAATTCCTGTTGCGCCTGACCCATCAACGTATTCAACCGCGCCTTCATATCGGGAAGCTTGTCGCGGATATGATTCAATAAGACCTGTTCGTCATGAGCACTCCACTCTTCCCTCTTCTAGCGTGCATGTCCTACCTGGTTGAGAGTCTTAGCTAGATACTTCGTACCGTTCTTGTGCGCAATATTTCTGTATGCAGCATGCGACCGGAAGAACTCCAACTCCGTGTCAATGGCGTCGGACAATTGCTTGCCAGCGTTAATGTCCTGCTGACTCCGGCCTACAACACCAATGAAGCCCAGCTTGAGCGGATACACGCGTCCCGTGAGGATGTCGAGCGCGTTTGTCCCTGCATCCATGAGGTCAAGTTTCGTGAGGACACCAATCGTGCGCCGTCCTTGTGGGTCAACGGAGCGCGCGAGTTTGAGTGATTCTGAGTTGGCGAGGTCAACGTTGGCAGGGGAGACAGCGAGGACGATGCAATTGGGCTTCGTGACATAGTCCAGTACCAAGCTTCGGATTTGTCGCTCAATATCACTTGGTTGGTCGCCCACTGGGATCTGTGTCGCCGTGCTCTAGCAACCCTGACCACGAGCGAAAGGATGATTCATACCTTTGTCAGTCCCGGCAAATCTACCAATGTCAAATCTAGAACGTCCGGGCTGTATATTCGCAGGTGATCGGCAGCTTGCTGATGCCTTGTTCTGCCCCGCCACTCTGAACGTCTCCTGTTCAATCTCCCGCCGGATTCATCAAAGTCGGTGAATCGCTTGTCAAGGTGCAAGAACTGGCCCCATTCCGTGTATGTTGGTGCAGGTGCGCCGGGAGCTGGTTCGGGACGGGTGTGTGGATGAGCTGCAGTACAAGGGGCCTCCGCGTGACAATTCCTTGTCCTCGAGGCAGAAATCACGTCCGACGATGCTGTAGAGGCAGTATTCAGCACTAGAAACTGCTATGACGGAATCACATGCACGAGCGCGAGCAGGCGTTGGGAGCGACGTGTTCTCGGCCAGTTTGTTCGTATATGTGGTGGCACCAGGCGGACAACAATAGCGCACAAAGGCATATCCACGACAAGATCCAATCGCCGGAAAGTACGATGCTGCGGTTCCTGTAATATTCGCTCGCGGATGGTCCGACGAGCCACTCGAAGACTTGTCGGTAGCTCGGTGACCTGTGGTCAGAGGCACTGCATGGTGCCAGCGCACGCGTATTCGTCGCACCACTAGCCACACTAGGTACCGGAATATCACCCGCAACCATGACCTCGCGCGCATTGTGTAGAACGTGGGGGCTCCGGAAATCGAGTGATAAAGAAAGACTCACGTCTCGAGCACACTGGACTTTCCGCAGACTGACTGCCAACCTATCTCCTGCCTGAGACCCAGTCACATATGACACAAAGAGAAACGTACAACGCCAGTTGTGGCATGTCCAGCTCTCCGCCTACATAGCATTCTTAGTTACGAACGCGTTCCCGTCCAGTGAGCACGTACCGAGGTTGCGAAGGTGTCCTGCAGCTTGTTACGAGCTTGATGAGGTCGGCGTCCATGGTGGTCGTGGTCGTTAACAGATGAAAGTCGTGAAAGAGACGTGGTTTGTGCGGCAACCCAAAGGTGGTGGGCAGAGGCAGGCAGAAACGCGTCAACCTTCGGCAGGTATAGCCAGTCACGCGCCCGGCCGCAGAACACGCAAGCTTGCAAGAGGTCGCGAGAATGCTAGGCGTGTCCACACCACGCAGGAGACAATGGAAAGCCGGGAGGTCGAGGGTAGGGAACAGGTAGGAAACGAAGATGAATCGCAGTGTCTTTGGCGCGAAACCACGTGCTCGAACTCTACATACGTACTTTTGCTTCGCGACGCAAGTTGCTACCGCGACGCGTTCATTATGTCAATCTTCACCAGTTCCACCCTAAGATTATGCAGGTCCATGCAAATGTAATTGACTGGGCACGACGGAGGATCGTCACCCAGGTGTTGTTTGGACGGTCAATCAATGCATTGTAGACTAGTCGTCCATTGCACAACTACAGACGTATACTACTCTAGATAGCCTTGTTCTTGACGAGCTCTGTATGATGTTATCAGATGAGGTCTCAAATGGTGAAGCGCATCAGACTTACGGTCGATCTCTACAATAGCACTCGTCAAGATCTCCTTCTGCACCTTCTCGTCGTTCAGGCTCTTGAGCACGTTCGCGATGACGGTCTTCGTAAGCTCCGCCTGCTCATTCTCCTTCTCCTGCTGCTCGAAGCGCACCCAGCTATCAAGGACGGCCTTCACCTCCGAAGCGAGCGCAACCTTCTGCTGCTGAACGAACGCCTCCGCCTCCAGCTTCGCAGTCTCCTACAGTGACGGATGCATGTCAATTTATGTGGCATCGATGAAGACCCAGAAATGTGGCTGCGTACCTTGGAGAGGGCGAACAGGCTCTCGGTGACGGACACAACATCCTTCATCTGTTCAACAGACGTGATGCGGTCCTTGACGGCCTGCGTGTGCTCAGCACGCGACGAGTCGAGGATACCCTTGATGCGCTGGATGTGACCCTCGGCCCAGTCGCGGTACGGCTCCCGGATGCTCTGCACCGATGGCATCAACACTTTCGTACATTCGCGCGACAGGTAGCAGGACTGACCTTGGCGATGAACGTCAAGAGGACGAAGAACCCAACGGCAATGACGGTCTCCTCATTCACGACGTAGAGCTCCTGCGAGATGGCCGTCGCGATCAGACCCGTGCCGAGCACGACGGAGCCGGTTTTCGTGACGAGGCCGGGCGAAGAGGGCATCTTGTTAATGAGTTCGGACGCCTTTTCAGCGGGGGGAGTGTTTGACGAGCTGGCCATACCACGGCTAATACAACCGGCTGTGTCAGTAGTCTACTCAAAGTATTGTACGAATGCCGACGCACGCAACGACAGCCCGCGGGATGGCAGCGACCGCTTGGGGCCGCACCCTCGATGCTGCACGGGGGTAAGTTCAGAGCACAGTTGATATAGAGCATCCCACAAGCATACCTGTCGCTCTCAGCGAGTTTGCAGCGATTCTGGAGGCCATCCGTGATGTAGTGTAGAGGTGCTGGCAGACGCTCTCCGCGACGAGCTCATCGCCCGCCAAACGCCGAACAAACTCAGATCGTGGGAACTCACTCCGGCTTTTCACGACCGGACCCCGGTGCGGTACTTACAGGGGATACGCGAAGAATAACCTGGCCTATGCATTCATGCATTCATTAATACTTTTTACTTTCGCCTCGCATCCTCAGAAACGACGTCCAAGCCTGGTGCATATAAATTGGGGAGTTACAGCTAGTTTTACAGACCAACATTACACGATCAAGCTACACAGAGTGACAAAGAGGCCCAAAACGAGAATGAAACAGAACTAGTTCTTGACTTTGGCTTTTGTACTTCGCGAGACAAACTTGCAGCGGAAATCTTTACCCTCGTGTATATGGCCTGGTATGAATTTCACCGCGTTGTCAGTTGGGACATCGCACAGGATGTTCAGGGCGACGGCGACAGAGACCCGAGGGCGCGAAGCATCCGAGTCCTCCATAAGTTGGCGCAGTTCAGACGACGCAGCACTGGAACTGCACGTCAACAACGCAGTCACTTCGACGAGAAATAGCCTACGCACGCAACCTTTCTTGCACCAAAGCCGCCCAAGGGTTCGTACTCCAGAGCCGATGCCCCCGCGCTCGCAGCGACTCTGCGGAGATCCAGATATGGCGTGGCCTTGGTTCGACGGCCAGTCTTGGCGGAGTGTTTGGTATGAGGAGTCGACGAGGTGATAGAGTCGGCTTCGTGGTCGAAGTGCGCTATCCGGGCTGTCTTCCGAGGCCGTCCCGAGGAAAACATGCCCCCTTCAGGTGAGCCTTTCCGTTTCGCGACAGTGGTCGAACTCGCAGCAAAATCGACCAGAGTTTGAGAGCTAGGAAGGTCTTCAAGCTGTTCGTCCTGCAGGATGCTGTCTTCGGAGGCGCATAGAGTAGCTTGAGAATCTTCTCCCGGTAGAATGGATGAGCGGGATCGACGACGGCCTTATGATGATATGTGAGTCGAAGGTAAGGTATCATGATGTGATTAATTACCATCCAGCACGTAGTGGTTGATGGGGCGCAGGAAGCCCCATGCAACTGAGTCGTTGATCCATTTCATGTGGAAGACCTAGAATAAGTTATGAAGGTGGGGGGCTTGTGCCTGAGGCGGACGAGAATTACGAACTGGTATGGCACGATGTAATAGTCTGCATGTCGTAGTGTTAATCATGACCGGCTATATGCGCGAGAATACCGGTCAATGAACGGCTGGATTCTCACTTAGGTAGCCAGGGATCCTCCATGTCACGACAGAAGACATGGGTCGCTTTTCGGTCGCCTGTCGCAACGGCGCCTCCATGCGCACCTGGCACGCAAATATACTGTTGTCTATCAAGGTGTGGATAGCTAGATCTGTACGCACCCCATAGATCCTGCACTCGCCTCGGCACGAAAGGGCTGAGCAGCGCTACGGGAAAAATGCTCAGAACACTCAGCCGGCACTTGCACGCAGGATGTTCAAGTTACCTGTGCCTTGGAATAAGTCATGACTTGGTACAGAACAGCCTGACGCGCTTGTCATGTTGTTAGCGACGAAAACGCAGGTGATGGGAGCAGTAGGAACCGGTGTGCGTATGTACTTATAGCACGGCACTGTATCAGTGTATGTACTCAGCGCTAGCCTCACTGAACTGGAGGGAATGAAGGCATTTCGGCACATGCCGAACAGTTTGACGGTTCCAAAAAACTCTCTGTCGGGGAGTCGAACCCCGCTTTCGCGCGACCAACGAAGGAGAGGGTTATGACAGGCGCGTGTACTAACCGATATACTAACAGAGACGTTAGGGTCGTCAAAGTTAAATTTGTACTTATTGAGTGTCAGCAACCAGGGCAAGCCACACGTGAACCTGTTGAGTGATCGCGCCGCTACCGCTGCCTCTCAGCTGCTAACTTAGGGCGAGCTTGAATGTACCTTCTTGTTGTCTGAGCTGCGATTTGTGACGGAGCGCATACCCATAGCAAACTCGGATATCTCATAACATCGATGGAGTCTGCCAGCGCCAGCACGTCCCGCCCCATCTCGACCGCCCCGACCCCTCCGAACGGCAGGCCCGCGGGCCAGGGTCCAGCAGAGAGGCCACAAGAACGGGCAGCCAGTGCAAAGGTGCAAACGCTTTGCTAATCGGTGTGGGCTAACGGGGCTCATTTGGGATGCAGCCGATACGCTCACGTCAAACGTACAAAGAGAAGTAGGCTTTGTTCTGCTCATGTCATGTATTGTATCACTGAATCATATGCAGATACTTGCTATGCAGGAGAAGCATACACAAGTTAGTGAGGTATGACTTCCCTCGTTTTGAAATGCGAGATGCACGAGAGCTTTGTTCACCCACAGACACGCGAAGCATACCGCAAAGAACTCACACTCGCAGAGGACAAACTGAAGAAGTTGCAGGACGAGTGCAAGTATGTCACCATTCATGGCACGTCGGAAGGTTATTCTCCTGACTGGCCAACCCGTCATAGCCTGCTTCTGGACGCCGTGGATATCGCTGCACCGGCACAACCTTCCCTATTACACTACCTCGCGCGAGACCCAATACCTCCACAATACCACTCATACCAAGTTCCTTCCCCTCAGCGGCAGAGTCCGCGCCAGTGCCTGTACCCGCTACACAGCCTTCACCACGCCCGACCGCATCTGCACCTGCCCCCTCACATCCGCATCACCAAGCACACGGCCATAGCCATCGACACCGATCGCGGTCGAACAGGAAGTCAACCACGCAGAACGGGAACGGTGTCAGTTCAAGACGATAGGTTCGCGTGTGGGGTCTATCGAATAACCGTAACTGATCGCGTACCATTTCGTTAGTGAAGAGAGTGCAAGAGTTTGTGCTCATCGCTGCTGCAGACTTTCCAGTGGCTTGTAAGCCTCGCGCTGGTCCACTCATCGAGGACATGTACATTAACTATCTGATATATCCACTGGTCTTGGGGTATTGTAATATTGTTGACTGCCAGTGCAGCGTACGCATGTACAGTACGCGACGTGTTCAGACAGGCTCAGACAGGCTCAGACTTAAAACTTGTGCAGTGCATTTCCAACGGTGCTTGTCTACATATGCCACCATCGTGGCCCCGGCCTACCACTGCGACGCCCCGCCCTGACTCTTTCTCTTTGCCTTGCGCCTTGCTGCTGGCCGAATTTGCCTGAAGGGATTAATTGATAAACACGCGAAGTGCTCGCCGCAGACGGCATATATGAGGTCTAGGCTGTTCACCATGAGTCACGGTCCACGGCAACGACGGTCTCCCGTCCTGGCTTTCCAAGGCTTTGCTCATTGTCTGGTCGGAGAACATGGCTTTCCAGAGGCTCTCTGGCTTCTGCCTTATGCTGGGCATGACTCTAGCAGCGTTGCCTGTCATAACGAACGCTCTTGCCGACTCGCAGCGCACCCTCGAGCTGCAGGTCGAACGCGAGCGCGCTCCTCTGCCAGCAGCTAACTGGACGAAGTCTTTCTGGATAAACACACCAGGCGCAAATCCCCTCGCTGGCGAAGGCAGCGAGGGCCCGCTCACGGATGACGCCGATGTATGCATCATTGGCAGTGGACTCACAGGTGTGTCGGCGGCGTATCACTTGGGCAAGCAGCTAGAGAGCAGCGATCGCGGGGAGCAGCTGAAGGTTGTTGTACTGGATGCTAGAGACTTTTGTGAGCCCGACCGTTGTTGTCTGTCTAGAGTACGCGCTCATTGTATGTCTTCGCTGAAAAAGGTGCCGGGGCGACAGGTATGGTATACCGATCCGCTGTGAACGGCCTACTGAATAATGACATCCGAATCAGGACGCAACGGCGGGCACTTGTCTCTATTGCTTTCAACAGCTTCAATCTTGCATCGCAGAGGTTCGGCACAGATGAAGTCTTGCGATGGCTCGCCCTCGAGCGTCATACTGTCACTGAGATTGTGAAGATCGTCGAGGAGCATGGTTTGGAGGAAGCAGTGGATCTGGTCAACAGCGGGAGGATAGAGCTTTTGATCACTCCGGAGGAACTGGCGGATGCGCAAGCCGACTACAAGGCAGCCAGGGCTGCAGGCGCAAACCTTGATGATGTCCAATGGTTGACAGAGAGCGAGGTACGTTTACAGTTTACGATGATAGCTGCATCGCATTGACTGACTACCTCTAATAGACATTCGGGTCGTCGTACCCTGGCTATCTCCACACTGGCTACAATATATGGCCCCTCAAGTTCGTTACCGAGCTTTACAAGCTTGCCGCTGCTTCCTCAGCTCTGAACCTCACCCTGCATACGCGCACGCCCGTCACCTCCATCACGCCTTCCAACAATTCTTCTGCGTCGTCTTCGTCACGCCCTTGGACGCTGAGCACTCCCCGCGGGTCCGTTGCATGCACGCGCATCATCCACGCCACAAACGCTTATGTCTCACACCTACTCCCACATATGCGCGGACCCACAGGCGTGATACCCGTCCGCGCACAGGTTATGGCTCTACGTGCCGCTGTACCTGTCGAGTCTATCTCGCGGCATGCATGGACGGGCAACGAAGGCTTCGAGTACTGGTTCCCGCGTCCGTTGGATGAAGGCCAGGAACACCCGTTGGTTATCATAGGCGGCGGACGAGACGCAACGGGGCCAGAGTACGAGTTGTATGTAGCTGACGACTCCACAATCAATGCGAGGGCGGGAGCTGCAATCAGGAAGTTCCTGCCTGCGTTGTTCCCCGGCAAGTACGAGGAAGGGCGCGAACCGGAAATGGAGTGGACGGGAATCATGGGATACACAGCTAACAGCGATCCGTTTGTGAGTCACCATAATGTGTTCCTTCTGTTTAGGAAGATTGACCCCTTATCGATTTACCACTATAGGTGGGGCCCGTCGTCGATCCTTCCAGTCCTACGGACAACTACGAAGGCCAGTTCCTTTCTGCAGGGTACAGTGGACACGGCATGCCGCGTGCATTTGCTTGGTAAGCATCACCTACATGCCAGCGTTCGAGTTTTCGTGCTAACGTTATGACGGTGTTTACTAGTGCGGAAGCCTTAGCCCAGATAGTTGCGGCGGAGATTATGGGCAAGTCCTGGTCTCCACCGGATTGGCTACCCAGACATTACCTTACACAGTCGTTGTAAGACTGCATACGAAGCGCGATGTATCAGATTTGTTGTATGCCGTGATAAGATTCGCTGCTGCGCTCTCAAGGTCTGACAACTTGAAGGCAGTTGTCCACCACAGAAGCAGATACATGACGAGTAAGCTGGAAAGTACGGACGCGCCGATAGGCAGCAAAGAGATATCTTTGTACGTGACGCACACTAGTACTACATAAGGGATCATACACCGCTGTGTCCACCATCATCGGCAAGTCTCAGCTGTAGGTGAGAAGGCACCATCCTGGAAAGGCCATCGCCGACGAATATATGCCTTGTCATCCGGATGTTCCACTTCCGCTACTGTACGCTCCAACGCCTCTCGATTGCGACAACGCGCATCCTCGAGCTTGTCTTCCTTAACGAGACCATCTGGACCAAGACCGATCTCATCGTAGAGCAGCTTGACGGACTCTTCCCGCATCCAACCCACGACGCCCCTTTCATTGGCAAGGACTTCCGCCTGGCTGAAGGAGATGGGACACGGTGTATCGGGTGCAATCTCGTCCCACGACTTCCATATGTCGATCAGGACTTGTTTCAGAGGAGCAATGCCTTCTTCCCATGTATGCGACGGAGACTCGAGGAGTACATGATACCTTCCTTGCCACGGGGAGAAGCGCGCAGCGTGTAGTGCTGGATTAAGGCGTTGCGTGACGTAGTGATAGTACTGCGACCGGGCAGCAAGCCGTTGTTCTGTTAACGCGATATGCTGTTCATGTTCGGGTAGTTCGTTGAACACGTCTGGAAGACTAGGCGGCCGTGAAGGTCCATACTCGGCCTCGATGTATTTCCCGCGAGTGAACGAAAGGAATGGAGGCATCGGGATGTCGACCAGTGTCTCCACAGTGGCAGTTTGCCAGTCGAGAAAAACACTTGGTGTCAAAGGCCCACCGTCGTCGACCATGATGTTTGACGGATGTAAATCCGGGTGCCAGACACAGAAGGTGGAGAACTCGGGTCGGTCCGGAAGGAAAGGAATGATTTGCAAACAGCGCTGAAGAACGTCGATGTGCGTTTCCGGCGAGTTTTCTCGCTCCGATCGGTAGAGGGGGCTATGACGTGGCAGAGGTTTGGCATAACGCCGAAGCCATTCGATCTCACATCGAACAATGGCGCTAATTTGCGAACGGATATCTTTCCCTGTCACTAGTGTTAGCTCCTGGCTGAATGCATGGTACGAAATGCTACGCACAAGGTCCCCGATCGACACTAAGTTGCGCGCGACCGCCCCTCCAGAATTTACGCGCTACACTGGGACCGATGACAAAAGGGCCCCATTGCCCGTGGTGAGGATAATCAATGGGCAAACCAAACGAGGGGGTATTCTTCGGCAAGTCTTTGGCGAAATACAGACTCCCGATGTAAGGCAGACGAGCATCAGCCCAAGACCTTTCAGTTTTCACGAGATCACGAGTGAAACCCGAGAAAACATCGATAGGGAGGTCGTCGTTCCATTTCGAGTATAACTGCACTCCTGGGACCTTCTCCATTATGATGAATTCCGATCCCACTTCATTTTTGGAGGCGTCTGTGGAGTAATCAAGTGCGATAGGGGTGGGCGTGTTCATACGCATTCTGGCGAACTCCATCGTAGCCACTTCACTGGCAGTGGTGAGGCGTGCCGGCCCAGCCATGGGAAAGGGCAACCTGGCGACGATTTCCTTGCCATTGTCCAATTTGGCGACAAAGACCCTGTTAGACGTTCCTTTAGGCTCTTGTGAGCTTGTGGCCACGCGAACCAAACAAAAAAATCACAACCTTCAGCAAGCTTCTTGAACGAGATACAGGACTTCGCATCACCGGCCTTGATGCATCGCAGGATCAACGCGTCAACATCGAACGTTAGGTGGCGCACGCTCAGCTCTGGAGAAGCGACAATTACACAAAGCGACAATCCCAGCTGATGATTAACTCACGGGCTTTCCGGTTATAGAGCCAGGTACCTGTGTTATAGTTGTAGAATCCCTGCTCGTCCTCTGGCGTCGAATGGAATAAGTGCAATGACCCTATGTGAGCGCGATGACTGCCTTACCTCGCGTATACGGCTTTTGAGCTTGCTCAACGGAGTACGGCCGAGATCTCTTTAGATCCTTGGTGAGGGTGCGAAGAGGATTGCGCATGCTGACTCGCGGCGAACGGGAACTAGCGTGTAGCCAGCGGCGTGTTCTGAGGCTTGTAATAGGGTGCATGAATCGAACGACGGTGCAGTGTTATACGAACGGATAAGCGCGATATTCTGACGCAGAATATTCCCACAGGCCTTAAGCTGTACACGCGATCATGCGCCGCCGCCGTGCGGAGGAGACAGACAGTATTCGGCACGCTGTCGTCAGCCCGGGCCAAGGATTCTGCCGACAACTTGATTCAGCACTAGCGTTGTCTCTGTTGTACTCGGGTCGCACAGTAGGGAGCGAGACTCGGATCCGAGTCTGAATGTGGACAGAAGCACAGATTTGACAACCAGCTGTCGACACGAGTAACCCAGAAGACCTTGCGTGTAGAACCAGCGACCGCTCATATCAACCCTAGGCGGCACCCGGTAAGGTTCTAGTGAGCTATGGGCGCGTATTTGTTCTTATTTGCTCCATCCCAACTCCGTCCACTGATATGACCATTCTTGTAAGTAAGTACGTTGCGGTTAATAAATGCGGAGTTCATCATCATCATCATCATCATTGTAAGTAAGTACGACCGTTGACGGCGAGTCAGAGCCCCATCCTCGTTGTTAAAACGTTGACATGTGCCGCTGTGATCACTTCTACGAGCAACGTGTATCAGTCACCCGATGATCATCTCCGAGTCAGCCTTCATGTACTTGCAATGATTGCTTTTTTCTGTCATCGCGACAGAGAATTGAGGGGGTTTTCAGTATGGCGGCGCCGACACACTGGCACTCTGAGTACTAGTAGCGTGATGCCCCGGTGGCAGTCAAGAAACTGACTCACAGCGGCCCGCTACATACGGTGACTGTGAGTATTTTCTCAGTGCATCTCATTTGGATGATTCACACTCATGATGCAAACGATTGCGAGCAAGCGACTCAGAACAAGAATCTCCTCAACTTGACCCGTCCGAGCGGTTCGAGACTCATGATTCCTGAAGACGATGGCGGCCCTGAGTCACATCATGAGCATGTATACTCCCGGCTTCTTCCCCACTCCGTTTGAATTTCTCTTTTCAACGAGGTGGCGTCCCTTGAATTGGCACCTTGATATGTATTACGCTCACTCGCAGTGATCGTTTATAGGCAGTAAAATGTTCAGAGGATCAAGACCATAACGAGCCTACTGCGATTAGTAGCGCAGCTGTGAATTCACGTGTGGAACTTCTGTTCGCAGTTGCGTATCCATCTTTCGTACTATGCCATACTGATACCCTGACTCGGATCGGCTTCCATACCATCATGCTCACGATACTATGCCTTCAGGGGAGGGCTCTGATGGTAAGATTCAGTGACAACTCCCGAGGCCGAGAAATCGATGAGTAGAATCCAAAGCTGTCGGACAGATCCCTGTCTGCGTATTCCTTTGTGTCTAGATTACATGGGCGCGCACCCAACGATGCAGGTGTGAGTACGTGCATCCTCGTATGATCTCATGTGGACAGCCTTGCCTGAACTACACCGTCTATAGCATTCCAGTTCCCGCAAATCTGGTGTCGTGCGTCTATGACGCTGCCTACCAGGATGCCTACTTCAGCTTGCATGACCCGAATGCCAAAAACTGCGGGCATGAGAGGAATCCGCATGTGGTCTAACTCGAACTAAGTCCACCGCCGACGGTGCGGACTGCCTCACGCTAGAAGAACATGTCTCAAGCTCCTAGGTTGTGACGCCCAGTTATTCTTCCTTTACGGACTTGGCTCTGCTAGGTCTCCTTCAGCGTCAGTGGTGCGGCCAAAGGTATTTATATAGCGAGGAGAATGGACGGGTCTACAGTACCAACCTCCCATTGGTCCTTCGCGCTCGAGCACCGCTATATCCTGTTGATAGTCGTTTGCCATCATGTCTGGTATGCCGTCCTTTCCACGCTTTCGTTACTGCAGCATTCATCATCGCGGACGTACGTTTCAGGCTTGAAAACTTTCTTCAAAGCTTTGGTCGCCAACAATCCTACCATGTTCGGAGACATTGCCAAGAAGGCTAGTGGCATACGCCGCGGAGAACGAGTTTGGCACAATGACGACATCCGTGTCGACAGAGGAGCTGACACCAACGACGGCAAAGTTCTCATCGACTGGCAGAGACAGAAGCAGACGAAGCAGCCGGCTCTGAAGAAGAAGAATAGCCACGAGAAACTTATCGTCCAGTCATTCGATCCCAACCACCCCGAGGCAAGCACGCAGCTTGAGGACGACTTCTTCGAGCAGGTGGGCCTACCTCGCAAGTAGGATAATCACCTTGTACGCAGGTAACCGCCGCGACTCAATTCTATGCAATGTGAATTTCGTTGCTAATCACAACTCGGATGACCGCAGGTGTCGGGCTATTTTGCACCCCTCATCTCAACCTTGTAACAACACCGCTCCGCCTCGCTTGATTGTACCAATAGTACTGCCTCGTGATTCAGACTGTCAATGAAATGTAAAGACCTATCTCCCTTAGCGGGCGTGCATTGTACACCACACGTGTCCGAATGACCGGCTGGTTCTCCTCTGCGAATTACCATGAATGTGCAGCAGCAGCGGGGATGTCTCAGTCTGCATCTGACTCCGAGTCGGAAGTTATGTTTCATGCACGGAAAATCATGGTCGTGCGGCACTCAGCGTTACATAATCTGAGTTGGCCGCTGGATCTCTGTTACTGCAATTACCTACAGCGTGTTGTTGATGAGGACTGAGATCATGGCTTGATAGCTACACAGCACCGTTTGAGCATGAGATCGGATGTCTTCCATGGTAATCGCCGTCCGAGTCAACTACGCAGCAAACTGGACGGGGGCAAGTATAATTATAGTCAGACGTGCTGCAAGGAAGGACGACGGTACATGGAGACATGTACACAGATTAAATACAGCGCAGTATGATCAACCCCCAAGATAGAATGTCAGACGAGTACAAATGTACAGATGATGCCACACTCCTTCGACCCCCACCCCCGATGACTATTTTTGTCCGCGATAACTACAATATTAACGTCAAGGGAGGACGGAGGCTTGGGCACCAGCGCCGTCTCCAATTCGTCTTGCATCGACTTGATCTTGCTAGCGTCCTTGGTAATAGCCCGGAGTTCGAAGACGAACTCCACGCCGCCCGAACGCGACGCGAGCCTGCTCAGCTCAGCGAGTACGGGCTGCCACGGTCCTGGAAGATCCTTCGGCAGCCACCCTGCGGTAACGATGACTCTGAGATAGCGGAATCGAGAGGACTCGACGCTCTTCAGCACCTTGCTGAGCCAGGCAGGCAGCTTTCTGAGGTCCTCGGTATACTTGAGGGGCGTGCGATCGAGGGTGAGCGAGAGCAACTCGGTGCTGACAGCGAGGCTGGGAGGTTCTGCACCCGACGTTAGGATGACATGCCACTTCGAGTTTGGATACTCACCTTCTCTTGCGTCCCTGAAACTGAGCTTGAGACTCGAGGCCGAAGGAGCCCAGTGGTCGAACAGGCGTCGCACATGTTCGGTGTCGGGGTCGGGGTTCGTCAGCGTGAGGCATGGGGATGGGCCGAGGGTTGCCCCACGTATGAGCAAATCGTAGACGAGCTTAGTGCAAGCCGACACTGAGAGACTTTGAACGCGCAGCGATTTTTCCGGGACAAGAGCGACTGCGTCGGAGGGAAGGCGACTCCATTTCGTGAACCAAGTGCGACCAGTCTTGAAGGAGAGCGGCCAGTAGACTTCTCGGAGCGACAGACTGGAGAGCTCTTTGCAAGATGACAGGATGCGCGGTAGCTCCGTAGTCATGATGTTGAAATCTTCGAGCTCCAAGGTATTGAGCTTGCCCAGACGTGCTGCTAGCACGTCGTTGACTTCATGTTTGAGAATCCAATCGCTGAGAGTGAGATGTGTGACGTTGGGTAGATGTTGGAGAATCTCAAAATGTGGGTCCGCGTTGACATCGAGGCGCAAAACGCGGACACTGAGGCCAACAGCGGGGGCACCATGAACGATGGCTCTGAAATCGGGAAACGATTTCTTGGTGAGATTGACGGTCCTGAAGAGGTAGATCCGTGCAGCATTGACCCATGCACGGCACGTCAAGATGCAAGATCGGAGCGTCGGGCGGTCGGTTTGAAGGTCATCAAAAATCAATATGCAGATTTCCAGCGGTGCGCTGGCGGCTGCTGAGTTGTTCATCGCGAGTGCACTACTGCTCGGTGAGGCTGAAGGGCCACCGAGTCCTGTTTATCGATGGGTGCGGTCCTAGGTCGATATTGCCGACAATCAGACGCGGCTGGGAAGCTGGGAGTGCTCAGCGTGGGGCAACGGTGCCGATGCCATGAGTGTTATTAGCTCACCTATTGGCTCAAGATGAGTCCCAGTGACCCCAATCGTGACTTCGAGACGCGCTTGTGTGGCCACGCGAGACTGCTTCGCCTCGCAGCGCCGACTTGCGGCCACCAAGCAACCTGAAGACAGCCTGGAGGGCCCCGCAGGCAGAGTTCGCGTGCGCAGGCCTACGCCCGACTCGAGCACAGACGACGGCAATGTCTCGGCCAGACAGTGCTAAACGATGATGAGGGCGCGCGCGAACTAAAGGCTAAAGGAGCGCCCGTGACCAAGTGGTGCGTCGCCTGCCATATCCGGCAGGCCACGCTTTGCCTTGCGGAGACCGATATACGAGATATCCTTGATGAGGCCCGTCTCCTTCCCATCCCTCGCCCCCCTCTCGCCCGCTGTCGACCGCCCCCGCCGTCTGCACCGAGCGCGCCCTTCCCAGACCACCGCGGATGCGCTGATTTCTCCCATCGAGTGACCGTCTGTCCGCGACAACTCGGGCCCGACAAACCGCGAACGTTCAATCGTGTTCTCTATTTGTACCACAGAGCGTGCGTTGCAGACCGTGTTGTGGGCGGAACGCTGGCTCAAGTCTCGATCAGTGGTGTGACACCCAATCTGGCTTTCACCAAGGGAGGCGCAGACCAGGGCTCCCTAACCTGCATGGTGAGTGTCGGCCTCGCATTCGCAGAATCTCTCCACTATCCGGACCCGCGCTACGCAAGCCAATAGCGGAAGACTACGGATTGCGCTCGCGCACACCTGCCGTGACATCCATGGCACGCCCGATGGTCACTGATCGATTATATGTCGGTTCTACTGTCATTCATAGTCGTGGTGGCCAATTGAGACCAGGTTGTGATTTATCACACTTCACCACAGGGCTGCGCGTTTGCCTACGGCTAAAGGACGTACACCATGACGCGCCAACATATCCATGCCAGCGCGAATCCAGCCACCTATTGCCTCTCATTTTCTCCCGTTGACTTCGGAAGAAGGCTCATGCCGCTCAAGTCACCGCAGGTTAAGCAGTCCGAATGGTCAACGCGCCTGCCGTCAGAGCTCCGCAATCTCATCGCCGAGCATCTCTCCAATGATACGCATTCGCTCAGCTCGCTCGGGCTCACCAGCCGCTCGTGGGTGACCCCGACCCAAGTCGCCCTCTTCCGCTTCGTCCGCCTCCTGGGGTCGTACCGATACCGTCAGCTCGAAAATATCCTCGATGAGGCGCCAGAGATCGCGGCGTACATCCGCGGACTGGCGATCATCTGTGATGGCACCTTCACATGGATGGACCAGGACGCGCCCCGGATACTCGTCCGCCTGCGCCACGTCGAGGAGCTCAGCATCCGGAACTGGTGCGCGACGCTCATGACGGACGAGACGCGGCACAGTCTGCGCCTCTGCTTCCCCAAGGTCCAGGTGGTGCACATGCAAGACGTCGCATTCGCCGGGAACGACTTCGCCGTCATGCTGTGCGCGATCCCGAAGCTCGCCCGCCTGCACCTGCACGACGTGCACTGGTCGTTCCGTCAGCGCCCCATGGTCGCAGCGTCCCCCCTCGGCGACAACCGGGTCGACACGCTGTACTTTCACGGGACGTCGCCGCTCGTGCTCAGCTGGCTCGCCAAAGATGGCCCGCTCGACTTCCGGCTCCGCGCACTCGACGTCGCATGGGAACACCCATCCGTGTCCGCCGACGTCGGCCGTGCGCTCGAACGGTCCGGCGGGACCTAGAGCATGCCACGCTGGTATGCAACATCAGGACGATGAAGGGCTGCGTCGCGCTGTCCGACTGGCTCGCCCCGCCCGTCGAGGACACGCGGCCGCCGCAGCTCGACTTCACGCTCGCCCACAGCACGGGGCTGCGCACGTTGCATCTGAAGGTGGAGAGCCCCGACGGACGCTCGATGCTGGTTGGCTGGATCCCCGCGCTGCTCGACAGCATGCATTCGAAGTGTATCCGCGAGTTCCTCCTCGAACTGCGGTGGGCCGACCTCCCGCACATGCCGTGGAACGAGACGGATGAGCGGCTCGTTGCCCTAATGGCAGCCCAGCCGGCGCTGGTCGTGATATTTCACATCTCGTGCGTGGACGATCCTAGCGTCAGTGTGGACGACGTTCGGGAGCAGGTCGAGAACGGCCTGCCGCTCGTCGCAGCGACGGAGCGTCTTGCGGTGGAGTGCAAGGGCGCGAATAACCCGGACTGGTTGCCGTCGCTGCCGCACTGCAACATCCCTGAACCTTCCACCGACGACGACTCGCAGAGTTGCGAAGCAAGCACCGAAGCTTGATCTCCCCCTCCCCCTTCATCCAACGATCTATCTAAATTACAATGTATGGTCGCTTTGTTTCTCGCTATCGTTGTACATATACCACCATGCTTGTAGTATATACCTCGCTCGCATGCAAGTCATTGTGTAGCTTGTTGCTTCATTCAGTTCCCAACGCCTGGAGCCCCCTTATAATGTACGAGATCATCGTGAGCTCACAGTTGAATTCATACTCGTCATTCACAATCGTTCCCGCTTGACTGATTGAATGTCGCCGCATACTGTCAGGCAACAGTCTGGAGCGGCACTACTTGGACTGTCCGCAGGTCTCACGCAGTACACCTCACGAGTACGGCACAGAGGCACGGAAACGGAGTAAACTTCCCAGCACCCAAGCTCAGTGTCCATGTCATTACTTGCCATTCGGCTGTACAGTACTCGATGTAGATAACGGGGGCCCAACCTTCCACCGCCCCAGAAGGTGGTTCGCTCTCAGGACCAGGAGATCCCTCAGCATCTGCAGCGAGTCTGTGACGACGTTCAGCTTGCTCCCAGAGACCTCGTGCCACTCGATCGGCACCTCTGCGACAGGCATGCGGAGCTGCTTCGCGAGGAGCAGCAGTTCGACGTCGAAGATCCATGTGGCGAGGTGCTGGTAGGGGAAGATGCTCTGCGCCGCGGCGCGCGAGAAGAGCTTGAAGCCGCATTGCGTGTCGCGGATGTGGCCGACGCCGACGATGCGTAGGATGGTGTGCAGGCCGTACATGAGTACGTTGCGCAGTAGCGAGCGCTGGAGACTGATCAGGAAGGACACTAGAATGCCGCGAAGCAGGGACATACCTTGACTACTGCCTCAGTCTTGACGAGATGCGCGCGACTGCCGACGACCACTGAGGCCTCCTCGTTCGGCGCGATCTTGTCCATTTCGTTCCACAATAGTTCCAGGTCCTCAAATCGGCTGGCACCATCCGCATCCACCATGAGCAGGCGTCTTCCCCGTCCATACAACATCCCGTGTCTAACCGCGCCTCCCTTCCCTGCGTTCCTCACCAGCTGCACAACACGTATCTCGTCTCCGGGAGTCTGCGGCGAACTTCAGCGCCAGCTCCGCCGTGTCGTCGGAGCTCCCGTCGTCCACTATGACGAACTCATATGTCCGGTCCTTCAGTGCAGGTTTCTTGAGATGGATGATGGCAGCCTGGAGCATAACGGGCAACCGCTCGGTTTCATTGTAGGCGGGAACGATGACGCTAAGGTCAACTGAAGCGGGGTCGGCGATGGAGCCTAGAGGGAGAGGTTTTGTAGGTGAAGTTGCGGATCGGTAGGTCCTCTCGGATGGGTGCGCTTTACGAGGTGGGGGAGACAATATAACGAGGGCAGCGTAGCACTGTCATGCAGACTTCAATCAGTAACCGCTTCTGGGATGAGACTACGCGTGTCACGACGGACGGCTCGTCAGTATGGACGACGAATCGCCATAACCGTAGGTTCTCGTCCCCACCGCGGCGCACGATGGCCCGCGGCTCGTAGAACAAGGATGATCGGGTGTTCATCACAGAGCATACCAAATGACACGTAGCACCGGTATAACGACACGCACTCACTGAAGCAAACGTCAGCGCGAGCAGCGTCGCGCCCGCGTATAGTATGGTTGCCTGGTCCATGCCCAAGTCTACGGGGATGTCATGAACTTTGCAATACACGAGATCACGGCGCGAGAAGGAGGGTATGAGCGTAGAGAGGAAAGAGAAGGGGATGCTGCCACGATGCTGAGACTCCGGCCGTCTGCGAGTCTGTGCAGGGCGACCACAGCGGTTGTTGGAGGTTTGAACGCGTCCTTACATCGCCATTTCGTCTTGCCACGTTAACCCTGTCATATTCCCACAGTAACACGTCGCTTACACATTAGTAATGGACACTACAGCAGTACAGTACAGCTCGGTCTTGATCCAGGTTGTATCACCGCATTCGAACAAGTCAACCTCCGCTCTTTCGGGACACCCGTAAGTCCACGCAAGTGTATCCTGTTCATTTTGACGAATAGAATCTTCAGAAGCCATGGAAGATGACAAGCAGCTGGGGCTCCCCGCCGGCAGATACTACCCGCTGAGTGTGGGATATGATCATATACCACCTCCACAAGCACAACGCAACCCTTGCTGCCTGCTGTCTTACGTGCAAAACATGGCTCCAACTGCTCGGTACTACCTCTTCGGATATGTTCGCTTGACAGCGCGACGCGCCTACGACCGCTTTGTGGACACCCTCAATCACTCAACGGACCTCCCCACCCACGTTCGCACATTGACAATCAAGAAATGCCATAATCCATATAGCAGTTCATTCGACATCTCCCCCGTCCTGCTACGCGCAACACAGTTGTCTCACCTGCATCTCAGGATAGCCCTTGGTGTGACAGTACGCACGTCGCGCCTGGTGAACACTGTCTACCCCAAACTGTCTACCATAATCCTCGCAGGCGGGACATACCATGGTCTGGATATATTACGTCTCTTGCGTGCTTGTCCGGACCTTCGTGATCTGTGTCTGATGGATGTGGATGGCGGAATCATTCCCGGCGGCCCTCCCATGCTCTATACTCCTTCCAGCCACAACAGCCAGACATCCCTCCAAGTGGCATCAAAAAGCTCGTTTTTCTGCGAGTATCCGGTCTGTCGAATGGTCTCTTTTCCACAGCGCTCTACGGGTCAAGTTTCAACTGCAACACTTGGAAATGGAGGGCAATCTCGTCGCCGATAATCCCTGTCCGCAGATCCTTTGGGACTCGCAATCGTCGCTTCGCTCCTTGGTGCTGCACCACAGCCCTGACATTGACATAGATCACACGGATGCCGGTGCGTCTGCTGCTACCAGCTATTGTTGACCGTGTATTCTCACATGACTCCAACAAACGAAATTTGCAGAAACACGTTCGCTGCGGTTGAGCTCCCTGCGTTCGCTTTCCTTCGAGCCAGCGACGAACCTGTGGGAATGGAGTCCCGACTACATCATTGACATGCTCAATGTGACCAACGCGGATTGCATAGAGGACATACGGTTGAGCTTCATTCTCCCGTGTTACGGAGGGGTTGACTTCAAGAGTGTTGACGAAGCCCTGGGCTCATCCACTCGGCCGAATGTACGGATTACTGTGGCTATTGTGTTCGGCGGACAGTCCATTTCCTATCGCCATGACGTTGTGTCGGATGTCTTGCAAGGCTTTCCGCTACTTCGCGAAAGAGGACCAAATGTCACAATGACTTTGACTGATCAATATGGCCGCTTTCCGAAGGAGATCATTCGTTATTGAAGTCGGAACCCTCTGTTGCTTCATTTGATGGTGAGGGGTATTCAACTTGAAGACTTGCTCCAGCTGATGAGTGACTTACGACCTATTCCCAGGCGTTACTGGTCGACACGGTACGGCTGGTGTTTGTACTGGCAGGGTTGTGTACAGTATGTACGAACAATGTCTTTCATTCAGTACGTTTATGAATACGTACCATCTGAGTGATCGTGATATCGGTCAGACCGACACCACACGCAGTATTTCATGCATGCGTAATGACCGCGTGATGGCACGCATAGAGTACTCTGTTGTATGTCCGTCAAGTAACCTCTTCGTTGAAGCTCTTTCGTTGTTGTCCTTCCTTGGTGAGATACTCCGGGTCGTCTCGTTTGGCGGATCGACGTGTATCAGTGTTGCGCAACCGTCATCATCTTCATTCGCTCAACGACAATCGAACCATGTTGACAAGAGCTAGTAGGTACTGTGTGAATGATGTCCACGGTGCATTTGTCCTCACAGGCATACAAAGAATGTTGTCAATGGGTTATCTGTCGGGACTCGGGTACATGTCCGGAGATTCTGCGCTCGTGTACATAAGTAACATCTGCCGGTATCTGGATACCATGACACTCAATATGAGCCGCCTTGAATCTGTGCTTCTATGAGTTTCTGACAAGTGCGTCTGGAAGTCATCTCATTCTTACCGTCGCGTTGCCAGATGCGATTGTTCCTGGAAGACCGCCGCCTACTGTGAGTCCAGAGAAGTCCCATGTCCTGACGAGAACCAGTCAGCAGGCTACACGACGAAGGACTCCTCCTCTCGAACACGCACCCAGCGCAGTTGCCGCAATCGACGGTTATTCTGTGGCCACTCTCGACCACAGTAACGCTAGTGGGATCACCTACAAACTTCACGTCGCTAGAGAGAAGTTCAGCACCAGTCAGTGTATGAACGATGACAGATGGGATGACAGACCTGAACGGTGTATCTACCCCCGGTGTACCGTCGTCGTCGGGATAGGACTGTGTGCGTGTGACTAAGTACACATCTCAGCCAAGTCACTGCCGTTCTTGCCCACCTGGGTGATGAGAACGCCATATTTCGCGGCTCCGGATATGGTGTTCCTGTTTCACGCTGCGTCCATAGCTAGTTCTCGAATCTTGGCGAAAGACAGACATACATACCCGGTCCACGTCACATTGCTAACAGCACCACTTGTTGCTGCACTCTGGGCCTTCACGCGGGTGCCATACATCGAGTTAGAGACCGTGTTGTGGCTGAAAACCACACCTGTGACGAAGTCTCCGGTCGCAATAGAACCGATGGACATCCCTGCAAGTATAGCGTTAGAAACGTGTTTAAATTGCTCAAGGTCCCGGGAGACGTGCCATGACCCCCGGAGCAGACATTGTTTTGGAAGAGTATATTTGACCCGTCGTTGATGGCGACACAATCATCCTGGTTCTGCACCACTGTGGAACATCACGGGGATCGTCAACGTATCCCAGCATAGGCAGGACCAAACATACTGCAGTTCTGAATCGTGATGTCTGTTCCGCGGACGTCGAAGCCCTGCATGCCACTAATCAACCCAGCTAACCACGTACAGGCGCGATGTGAGGCTCACATCGGTGTTATGACCCAGCTCGCCCGCGTCGCCTGCTGCGTTGTTCACGTATACGCCAGTGATAGTTAACGGGCCCGCATTGGCAGCCGGTTGTACGCTGATGGCTTGCGCAGGAGTATTGTACGCCTGCAGTTTGGCAGTACGTCACCGCCGAGGATACATCAAAGGCCCACCAGATGAAAGACATACCACGAAGTTCTCAAACGTACCGGAGGCCTTGATCCTGATATTGTTTCAATATACTGCAGATCTGTGACCTGGCTACTTTGGCAGCTGCGTACTGTATGAAAGGGTGTGGCTTTGGCTTCCCCCCATTCGTGCCCAGTCCGTCCCAGTAGTCCGCGCCGTTTCCCTGAAAGGATCAAATACGTCAACACTGGATCACAAGAGTGTGTATGACATGAGCACATACGTTGAACATCATGCCGTTACCATTGAAGTCGACGTTTGTCCCCTCTGTGCGATTTGAGTATCAAGGTTACTCTGGATTCGAGGAAAACACACCGAATGTAAGGAGAGGACCGGAAGCTCGAAGAGCGTCACATTAGTACGTCGATTGAGCCGGCACAGCACTGAGCAGACTCCTTACCGACTGTACTCGCGAACGTGACCTCGCCAGTCATGGTCACTGTTGCTCCTTCCGCGAACTAGAAGGGTACGAGCGTCAGATTCCTGCACATCCGGGCTGTATGCCGTGCACGGCGTACACTCATTGTGACCTTAGCTTGTGACAGGTATGAGGACGACTGAAAGCGGTGTTACAAGATTAACTCACTGTCGTTGGGAACCGTGAAGGATGCAATCTCGACGCTCGGGCAACCCGAGAGATCTGACGCTGCCTCCACAGAATCTACCGTACATGTTGCCCGTTTAGCCGTTAGTATTCCCGAGGGAACAGCGAGGACAAACGGGACAGCTGCCGCCGTAGTTAGCAAAACTGGAAGGACGAACATAATGGCGATGCTAGGCCTTAGAGCTCACCGCTGTGAACTCGACATGAACTCGACCTTATATGCTCCGAGAAATGCAACCTGCTGGCTATACGTCGGAACGGTGTCAACCAGAAGTATTGCAATTGGTGGATGCCACCCAAGTCGAGGTCATGGTGTTCATCCTCGGCCCATGGGCTTGCTGCGTTCCCACCTGCGGCCCGGTACTTTGATCGAAATGTCGTGACTATGCTTTGGCTGGGAGGATTTGTGCAATGCCATATGGTGGCCAGGAAAATTAAGAGTGTCTTGAGTAAGAATCTTCGTTGGTGAGACGTCAAGTATACCCGACGGTGCGCTGTAGTCAGGGTGATAGCATGACAGCAAGGGAAGGAAGATGAGTTGCACACGATCATCCGGGCCGCTATAATGACACAGCTCCCGCATGAGAAAAGACCAAGTCCTGGGGTTGAATCATGAGACTTACCTTACAAGAACACGTAGCAGCGCTGGTAGGGAAACTTGAGATCGCTCAAGCAGCACGGAGGTATGGTCAACAGCGATTAGGCAATACCGCAAACAGTGTTGATGCATCCGCACCGAGGTCAAAGCTCGAGCACCTACGTAAAACAATCCCATACTTGCTGTACATAACCTGCACAGATATCTGCCGTCTCGAAACACCACTACGTTCAGATAATCAACACGCACCACTAAATTCTCCACCATTCATGATCCACGACCCCTCTCACCTCTGGACTGACCCCTTGCTCCCCTTATCCCCACGCGTGGGTGAGGGAATCCACGAGCGCCCCTCCCCGCAAATCCTGCTCCGAGTGCACCGCCTGAAGCTCCCGATGCTTGTGCCTCTCCTCTCCGCCTCCCATAGCTGCTGGGACTACAGTCGCAGCTCCCCTTCCACTCGGGCCGCCTCTGGCACGTCCACGTCCGCGACCAAAGCCTCTCCTCTGCAGAGGACCGTCGTGCACCGGTATGATACCAGGAACCAGCCTCCCGTGGCTGAGTCCCTGCCGGAAGCCGCCCATGCTCCCGCCCCGTCCAAACTTGATGTTCGACGGGACGAGGGAAAGGGCGTCGAGCGCACCTGCGAGACCCTGCATCGCCTCATCCGACTGCGTCGCCGGTGCGTCCTCGTCTGTGTCTTCGGATATGGGCAACCTCTGCGCAGGGGGCGCGTCGGCGTCGTCTGTCTCTGTCCGATGGTTTCATCCTCGCTGTCGCTGTCCGAGTCGATTTTGTCTCTGTCGCGCGCTTTCCATTGACCGCGGACCATGCTCGCGCCCTCTCCCCATTTCTTCAGAAGCCCTCCAACACCTTTGTTCGTCACCGCGAAGAAGAACTCCTTGGGGTATCCATGTCCTTGGATGAGATGCAGTCGACGCGCCTTTGGAGTAAGGAAGAGGCGCGAGCAGCTACCTAGATGGCAGGCAAACTGCGGGAAGTTATATATCGTTGAGCACCCGACGTTAAAGACGGCAGCACTCACAATTTTTTCTCCTCTATCTCTCCTCACGGCAGCGATTGGGTCGTGGCATTCTGTTTGATGCTAGCTCAGTCCCATCGCAGCGACAATGACAGTCACTACAAGGATCGTGTGGCTCAAGCGGAGAACGCTCACCAGCTCAAGCAACCGTGCGTCAGGAAAGACGCAGCCACATCCTTCCTCTTCGCAGACGTGAGCATGGTATGTGGCGTAATGCGACTCGAGTTCAGTACTATTCGCTAGCGGTGTCGGACGGTTGTGTGGCGGGTTGCATGTCGGAGGGAGGGTACACAGCAAAGGCGCAGAATTGGTGGAGGTATCCGGCAGACGGTGCGTACGGCCTTAGGCGTGGGTTCTGCAGAGTCGGAAGGGGCTGGAGTTTGGGACAGAGAGGCCTGCGAGTTGAGCGCGGTCGTTTGGACTTGGAAGCCATCAGCGGCAGATCAGGCCAAGAGACAGTCCTGTATATGAATCACAATGATAGCAAACCCTTGAACATCAATGCAGTCTGCGCGTTATCGCGTAAACAGGCCCAAAGGTCGATGAAGAGAAACAAGAAGCGTCGAAGCCTGAGCGGGTGGCGTCCGGCTTGGGCGTTTGCGCCAACAACGGAAAGCAGGCAAAAAAGGTTCAAAAATGAGTGGCCAACGCCGGGATCGAACCGACGACCTTGGCGTTACGTAAGCATGCTTATTAGCACCACGCTCTAACCAACTGAGCTAGTCGGCCATGATATTGAGGAATGTCAAAACATTTTGTACGTTAAAAACCACGATTTCGAACTGGTCTTCCCGAGTTCCCCTCACCCCGTGCGGTACTTACCTACGTTCGCTCATCGTACCTCACTGATCAGTCTGGCACTGCGCACCATGCCTACAAAGAGAACGTATCAATGAAGCAAGGGACTCTGGCCTTCACCGCTGGAAGCGTACGACTTCGACCGAGGCGAAGGGCAAGACGTCCCGGCCGATCACCAAACGCACCCCATCCTCCTCCGTCGAACCTGCTACTCCGGATGTCATCGAAATCGACAGCAGCGATGACGACGTCGTAGTATTGGACGACATCGAGAGCGGAAGCGACTTCGAGACGGCCCAGCAAACGCAGGGGAAGGGGAAGAGAAAATCCGCCGCGGCCGTGGAGAGCATCAGCGAGGACGAGAGCGGCACAGAGCCCGTGCCGAAGAGGCGGAAGTTGCGCGGTGCAAATGCGGGCAGGAAGGACGTGTTTGGGTCGCGAGATGGCACAGAGAAATCGGCAAGACCGATGTGGGTGGTGCCCCTGTGAAGCCGAAAGGGAGGGGCGCAAAGGCGCGCGCGAGCTTGGAGGGGGAAGGGCCGGTGGGGAGAGTCATGAGGAGGAAGGGCGAACTGGAGGACTTGCCGAGGGACGGGCGGTGGACGAAGCATTATGGTGCAGTGAGGGAGAAGATGGGGAACCTCGAGCCTGGTGAGTATTGTTCTACGCTTGGGTTGAGTATATGCGTGTGTGGTAAGAGGAAGCCAGGCTTCCCCTCTTGATATCTGCATATTCGCGAACATCCTGCACACTCGAAGTATCTGCTTCGATAGCAACGTTGGCCGAGGTTTTCACTCAAGGCGCCATGCTTGTAACAGAACTGACCATGAACGTTTCTTGTTCTCATAACAGTCCATGGTCAAGATCAGTCTCCCGTCGACCACATCCTGCGTGTCTTTGATATGTAGGTGTAGGGCTCCTCAACGCGATGAACCAAGCTCACTCGATTGTGATCTTACAAGGTCCTACGAGTACGGCCCATGTATCGGAGTCACTCGTTTGGAGAGGTGGAATCGTGCCGACGCTCTCGGTATAAACCCTCCCCTTGAGGTGCGTTTATCCGTGCGCTTCTCAGCTTACCGCTCACGATCGTCATGCTGGCCATCATCCAGGTTAAAGAGATATTATTGACCAAGGAGGGCACCGAAAATCCACGCTTCTCCGAATGTGTCTTCCATGGAGAGGTGTAACGCTGCTGCGTAGGCAGATCACCACGCTCTATTCTAGTCGCTCGCTCTGTGCTTTGTCTTGATCGCTGCTCGCCGTGTTGTCTCAAGTGGTTCGTGGACTGTACTCCGTCCTGTGTATTCTACCGACTGTGCTCAAGTAATGAATATATACATTGCCATGTAAGTGTCGACTTCTGTAGTCTTTCTGTTATTTGATAGGCACATGCCAGACAGCGCCCAGCGCACGGTGGGGAGTGCTTCCACGGTGTGTTGATTGGTCGATCATGTCAACGGGCGACACCGCCCCCCGTGTAGCCAGCCCCCTGCCGCCCATGTTGTCCGAATAACGCGCTCGCCCTGGCGCCCTCAGTCCCAAAATATCCGGTATTGTGATTCTATCGCATTGTGGTCTCAGCGTGCACAATCTTGAATCTTAAAGTCTTCTCTCGACCCCTCCACTGCCCCACCCACTGCCTCCACCCTTCCTCTCTATTCGCCCGTACATCATACCCGTATAAACTGCTAATACCCAGATATGCCTTCCTCTACGACTCTAGCAGCTCGGAGAACGTCACCGCCGCGCCAGAACTCCAGTACGCAGACGAATCTCAGTCGTGTTCCGACGCGCTCAAGCACCCACCGTGCATCGAGACTGAGGATGTGAAGCTCAAGCCTCGACTCCCCAGCATCAAAATCAATACACCCATGTCGCCCATGAAGTCGCTTCGGTCGCCCGTCGCGAACTTCAACCTCAGGTCCCCGACGGCGAAGAGCGCACCCGCAGCGCCGCTACCACCTGGTGCGTACAAGCAACGCTTCCGCGCGACGGTCCACCGCGTTATGGCGATGCGCCGTGCGTCGACGATGATGATGTCCTCGGGACGTATCGGCGCGGAGCCGGGCATCGACCCCCGCCGCGCGAGCGCGAACGCGCACTATGGCCATATCCGTCAACAATGCGTGATCGAGATTGTGGACTACTCTGTCACGAAGTGCAGCGTCGGTCGGATGGGGAACCGCGAGCTGGTGGAGATGCTGGGTTCGCAGGAGGCGAGCAAGCGGGAGCCGTGGGCGAGGGTGCGGTGGATCAATGTTGGCGGGATCAGTTGGGATGTGTTGAGTACGTTGGCGCTGCGATACGGTACGTCGGATTAAGCTAGTGCAGTGATGGACATGACATACTATAGGTATGCACTCTAGACATGCATCCCCTCGCGATTGAGGATGTCATCCACCAACACGGCAGCAATGCCCGCTCCAAGGCGGACTACTACCCACAACATCTCTTCCTCCGCATCCTCTGTCACCGTCTCGCGTCTGAAGATGACGGCGATGATTCTGACGACCCGGGAAGCATAGACCCGGGCAAGATACCCCGCTCGGATTCGCCTGAACCCATGGAAGAGTCCGATTACGAGCCAAATGGATGGGGGAGCAAGCGGCCGGTATCAATCAAGTTTCCAACGAAGCGATTCGGGTCTGCGAACGGAGCTGCAGCAGAGGACGTGGAGATGGTCCGCGGGAGACACACAAAGGCCGCCTCAGTCGCACCCCAGCCGCTGAAGGTAAGTTTCGATATTATAGGCATTGCTTGTGGGCAAGGGCAAGCCTAAGCGAAGGTGGGCTTAGCTGCAGAAGACCTACACGCGGGAACAGAAGGCATTGCAAAAACTCAAACTTGAGAACGAGGATCGGGTGAATGTCAAGATCAGCCCGGTCTGCATTTTCCTCTTCCGTAATGGTATGCATTGGCCCCTCCATGTACCCGGTGAGCTTGCTAAATCTCGTCGACAGGCACGGTGATCTCAATATCACAAGGTTCGTATTGGTCTATGGGATCGCATCCTTGACTCGACAGCCCTGACATGATACATTCATCGTATGCAGAGTCGAACCTTGACTTCATGGCGCCCATTCGGGAGCGCCTCCGCCAGGCTGACACAGGACTACGGAAAACCGCGGACCCTTCATTACTCGTTCAGAGCCTCATTGACCTCAGTACGTCTGCGCGCAGCTCTGCGATCCGTGTTCGCCAACCCATGATCATTCTTCTCCAATGCAGTCGTAGACCAGGCTCTCGAGGTGGTCGAGGAGTATCAGGGCAAGATTCTCAAGATCGAGCGGGACGTGCTCATCCGTCCGAAGATGAAAACTGTGACAGCACGTACGTCTTTCCCCACGTCATACCTTGTCCACCACCTTCAATGTGTCGTAGTGCACATGATGCAAGGAGACCTGAACATGCACAAACGTACGCTGGAGCCGATCAAGACACTCGTGTACGGCCTGCGCCGATACGACGCCGACCGCGCCGCGGCGATAATGGCGAGTGAGGGGAAGGTATGGGAGGCAGTGACTAGGCCGGCGGGGTTCATGAGCGAGAAGTCGAAGATATATCTGGTGCGTACGGGCTTTCTTGTGACAAGCGGATTCAAGGCTGATGCGTTGGTGGGATGCGTGCAGGCGGACGTGCACGACCATATGGAATACATATTGATGAGCCTGGACATGTTCGCGGGAGTCAGCGACAACCTCGTCAACTACACTTGCAATGTGCGTAGAGCGAGACGTCTGCTGTCTCCGTGATGGTACTGATGTTCGACTAGATGGTGTCGTACCAAATGAACGAGGGCATGTGCGTAATCTCTACAACCACGTCGTAGTGGGCACGCTAACCCTTGTCCTTGTACTGCCAGGCGGCAACTGACACTCATAACGATCATTTTCCTTCCTCTTACGTTCCTTTCCGGATACTTTGTGCGCTCTCAATCTGCCTATGTCGAAGAAAGCGACGGAACTGACTTCGCACAGGGGATGAACTTCACGCCGTTCCCGGCGGTGAACAACAACACCGATTTCTTGTACGTGAATCTTCAGGTTATAGAAACTCTGACTAAGACTGGCTGCCATGTAGGTTCTGGAAGATTGCGATACCAATCATGGCCGTCGTGATGCCGTTGTTCTTGTGGTCCGACCTCATGCGCGCCGTGCGGAACATCGGCAAGCACTTGATTCGGCGGGTGAGCAGTACAATACTGTTGCGAGGTACCCTGGCATGCGCTGACAGTCTGGTAGGATCCAGTGCGATAGTGTTCGTGTCTGTCTGAGGTGTCAGGGAGGGATCTACTAGGATATTGCTGTGAACTCGCTTTGCTCTGGTATTATTGCTTTCACAATAGACATCATCATACCACCCTCGAATTCGCAATAGAGTGGATAATCAACACTTCGTAGTGAGGATAATCCTGTCCAATAGGGCGCCAACACATAGCTTCGCACACAAGCACCACGTACACGTATGCAACAATACATTACAAGCCCGGCCTCAACTTGAATGCAACAAACACTACACTAAGCTACTGGCAGGCCCACAATTCCATTTACCAGCTCCCAGGTCTCACCAAATGGCGAGATCAAGAAAAGCCAACAAAAAGAAGAGTGAGGGATCCCCCGACGACGCAAGCCGATACTGCAGTGGCAAGGTCATCGCGTCCTCGGGTTGCAAGCAGAGCCCGAGAACAAGGGCGGCAAAAATTAGATAACCAATAATGGAGGCGGTGCCTCCATAATAGTGGTTAAACTATTAAGAACAGATACTACACTTGATCTAAGCCAAAAGGCCAGAGTGGTAGAGATTCACGATGTCGGGGGCCACCTTATATACCCGGGCAGAAGTGCGCACGGACCATCGGCGTTTAGCCGCCGTGAAGCGGGAACGTGGTCATGTGGTCAATGTCGACAGCATAGCACAACGCGTTCTCCGGGCACTGTACTTTTTTATCATCCTCCAAAATATTCATACAGAAGGTGCATGATCACAGATCACAAATACATACATCACGGCAAATAGTGGTGTAACAGGTGAATCCGAACTGCTAGTGGATGCGCGACGAAATAAAGGTGCACTGTCCTGGCCCGAATTCGAGAACAAAACATAAACCTAGTACTTCCCAAGCACCTGGGATCTCGCTTGAAAGACGCTCGCCCTCGTCAGGCGAGCAGTCTCAGCCGCCCTCGCCCTCGCCAGACGGGCAGTCTCAGCCGCCCTCGCCCTTACCCGCGTCGCGGACTGCTGCGCCTGCAATGCACTCTCGCGCGCAGACTGCTGCGCCTGCAATGAATTTTCGCGCGCGGATTGCTGCGCCTGCAATGCAATTTCGCGCGCGGATTGCTGAGCCTGCAATGCATTCGCACGCGCGCTCGCACTCGCTTGCAGTGTCGACTCAAGTATCTTCAGGCCCGCTTGCGTACTCCCCTGTATCATGCTGCCAAACTGCTTCGCTCCCGTCCCTACCAGCGCACCCACGAGGTCGACGAGCCCATTGCTCCGTGCAACTGCAGACTCCTCGTCTTGGCCGTGCAGTCCAATTGTGATCTTCCCGTGCCGCGTACCGACGATGCAGTAGTCTTCGTTCTCTTGCGGGGTGGAGACTTCCGTGTGTGAGGTGGTAGATGAGAGGGAGACCAGCATCTCGTGGTCGTTTCCACGCACGACCCGTGCCTGTGCGGCGAAGGCTGGGAGGAAAGTGACACCGCTAGGACCTCGACGAGTTCTGAGTGCAATGACACCATCGTAATTGGGAGGAAGGTATATCGTGATATTGCCATGGCGAGTAGAAACGTCCAGGTCGACGCAGCGATTTGGGTGGATCTCCGTCTGTCCTATCTGTCAGAAGATTGTTTGTCAAGGACACGCAATGTACTTACGAGCTTGGCCTCGATGCGCCCATGGCGACTTGACAGCATCACACGGCCGCGCGCCTTGCGTTCTGCGGACTGCGACGCAGCAGCATCTGAGCCCACGATACCGAGGATGACCTTGATGTTCCCATGGCGCGTCCTGAAAGCGCGTTGACTTCCGGCCTGCGCGTGCCGCGCCTCCGCAGCCATCCCTTCTTATCTGACTCATCCGACTCGCACCCGTCGTCCTCATCGCCTGGCACGGAGCCAAACACGTCGCGCACGTTTCTCGCGTGAGTTTTATCGAGCGAACGATCCCGCTTGCTTTGCGAGAGCGGATGCTTCAGATGGGGATCCACGAGATATGTTCCTATACGTGTACAGTTAGATGGCTTGTGCTGCTAGGGTGGATGTGAGGACATGTACCAATGATAGGATCGTGCCGCGAGTACAACGACAGGTGATTGACGGTCTTCTCTTGCGGAGAGCGGAGGAGCACAGAGGCAGGTACGGGTGGCGATGCAGGGCTCTGGAGCTGCGATGCGGACGGTCTGTGGTCTACCGACACAGGACTTGAGAGCTGCGACGATGAAGGCGGTCCAGGATTAACGAATCGAATCGATGATGTACCAGCGATCTCTTCATACGGAGGAGGTGCGTCCGGATTCTGGGAAGAACAGTTCTCTCATTCCGCCGTTCACAAGTGTCCATTACAAACAAACATACCTGCACATTCAAACTGTTGTTGTATGATTCGGTGTTCTTCTCGGAGGCCGCATACTCTTTCACGATCATGGCTACTCGTTAGATAGGACCCTCAGCGGTAGCGTGGAAGGTCGCCTCTGAAGATCTGATGGTTGGTCGACGCGTGAGGGGAAAGGTATCACTGTCGATATCAAGCCAAACAGGAACTATATAAGCTGTGACGATTAGCGCTGTTGCGCAGCCAGTCAAACCTTGTACTTATGTAGAGTCAGTCGTAACCACACCATCGTGCATACATCAACAAGGGCACTGCCACTGCGAAGCTAAGCAGACACCTGCTATGATTGATTCATGACGAGGACGGTACTATCGCGGCTAGGTATAGCCTGTGCACATTGGCAAAGCAACGGCTGGGACTGGGTGCTTTCAGACGGCAGCACCATTTTGTTCAAAACAGCTCGAAGTCCTACCAAGCAGTGTGTGTGAGGATATACACTGCGGATAAGAATGGGTGACGAATGTCAGCCAAAGCACCACATCCAAAACATTCACAAGAGCCTGGGCATATCTGTCAAGATGCATGTACGGCGATCCAATGTGTGAACGTACATGAAGACAAGGAAGCCTGCGCAACGACAGGTGGTGAGAGGACGACAGATAGGCCTGCCACTCAATCGGCGGCGCAATGGGTAGAACGCAATCCATCGATATGCGTAGGGAGGCTGGCGCACATACGCAAGCTATGTATATGAACCTACGCGACAATGCAGTGTGCGCAGCTTCGCAGCGTATATCATGCTGAACCTAGACTGCATCCCGGGGTCATGCCAAGGGCGACAATCAGTTCCGGTGCCTACCCCTGCCATCTTTCAGTGTCTCTAAGGTGTGACAGACGGGTTGGGCCACTCACAAGAGAGATGGGCCTCGCACATCGCGAGAGTAGCTGATGAGACAACTCAAACAGTTTATGGCGGTCAGGGTTACAGGGCGTAGACGAACGCTATGCAGTTTCGACACCAATCAATGTAGACCCGAGACCAGTACACGGACCTCGAGCACTGGGTATTGTTCGACTTGGACGACCCACCTATGTTTCTGAGACGAGGGCCGAATGGAGACCACAAAATCTAGGCCCCATGAAGTGTGCGCAATTTGAGGTGTCACCGAATCAAGGATCGCTTGCAAGGCCCAATGAGTTTGTCGTGACAAATAGTCCAACGTGTACTAGACGTACCTTTCACCTCTGCTCTGACTCCTTGAGGGTAGCCTTGCTCATGATGTCTTTCAAGTATCGCATAGGATACAGCCTGCGTTCAACTGGATCTCACGCATCAATACTCTCAGGATATGCAAACTGGATGTAACCCGACCAACTCCTTCAGCTCCATACTTACTTGACGAATGTGTGCCCTCGAATTCAAGCTGCACTTGCTTATCGACCTAATTGTCTGGGTGTCATTCACCTGCAACTCGAAAAGGGTTTCAGTCATGGGAAATCGGTAGGCGCACATCGGGCTGCGAGGATAAACCCAAACAGCAGGTGCGGTGAAGACGAGCTAAGAACGAAGTTCAAACGCATGGATCCTCAAGCAAAGAATGACGACATCACAATCATGTTCAAGCAAGCAGTCATGGTGTTTTGAGGCATGCATGTGATACATGGCGGGCAATAGAGTCATAACAGTGCGACAACATAGAGTAAGAGTGGATAGACCGTTTACTTGGCCTGAACGACGCTACGTAAGCACGCGGCGCGCGATAATCAAAACAGTGAACGCACCAGGATGATACCGTCGAACCGCTGCTTGAACCACGCCACCGTATCATCCTTCTTGACACGGTGCTGGAAGCCAATCCTCGCCTTCTTCTGTTTCCGACGTGCGACCCGCGCGCCTGGCCGGCCCATCACGACGTAGAAGTCCATACCGAAGATACCGATACCGGGGTCGTACCGCGCACCGAGGTCGATGTGCTCCTGGATACCGAAACCGAAGTTGCCGGTCTCCGAGAAGTTTCTGCGACGGAGTTCGTACTCCTTGACCTTCAGCCCTCGCTCGAGGATCTCCTCCGCCTTGGGCCCCCGGATGGTGACGTGCACCGCGATCTTTTCGTTACGCCGAATGCCGAAGGTACGGACGGTGTACCGCGCCTTGGAAGTGACAGGCGTTTGCCCGGTGAGCTGCTCAAGCACCTTGGATGCCCGAGTCAGACGATCACCAGATTCACCGACGGAGATGTCTGCAGAGTGTTTGTTTGAATGAATGGACGTCTAGGCAGCGTGTGCGGGGTACATACTGATGACGAGCTTGTCGATGCGCAGCTCCTTCATGGGGTTCGTGGGGGCGGTCTTCTGGTCGGCCTACACATATGCATGCTCAGTGCCTGCAGGTCGAGCGTAGCAGCGACAGAGAGGTACTTACCATCGTGTCGGGCGTGTGTCTTGCTGGTCCTGCCTTCGGGCGTTGCAGTCGTCAATCCCAATGGCGGGAGCCAGCGCTCTCGGTGGCTTGGGAACAACTGCATAGTTCTGCGGCAAGTCCCGTTTAGCTGCCTCGTCGCGATCACGTGCATTTCTTCCTCGTACGCACGCTATCGCGACACTACTAGACACGACCCAAATTGACACACAACCGCGATCGTACTCGTTGTACGACCCTGTAACCCCTAGTCTCATTTCAAGACCCTCCACGCATGGAGTCTACGTTGCAGTGAGCCTACCGTCACCCCAAGGATAGAGGTGCACGGCAAACCACTCATAGACGGGATTCTAATATTGAGGACATCAAGTGCAACGAGCGTTCTCGACTTCAATATCATGCAATAAGAACGATCTCATCTCGTCACGGTGTGCCTGTTGCAGGAAGAACGCCAAGCGGGAGTCATCATTCGCCTTGACCTGTTCTGTTGGAAGCAAGGCTGCAGGGCCCCCTGTGTCCGTGTTTCGTACAGGATACAGAGTTCCTGTACGAACAGGAGGCGATGGCGCATGTCTGCCAGACCGTTCCAATCTCACCCTCAATCCGCGAGGTATCCACCTCATCGCCAAATACCAAGCGTTCTCTTTGACAAAACGCCGACTGGAGAACGTCGGCAAGTTTGGCACGTACATGCTGGTAGTATGCACCTCGCTGGCAGTGAGGTGGTCAATTACGAGAGATGTCGCCACGACGAGCCCATAATTGGTATGTAAGTGGCCACTGGCTCATAGTATTAACAAATGTACATCGCCGCCTTTGTTCGGTGCTCTATCGACAAGCCTGACCCGCCGACAACGGGCATATTCACTGACCTACCGAGCCCTCACCGTCATGGAACATTCCACGCTAGCCTGCCGGTACGGCCTCGAGAAGTGCACACGACTGTCGTACACGACACACTTCGACCGGGGCAACTGGTTCTCAACCTCCTTGCAGAACCTGTGTGCGCCGTTCTCGGTCATCCAGCAGCCCTCAGGCTTAGGATCCCAAACCTCGACCCGCACGTTCATCCCTCTTCTGGCATAGCGCGCGGGAAGCTTCCCGAGCAGCTTGTCAATGCTATCCCAGGGGAATAGCTTCCAGCTGGTGCCAGTGAACTCCTCTCGGTAGCCGATGTTGAAGTGGAGTTTGACGCGGTGGCGAGATCTCTCGATGACATGTTCTATGAGAGTGGGTATCCAGGTCAACGTGTCCGGGTGGATGTTGCGATCGAGGTGTGTCTTGCCGATGGTGAGTGAGCGCACGTTAGTGACATCGAGCTTCCTGATAACCCTGGCCAGAGCTAGTGAGGGGAGGATAAGCTACAGAGCCAAACGACATCCACGTCTGATTGACGCACCCGACTGGGCAGTGCCCGCACCAGCGCTATTGATCGACAACTCGATTTTCTCCAGAGCGTTTCCAACGACGTTGTCCAGCAGATATAGCAAGGGGTCGATGTAGTCACAGTACCAGTGGACCCGCAAGTGGCGCAAGCGCAAGATGAAGCGGGGCTGGCACAGTACACCAGCGAGCCGCAGGGCGTGCTTGCTCAGTAGTAGATCGAGCCTCTCGATGACGAGGTCAGGAAGAGGCGTCTGCTTGTGCAGGCTCCTTGGGCATAGGATTGCCCTCATCGGCTCCATCGAGGCCTGGTCGAAGCCAGGGTGCAGCCCCTCGCTGCGATGCGACAACTTCGGGTCGCCTACCTGTATCCGCGAGATCTTCGGGAAGCCGCAGAACAACTTGACGAATTGAACCGGATCCTCGATCTCGCATTCTTCCATCCGCAGACAGGTCACGTTCGGGAAGCAGCGGAGCAGGTCGTCTACAAGCGACGCAGGGAGGTCGACGGCCGGCCAGAACGCAATACCGAGGGTCTCGACGTTGCGGAGCTTCTTGAACCCACGCGCGACGCTGTTCATGTCGATCCCGCGGAGTGGCAGGTCTTGTAGGATGATCTCCCGCACGCATTGCAAGAACGTGATCGGCATCGACGTGCGCGAGATGATGAGACTCGTGAAACGAAGACAATCGTAGGACGACCGGATGCGGACGCTCCTGAACAGATGCAAGCGCGTCGCGGGGAGCCAGCCACTGCAAGTGAGGCTACACATTTTAAGTGCCCTAGGTTCGGTCCAGAGGTGGTCGAGGACTCTTTCGACGATCTCCGGAGCAAGGCAGTAAGAGGCGTTCTTGTAGCTGTAGCGAGTAACCCTGTAATAGACGTAGCATGAGCGATCCAGTTCAAGTTCGAGGCGTAGCAAACGGGCAAGTGGCAGTCAGTATTCTAGTCGACGTAGACAACGCACCTCCGAGCGAAGCTGAAAGACCCTCCGAATATGAAGGACATGGTAGAGAGAGACGCGGCTGTTCGTTGGGCAGTGTCAAGCCTATATATGCTGCTAGGCTGTCGAACCCAGTGGCAACATGTGCAGTTACATACGCACAATGAGGTTGCAAGCCGCTGCAGCAAAGCTTGGAGTGGCAAACTATTGTTACAATTCCATGGGTTTCGTTCCGCCTTGCCATCTCCGGACTGCATTCTAATCGACCGAATTTGGCGGGAGGCAGACTTCTAGTCGCACAATGCAATTTGAAATGGTGATCCACGTTCTCTTGCTGAGTTTCTCTGGGAACTTGAATGAGAGACACTTAGTCCTACCAGGCCGGTCATATATAGCATGTCTGGTGCCAGCAAATAGTAGAAACTTCAATTCAGTACTTACGCGCACATTGAGTTGTCGAGGTGAGTGGCGGGGTGGCGGCGCTTGGCGGAACGCGCCACCGTGACCGTGACGCGACCTACTGTAAGTGTGGTGCTTTAAAAACCTTCAGAGACTGGCGAAACCTCAGATACCAGTAACTTACAGTAGTTTGCTTCCCTGAACGGTTCGTGCAGCTCATACCGTACATGTATGCTTTGCGAGGAAGAACTCAACAACCGGATAGCTAATAAGCGACGAGACCAACCTATAAGCCCTGTCAAGCCCTTCAAATACAACCGAAATGTGAGTCATGTGAGATACAACTGAAACTCCGTGTTCACAGTCCAATACAAGTCCGTCCATCTTTGACTCTCCTACTCCTGGCTGATCACCTCCGGCGTCTTCTTTGCCTTGTCAATTGGCTGGGGTACGTCGATGAGGTTTGCCTGTGCCTCCAGCTGCGCCGCCCACATCGCAGCGCCAATGGTGTTCGTGAAGCTGAAGAGGAGACCAATGAGAGGAATGTAGTTGAACAGCAGTGTCACTACGCCGAATCTGCACGAGGCATCAGTAACGTGCAACGCCTGTCTCCACACTCATCACTCACGCAGTGTACTCTCCTCTCCTCCTGTCCACGAAAGCGTGCCGCTGGTTTTTCGAGAAGCCCTTGAGTTGGAAGTATCGTGAATGCCAGCCAGGGCCGCCGATGTATCCGTTGTAGAGTACAAACAGGACCGTCCCAAGCACGGGGACCATATTGATCGGCAACGTAATCAGGTAGCGTACGATGCTACCCGTGGAGAGTATCTGCAGCGGCTTGACCAGGGCGCTTTCGACGCTGGCCGTGGCACCCTTACCGCGCGTCTTGCCTGTCTTGACGAACTCTCCTTGCCCCCGCGCACGAAGTGTGTTGTCGAAGACCTGCGTGAGGGCGGGCTCAATGAAGAGCGGGCGCGCTAGGAGGGCGAGCAGGAACGCGGATTCGGCGCCCACGACGAAGAGAGCAAGAACCGGAGCGAGGGGCCCAGACACAATGGCAAGAATAGCCATCTGGGGGACGTATGTGAAGAACATGAGAAGGCCGAAGATGGCGGCGGAAGCCACCAAGGACTTCACGATGGCGGGGCGGACGCCAATGATGACATTGGGGTCTACATTCCAGTAGGTACGTGAACACAGCGCAACGGTTCAACTGTATCCTGGCTTACGTGTGATAGCGAAGTAGACACCGCGGATAGGCCAGAGCCATGCGAAGGAGGCGATTCCGTGTGCTCCGAGAACGACGGCTGCCTGGGCCTCGCGGAGGACCGTGTGCATAGCAGCCTGTACGTGTGATTCTTCACCGGACGGCATGGTGGTCGCGGGACTGAGTTTTGGTGGATGCACGTCGAGACGGATGAGTTGGAGGCGGAGAGAAGGCGAACGTGAGTAGACCATGGCCCATCGTCGTCACTGAGTACTGTACTTGGAACCACCCAAGCGCCGAAGACTGTGAGATCATAGTGGCACACATGCACGTGGTTGTGACACGTCGCGTTGAACCACCCAACAACCACCCATGGCCAACAACGCACGCGTCGACCACGCGGTGGACTTTCCTCGTCTCCCCGTCCGGGTTGTCGTGAATCCCGCTCAATATTCCGCTCGAAGCGCCGTCAATAGTAGCGGTGCTAACCTTGCTCGCAGCACGCCAATTCATAGTGTACATGAATCAACTCGGACTGCGCGACGTCCGATAAAGTACGGTACAGAACACGCTGCGCCACCGGAGCGACGTATACGGGAGCACGGTCACGCTGCTCGTGATTCTGAGGTAGTTCCCGCACTTGCAGCTGGACCCAATAGGACGGTGCGTGGAGACATGAATCCAATTTTGGTGCGTATAAGGGTGTCAAGGGAGACTTCCCGACGACAAGGCCTGCTGACGATGTGAACACGCAGTGGTCATAACCGTTCATTGAACGGTGAGTACCTTCATACCAGTGCTCACTGGATAGCAAGGGATTTAGAACAGGTGGGTCCTCAACCTTCGAAAATAGGGAGTATCGACACGTTGACCAGCGGATTCTGTGAAGCAAAGAGATGCATGCCATCTATTCTTACGCAGCTCTAAGTAGGCTCTGATGTTCGACCATATATTTGGTTGAGCGTATTTCTCGTCTGCGCCAACTTATTGCATGACTGACCGACTCCCATGGATAAATATATGCTTAGCAACGCCACGAAATCAAGTTGACAGTCGCGAACAGACATGAAGTGTCATTATCATGGGGATATATGGGCCCGGGAAATGCGGGCTAAGACTGTGTCTATTTTGACATGTCCGCTCTGTGGAATTCCGCCGCCGACTTCAAGTTCCACAGAGGCATTGACTTGTGAGGGAAGTACTGTAGCGCGTCTCCGTGACTGACGGCGTCGGGCATGTTACTTATACTTAGCTCCACAGACATGACCGCGGGCGTGGGATAGAAGATCAGGGTAAGCCGTAAGCCTATCTCATATGCTTTGTCGATACGTTCTCCGTTTTCCTACACCGGTCCTCCGTCGTGATACTGCTCGCCTCGTGCAACTGGTCTCGAGCGCTCTCGTCATTGGCCAGTGCTCGCAACTATTCAGAACACTCAAACTGACTTTGAAAATTCCAATTGCTTTCGTGTCATTGCGCTCAGGGAGGGGGCCTCCTGCTATCCACATGACACTATCACTTCCTAGCACAGACATCTGACAGGAAGTACGGAGTCTTATGCTTCGATCACTTCTGCCCGGGCCACTGCTCGTCCGAGAGGAAAGAGGGTAAGAATGCAGCTTTCGGTGCTTCTCACCGCACGTACGTGTACGTCCTTTCGGCCCCGTTCAATAAGCGTACAAGTGGCATGATATCTCTGAACTCTTCGGCCCGATCTGCATTTCTGCCTCAAGGACGCTGCATGGGTAATGTCCGCTATCACAGTATGCCTTCATTGATCCCATAGATACCTGTTCTCCGGCCTTCAACATACACTCAACGTTACCGGCCATACATTGAGCTGCCAAGGTCCATGCTCGGTTCATTAACGAGGAGGCGTCATGTCGTCCTCTTTGTTTACAAATCTTGGGGTATGAGCATTCAGATTGATGGAGGACGAGCACTGACGGCATCTGCGGTCTGGACAGGTCAGATACGACCACTATGCGACCTCGCGGCACACATGGTGCAGCTGCGGGCAATTGTCGTTACTCTATTCACCACGGCAACATTCTACGACCGTGTCCAGAACGAGCTGAAGCGCAACTTCGCGGCAGAAGACATTCATCGCATGCTGTACATCAGGTATGCGTTGGCTCTGTCTGCATACGTCAGCCATCTGCTCATTCTTTCAACAGAGTCATTGCCCTACACCACAATCGCAGCGACCCGCTCGATAATCGGATACTAGAGAGTTCATTCTCAAAGGCGTTCGAGCGACTCATCAACCTGCGACCTATCCCATGCATCCACACCGGAATGGAGTTCGAGACCATTTCTGCACCAGACGGCGTAATCCTCGACGTAAGTCACTATCCCGTGACCTTTACTCTCTTCTCATCATCGAGTCGCTGCCTGTTTTTAGTTCCAAGGTCGTGGGCCCCTATCAGAGATCCGCCGCATCAGTCGCAAACATGTCAAGGTCTACGTCTGGTTCGCCGGCGCGCCCTCCGCGGTATTCCGCATGTACTGTCCCGAGCAGATGGGCGGAATTGGGAATCTGCCTGCGAAGAGTGACTACCTCGCAAAGCATACTGGCATGAGCGTCGAGCGCGCGGCGGGTGAGGTACGTGTTCCTACTTCTCCTGAGCGAGACGCCCCGAGACGAAGGTACGGGATGCGGCAGATAGCACTAGGGAACTCAGCCTGTTTGATCTGCATACCAGGTCTACCGGCAATCTACGACTACGAGGTCCAACCACAACGCGTGAGCACGCTAGCTACCTCATCGTCTCCACCTACTGAGCTTGCTACGAGCAGCTGATGGGCCCGATAGGCCAGGTCGGCGACATGATGCTGACAGCCTATGAGTCAGTGTCCGAGCATTGTGCTGTGCTTGAGATTTACTGACCGATGCCGTAGAACATTGTCCGGATGTGACGGGATAATTCTAGCCGCTCCAGAATGCTACGAGCGCGAAGCAACTGTGGCCCTTCGGGAGTACTTCGCGTCAACGTCTCGCACTGTGTACGCATGCGGGCCTCTGGTTTCTCAAGTCTCCAGTGGGGTCGCTGGTGAGAAGCAGCAGCCGAGTATTGCGCCAGTGGAAGAGTTCTTGTATGCGACCATGGCGAGCCATGGAGAACGCTCACTTGTCTACGTGAGTGTATCAATGGACGGCGGGGCGACTGCTCAATCACTGACTCGGAGTCACAGATATCCTTTGGCACCATCTACTGGCCCTTGGAACCGGAGAAGCTATCTGCCTTCCTCGATATTGTTATATCTATGAGGATACCTTTCGTAAGCGTCATCAGTCCCGCATCCCTGCGCCAGTGGCTCATGAGTTACAGATCCTGAACCACGCATCACCCTATTTACCTGCAGAAGAGTCAATAATCGACAAGGTGACGAAGTACAGATACGGACTCTTCACCCGTTGGAGTCCTCAGCAACTGATACTCGGTCATTCGGTGAGCAAAGAAACGTTCACACACGTACTTACGCCCGTGAAGAACTGATCTATCGGTGTAGGTAACTGGCTGGTTTGTGACAAACGGAGGCCACAGCAGCGTTATTGAATCCATTGCCGAGGGTGTTCCTATGTAAGTGCTCTCGCCTTCGTAGTAATCACGAGACAGGGCTTACGCCAATGCCCTAGGATATGTTGGCCGTTTTCCTTCAACCATTCCCTCAATGCAGTGCGCGTCAGTGAGGGACTGAAGATAGGATACGAGCTGCTCGAGACGCGGAATGGACCAGGGCTCAAACGTGCCCATCGTCTAGGGAAAGCGCCGCAGGGAACCCTGGAGGCGTTCATAGAGGAGGCTCGAGATACACTGCGCCGAGCCCTGGGAGAAGACGGGGTGCGGAAGCAGCGCAATGTGCAGCGACTCAGGCGCGAAGTCGCGCAAGCCTGGAGCAGACGCGGCTCTTCCAGGAGAGCAGTGGAGGAGTTGCTCAATTCGTTCGGATGTGGAGGTGCTTTCCTGCCTTCCTGGTTGTGCTGAGTCATTCACTAGTATGGACACTGCGTTATATGGTACTGCTAGTGTGTGCATTGCAACCAAAATGAGGGCCTTGCTGGAGGATTAATGTATGTAGTGCCCAGCGTGAGCGTGAACTTGGAAGTTTGTGACGCAGACTCGCACTCGCAGTGAGAGACGTGACAGGACGTGACATGTGACCAACCATCTATGCCAGCGGCAACAATCGCGACTTTCCATCCCTTCTCCATGTCGAGCGTCCGCACGAGTAATAGCCCACTCGAATTAAAACGCCTTGTCAGTACGCTCTGCTGTGTCATGGGCCCGTTCTTCATGTCTTCCGGAGTGGTCTTGAAGTGGATGCTCGCTTGCAGCCTGGGCCTCAGGCTGATCCCAGTGCAACACCAGCCGCAATAATTTCAATCAAGTTCAAATCCTACAATCACTGAGGGAGAGAACTGTGCCGCATCATGCATAGATGCGTAGGCGGTGATAGGCCTATAACACGTAGGATGCCTGGTACGCATCTTACCCATAACGCGGCCCGGGACTCTAATTTACCGTAACGCACAAGTGCAGGACGGCGTCACCAAAGCTTCCGTAGCAAACATCCCGAAGCCAGTATCGCGAGGGATGGTAGTTCCTCAATTCACCACGAGTTTCAGCCTGTCGAAACTGGACGTACGGACGATCAACGGTGCGGTGCCGAACTTGTTTGACCTTGCTTTGACATGGCACCCTTGATCTTTCTTGTTGATACGGTTCACTGCTACTATCGGTCGCTTCAACTCGTGACAGTCCACAGGCTCTCATGTACCTCGTGGAACCAAGTTCCTACGAGTATCCATGAAGGTGCCTCGGTCTGTACTACGATTGCTGCATGTGCCTCGTCGTTAGTCAGTCGCCCACATACTCTTTCCGGGTCGCTTGACCATCTGTCTGGCATTTTCACCCCGAAATCTGCTTGCCGGCTTTTTTAGGTCTGCTACGGAGACTACCCGAATCCGAACAGCTCTGACAGTATGGACTGCCTAGACGACGCTGATGTGTCAAAGTTCGCGAAACTTCTGCGAACCTTGAGTAGCCTTGCTATGGTGTTTCTCTACAGAGTTTTTATTGCCACTGAGGCTTGGAAGTCGGGACAGGTGTCGGGACGCGCTACTCAGCGCTTCATACTTGCGCGTGGAGACAATCACGCTGCTCGTATTCATTGCAAAAGGTTCGTTACAGGCTGGAGGCACATCCGTGGCCCCCGGCCTTCTACCCTACGTCGAGGCGGAGCCACTCAGAAGCTTCATTGAAGAGGAGCGTCATCTCCCAGTGCGTCGCATCAGGTGGGTAACAATGCGACGCGTTATTGTGAAACGTAATATGACGGTTGATCGCTCAAACACTCATAGCCAGCAGACACAATGGGCGCGCCCTGCATTCGCAGAAGAATATATGGGAATTTCCGCCTGAGCATGAACACCAGGGTGAGTGCAAGGATCGGACACTTACCAATGCGATGGAACTTGACAGTGATTGTTAGTGTTCGCTATCCCGCCGCGGTGTCATGGACAATATCACCAAGAGTTTGGCTTCGGAGGTCAAAGTCTCATGCACACGGTGACCTCGGTGAGCTTCTCACTGTGTACTTTCGAATTGCAGTTATCAGTACTTATCTTCGGTTCAGGGTATGGGCATATGAGATGTTCAGTAGCATCGGAGAGTCGTACAGCTCGGTACCGTAGGCCACATACCTCGGTCCTAGTATGTACGTCCATTCATTAACGTTCAGACCGCGGATGCTTTGTAAATGCGTCTTCCATGACGGACGTGTGTTTAGTTGAGATACGTGTTCAACCATGGCAAATTCATGACCACGCATGAAGTGAACAAGAGATAGGCTTCCCAGGATGGTCAGTGACGTGTGAAATCTCGATCGTATTCAGCGAGAACACTGAACTGAATGCTATGTGTGGCAGTGTGGACGCGCAATGGCTCGCATTGCGCCAGAAGAAGAGTTCCTCTCCCATGTACCTCGAAGCCTGCAGTAGGCAGCGAGACCAGGCAGCGTGATACTACCCAAGTATGCACGGTCGAAAACGGAAGGTGATTCACAACGGAGATGTTTTTTCATGATGAAGTCCGAGTCCGGTACCCATCAATAATTCTCTCGTACATGTCCTCTGGAGCAAAGAACTATCATCCTTTCCCGGTCTACATGTGAGTATTCAGTAATATACGTGGAAACGACCCTCACGCAACCCTCACGTTATGCTGACCGAAGATCTTGATACTGTACGCGTTCATCAGATAACAATGCGCTCCGAGTCGAACGGGTGCGGTACATACGACTCGTACATGATGAGATCGTCGTACGCCGGCGGCTAGTGGGGACACGCGCAGTCATGGGTAAGCCTACAGCACCTCCTTCCTTCTAGTATTGGCGTTGATTTCCGTGCGAAGCGCCTTTTAGTTCCATCTGAAGTGCATTGTTCAGAGCTTCTGTTTTTCAGATGGAATTCAGCATTTCACACGTTCGAGACCACGATTCTCATCACTTCTGGGGAGCATGGGATGCCCCACAGGGTATATAGAGGCCCCAGTGGGATAGCATGTCGTATCCACAAGTTTCCACCATGCCAACTTCTTTGACCAAGGAAAGCGATGTCGATGTTCTGGTCGTCGGCGCAGGTCCCGCGGGACTGATGTGTGCGATGGCTCTTGCCCGAGCCGGTGTAAACGTCCGCATCATTGACCAACGGTGAGTAGTCGTCCCTCTCGAAACATCCGAGAACATTGACGATCAACCCTATAGTCCGGCGAAAGTTGGTGCAGGGCAAGCAGACGGTATCCAGCCAAGGATTGTTGAGGTCTTCCAGGTCCGTTCATCGGGCTCCGCAACGCGACCAGCTGTCTAAGTTCGACCACAGAGTTACGGCTTTGCTGATCGTCTGTTCAAAGAAGCGGTTCAAGTGCATATGGCGGTGAGTTCATAATCAGAGTGCGCTGTCACTGATTTTGATGGCGAGCAAAGGCATTCTATAATCCCGGTCCCAATGGCGGTATCGTAGTACGTGTTGATCCGCCAAGTGCAGCTTCGCTCCATTGAGAAGTGTTCAGCGCACAGGTCGTGCGCCCGATGTCACTGCCCCTACAGCACGATGGGCGTTTGAGGTGCGCCCTTACGTCAATCTCCCAGAAGTTCAATTGAGTCATAACAGGCATATCTACGCGATAGATGGCGTTGCATCAAGGGGGCATAGAACAGATCTTCTTGGACTCCATGGCTTCGAACGGCGTAGAGGTAGAACGGCCGGTCACGCCAACAGCGATTGAGCTATCTCAAGATGAATCGGTTTTAAAAGACCCGAAGTCGCACCCGGTCAAGGTGATTAGACGTTCTGCCACATACTGCTTCTCTCTGCTAATGTCATCAAAATGGATTGCAGGTGGTCCTTCACAACCTAGGAGTCCCTGAAGGTTCGCTTGACACAGAGATTGTACACGCGAAGTTCCTGATTGGCTGTGATGGTAAGCAATTGGTGTGATTATTACCGGCCTTACTTTGACGTGATGGTTCTGCATTTGCCTAGGTGCGCACTCTTGGGTGCGTAGACAGTTTGGCATCGTCATGGAGGGCGAACAGACAGGTCCGTATATTCACGAGACGCTATGGGTACATTGAGCTGACTCGATCGTAGATTATATCTGGGGGGTCCTCGACCTAATCCCTGACACGGATTTCCCCGACATTCGCAACCGATGTGCCGTACACTCACATAACGGCTCGTGTATGATCATCCCACGTGAAGGTGACTTGGTTCGCCTGTACGTCCAACTCGCCGACAAGGACGTCCTCGACGGCAAAGGCAGAGTGGATAAGTCGAAAGTGGGACCGGAGACGATCATGGAAGTCGCGAACAAGTCACTTTATCCGTATAAGATGTCGACCTCTCATCCAATCGACTGGTGGACCCTGTACATCAGTACGTCACACAGCTTTGGTATGGATACTTGGCTCATTTGCTACAGTTGGCCAACGTGTTTCCAACAAGTACTCCGTTCACGAGCGTGTTCTCATCGCTGGCGATGCTTGCCACACGCATTCCCCTAAAGCTGGTAAACTCATCGTCCACTCCAGTCAGCCTTGAATACTCATGTCCTGCTTATAGGTCAGGGTATGAACGCTAGCATGAATGATACCCACAACCTCGGTTCGTTCGCCGGCACCCTTCGAGATGGTCACTATCTGATTATTCACTCCTAGCCTGGAAACTTACCCATGTTCTCCGTGGTTGGGCGGATATATCCCTTCTCAAGACTGTGAGTGACCTTTTCTTTCTCTGACCTGTGTTACCTCACTGACAACACACAGTATGAATTCGAGCGCCGGAAATATGCTCAGGATTTGATCAACTTCGACAAGAAGTTCGCCGCACTCTTCTCTGGTAAGCCGCGCACCGACGATAGCGACGATGGAGTATCTCATGAGGAGTTCCTGGAGCAAGTCCAATGTCATATGTCGAATGCTCGCTCAGCGCTGATCGTATGGAAACAGGGCCTTCCAGACCTTTGGCCTCTTTACAAGTGGTATCGGCGTGCACTACCAGCCATCTGCAATCGTCGACGACAGACATCAATCCTATGCGAGCAAAATCTTGATCGGTCAGCGGATACCGCCGCACATTTTTATTCGAGCAGCAGACTCGCAGCCAATCCAGCTTCAGGACCTGTGTCCATCTGACACTCGCTTCAAGGTCCTCGTCTTCACGGGCGACACCACTAATCAACTGCAGTTGAAGTCCGTCAAGACGCTGGCAGAAGAGATGCAGAAGCCGGAGCATTTCTATCAGAGATTCGGGCATGGTAACAGCAGTGCGGTGTTCGAGGTGCTCGCGATCAGCTCGGCGACAAGATGGTCTCGAACTACACCGATGTACCTCCCTTCTTCAGATCTCACTGGTCGAAGTAAGTGCATCCGTGTTGCGAAGTTGCTGAACAACTGACAAGCCTGCACCGGAAGATTCCTGTTAGACGATGAAGACATGTACAAGCGTGCCGGTGGGGGTGGCTACGAGGCGTTTGGCGTCGATGTCCACGGGGCTATCGTGGTCGTCCGTCCTGACGGGTACGTGGGTACGGTGGCGCCTCTTGGGAACCTCGAATACCTGGACGACTTTTTGCCTCCTTCATGGCGTCGGTCCCCTAATCAGCGTTTCATCGGGCTGATTACACTTCGTCTCATAACCGTGCAACATAGAGACTCCCCTTCTCGCTATACAACGATACGGAATGCATGTGATACATAGGTGGCTTACAACGGGTCCAATGCTCAGTGGGAAAGGTCCAGGGACGACATGAGAACGAAGAATCATGCATATGTACTAGTTCAAGACACAAAGACGGATACGGCGTTCAGCCTTTCCACATACGCCCCACGGGCGCGGCCTCAGCACTGTCGATGGGAACACGCCTGGGGCCGCCCTTGCCAGGAGGCAGCTTGCCTGCGACTTTCGGTCTGGCGAAAGGCTTTGGTGCTACCTTTGTCGGTGCCGCGCTCTTGTTCATTGATGAACCTGGGGCACCAGAAGCCGCACCACTCGACAGCTTCGCGCGCTTGACGTTCTCTTTCTCTAGTGCGACCGCCGGCCGCGTGCGCGAGGACACGGTCGGTTCCGCTTTGGCCTTCCCCTTTTCCTTTGCGGTCAACTTGGGAGCAGCAGCGGATGGCGCTGCGCTTGTACTGCGCTTCGCGAGATTCCGTGGAACCTTCTTGTCTCTGAGCGGTGGGCTGTCGTCTTCCTCCGAGATGCCCAACTCCTGCGCGAGACTCCTCGTGGGTGCCAGGACGGGCGGTGCGGTGGGAGCCCCAGGGGTGGGCGACACGTCTTCCATCCGTTCTTCCAGGGAGTCCAACTGTGGCCGCTCGATGTCCGGGCTATCAGGCGAGTTCGCAAGCATGAGAATCCTGCTCAGGGGGCTCGGCTTGACGGGCGAGTACGCGTGTATCATCCGCGTCGCGGCGAGCGGCTTAGCCATAGGGAAAGGTCTGCGAGGAGGGGTGTACTGGGCCCAGGTTCTGAAGGCGGGGCTGGTGCCAAAGCGGGCGCGCTTTCGACATTGGGATTGATGCGGAAGGCTCAGGCTCGTACACACTCAGTGCACTGTCAGAGGTGGAGGTTGGTACGAACACGGGAGGATGGAGGAGTGCGGGTAGCGCATCGTGTGTCTCTGGTATAGATGGATCGAATGAAGCTGGTGCAGGTCTTTTGAGAGAAGATGCAGGTGAAGGGGGCGGTAGCACGAAAACGGGTGCAGCTATCGGTAGCTGCGACGGAGGCAGGACGACGCTAGACTGAGGCAGGACGACGCTAGACTTGAAGTCGGGTATCTGCAACGAAGAGGGTATCACTTCCGTTTCAAACGGTGGTATCACTTTCTTTGGCGACACGCCGAGGCCAGACGACGGCGGGAGACGCGGGTCTTCTTGCCGCTCCACCTCGGCCTGCAGCTATGCCCGCGACTTTCCTTTTCGCAGGCGATTTGCGTGGGGATCTGGATGGCGGTGATTGCGGACGGTTGCTTCAGTGACTATGGGAGGGAGGGCTGCGGTGGCCGTTGATTGGGCGCAGGGGTCGGCGGCAGCTCGGCGAGCATCAGTTCCACTTGCCAGACCGTTTCTCTTCCAAGAACTTGATACGTTCCGCCTGAAAGCGACGTCAGCACCAAACGTATTGTTTCAAGTTTCAAGTGGTACCTCCATGTTGCCTTCTCACGACCGAGCCGGATGGCAGCCTCGGTGAATTTCTTGCGCTCCTCATCGAGCTCCTTGAACGCGCATCCAAGCGTTGCCGCTCTTCATCGCGCGCAGGGCCGTCATCAGATCACGCTCATCTCGCCGACTTCTCCCTGCATCAGCCGCTCATCCTCTGAGAAGCGATCAAATAGTGTCTGCGTCTGCGCGGCGTATGCCGCGGCCTGTTTTTGCGCCTCATCTGTTCATTGGCGGCGTGAGCAACCTAACGGATGTTGTTACACGAGCGGACACACCGAGCTCCGTGCGCAATTTGTCGATCACAGCTTGCAGGCGGTCCACTTCCGCGCTGTCGGCGGTCTTCTGGCCGCCGGAGCCTGCACTCTTGCTTGGTACAGCAGCTTCTGGCTTGGGTTCACTCGATGACTTTGACAGGCGTGTGATGGACTCTCGGATGGAGCTCATGAGAGCGGTCAGCTTATCGCCAGCGGTCTCTGTGGGAGACAGTGGGAAGAGCGTGGAGAGGGTGAGAGGGACGGGCTGCGACGCTGGTTAGTACATCCCCCGGCCCCCTCCACCGTGCGAGCGACGTACCTCAGAGCAATCCTCAGCCGACCCCGCCAGGTGTGCGTCATGGACGACCCACTGCATCTCATTCGCAGTGGAGAGTATCAGCCCTCTCAGCCTCCTGTTCTGGTCGAACAGCTCCTTGCGCGCGGTTTCCGCCTGCTCGAGCGCAACTTCGAGGAAGCCCTGGCCCTTCCCGCGCAGCTGCACGTCGGCCGCGTCGACGACGTCCGCGTTCGCGCAGCGCAATCCCGCGGCGGTGCTGCCGAGCTTGACCTGTGTGTCTGCGATCTTGCTCCACCGCTCGGCCATGCGCTCCTTCTCCTTCTCGAGCCGTTTGACCTCCGCCTGGTGTGCGCTCCGTAGAGCTTGCATCGACGTGCGCGTGCGCTGCAGTTCGCTCGTGGTGTGCTTGTGTGCCGACTCCGTGGATTGCAGTGTGCGCGTGACGGTTCTGGATCATGTCTGTAGGTGAAGCTAACATAGCACTCTCGAGACGAGACTCACGCGAGACGAGATTTGTGGACGTTCATTTCCCGCTCGGCGTTTGCAGCGCGCTCTGTCGTGTCTCGGTACATGGACAAGATACGTTCATGGTCGTAAGAAAGGGTCCTGATCTTTGTCGTCAATTCTTCTGTTCGCGTCATATCGTCCTATCAGAGCAGGTCAGCATACCATACGGAGAGAACATGCTGGACAACGAGGCAGTCTACTCTATAAGGCACAGATGATATGTTATATGAGCAGCCTCGATTGCAGTAGTGTGGCAATCGTTCAAACCATCTCATTCGTGAAGAGCGAAACAATTGGTATCACGGTCGCCTTTCGACGTCAATCGTATCGAGCGGGTTGGTATACATGGGGACATATAACGAGAAATCCCCTGCCGTCGCCATTGCCCGGTCGCCCTTGGCCCATCTTAGGACGCATCACAGCCCAACATTGAATATAGAGCGTGTATCAACAATTCTCCTGGTCGGGCCTTGCATGGCATCATGAATGGCAACATTCTTTCAGTGGCCGCCTTCCGTCCACTCTCATCCGCCCTCACGTCGTACAGAGGCATTGATACGAACAGAAATTGAAATGTGCAAGCCGCATCCGGAAGGACTCACAATTCTCTGGCTCAACATACCGAGCAGACACTTCACCACTTTCTCTGTATCTTGCTTTGCAAGTCCGTCAAGAGAGAGGCCCTGCCCGTGTGTGTATCCATGTGCAATGAGTTGCGCATTGATGTATTCAAGGCTCGACGTGGAGGTTGATTCCGACGACGCGCCATCGGAGAAAGGCGAACCGAGCCCGGAGAACGACACGTCAAGTGCCCAGTTAACCAGTTTCTTTGGGGTCGCCATAGCGTAGCCAGCGTCCTTTGTCGCAGAGAATGGATTTAGAGAGGCGGGCCTTGCAACGAATTCATGAACAACGGCGAGGATCGGATGTGAGTTGCCAAAAGCAGCTCCCACTCGAACCGCGTCGCGGACGCGTTAGTCACGTGCATCGTGCCTCAACCGCGATGTCCGGGGCCGAGCGTTTCGTGGCATGCGGTGAGCGCTGTGGAGGAGGAGGAGGAAAGTATTCCATTGAGTCACGACATCTGGATGCCTTGGCGTTCTCGATGTGCGGCAGCGCTCAGAGTCACTAGGTGCATGATGGAAGAAGTCTGTGGTTCACACTACTGTAATCATGTTGATCACCGTGCATTGCCGCCGCAGAGTCGCGCAGGGAGGACTACTTATAACAGACCATAGACCTCAAGTCCATGCATTCGTGCCATGCAGTACTGAGCTTGACTTTGCTCCAGTTCGTTGCCTGCTTCTACGGTTCTGCAGGACTTCAAGTTCGTCCCCCGAGATGTCCTCCACCAACGTGACGTCGACCATGGCGCCGAGTCAGCTTGCATACAGCTTGTTAGACTTGGAGACATCCAGACGCTGCGCTGTCGCAATCTCAGGTGGGAGCACTACCCTTTAACATGCTTATGCGCACTGACCGGCTGCAAATGGACTAGCTCTGGCCATGTATGATTTGATTTTGTGTTTACCAGATGAAATGCGCTTGTTGTGGCAATGGTGGCCGTTTCCTAGAATGACGCTGTCTACGACAATGTACCTCCTGTGCCGGATGGCTACATTTGCCTGGTGCATCATTGTTTGGGTGCCAGCAAGAAGTTATCTCGTGTGTCTTTTGCATTTAGTCGGCTTATCTGAAGCTCATGAAGTCCGATACGATGGCATGATAGTTGTATGTTACAGTGGCACCATTCACCACGTCTCAATGACTCACAATTTCGTCTTCTTAGCGCAGCGGATTTACGCACAACGGAGCGCGTTTTCACGAACATAGTGAATTTCTTCCAATATATATTACCCATAGGTTAGTTCTTCCACGTTGATACGGTCCTGAATCGACTCTGAAAGCAACGTGAGTAGCTTTTGGGTGCATGCGCATATATGCAGTCACCGCCCACTGGCACTCTAGGCACCGGAAAAGCATCAGTGTCGCAGCTTCAAGTGTCGGACTGGTGCCCGTGTTGTTAAACATAGTAATATCTCTCAACTCGTCCTTGCTGCGGGGACACGCACTGACTAACTCATCGCGGTCAGATCGGTTATGCTCGCGAATCGACTATTCTCACCACGCAGCCTCGGCTGCCTAACGGTACCGAACTCTTCTACGAGACGAAAATGTCACTTTCTTCAGAGGTAGCATTTTCGTGAGTAACGACCGGTTCATTGTATACACTGACCAATGCCAGTACTCAATGAATTTACGACTCACTGACAGGAGTATGTCTTTCCCATTGGCGGATCCTTCAAGTTGCTCCGTGCATCACTAATGTCGCGTACATAAGTGGTCATAGCATCGCGAGCCTGCAGCATAGGTTTTGATCTCCTAGTCATCCTCATCCTATGGATACAGTGTCGTGCACATTTGCGACTTGTGCATCAGGCGAACATTGGCACGTCCATTGTTTCCTTGTTGGTAGAAGAAAGTCAGTCTCTGACTTAGTCATGCACGTATCACTACACTGAAATATGTCTGTCCAGGTGTTCAGCTTTTCATGTGTGCTTTTGACATCCTCTCATTATCACCACCTCACTGACAATTTCCGACATGTCTATCGCGTCGATGAACGAGCAGACTCTCGCTTGCGTTGAACGTTTTGGATGTGATTTTATGGCGCCTCTATGTACGTCATCTGTACCGATGGTCTTTGTTCCTACCTGACAGTCTTCCAGAACTATGAGTGGATAATTGACAATGTGTTACTGCCGTTCGTACAACTCTCACCTGCATCGCTCTCGCTCTTACATTGTGACGCACGCAGGCTGACATCGATATTGATCGCTCGATGCCTTCTGCACCTCAAGGAAGCGGACTCGGCTTTGGCATGGTCGTCAATCGGCGAACAACGATCCCTTGAATTCGCACACCCAGACAGGGAAGCGAGCCATGCGCCGCACAATCGGTGACCAGCTGTGCTGAAGCGGGCGAAGACGAACCGAACACCCGCTCGGTCGAAGGTGCGTCAATGCACAAGGGAATCAACGTCATCATCTCTGAGCGTAGTCTCTCCCCGCTAGACTCTAACGAGAGAGAGATTATGTCTGTATGATGCCGCTTGGCTTGCGTCATGCGACTTCGTAGACTTACTTACACGTAGAGTGGTTGTGAAGAAGTCGGCAATGGGCCTTGAAGCTTCTCCGAGTCAGCCGGTCGATCCAGACAAAACCGAGAAATCCACGGCGGATACCAGAACAGACCGATGTATATCACCGTAAAGAGACCAAGAATTCCCATGCTATGGTATCATAACGCTACACGCTTTTACGGCGGTAAGTCACGATGTTACTAGGAGCCCGTACAACCCGGTTTGTCATCTGTGCCTGTAAGCTCATCACTCGGTCGTCCGAAACCATGAGTATCTCGTCGCGACCTGCAGTGGATTGCGGTTGTGACTGGTGGGGTTGGAACATGTCGGCTGTAGTGACGGAGCACCATAGTCATTGAGGGATTGCCGGCTCCCATATGTGTTCTGGTTGACAGCATATTGGTTGTTCCCGTAGCCCTGTGGTATTGTTGTGGCTGCGAAGCGGAGTGGGTCGTCGAAGAAGGAGTGTCGGCGAAGAGGAGACGTAAGTTGTTGCCCTGGACGATCTGCGACATCACACCGGTCTCGACATGTCGGATCTCGACGAAAGTCGGCTCAAACGCAAGAACGTATGGGTAATGAAGAGCTGCCAAATATTAGTACACCAAGCGGGGGTCACCAGCGGCACGACTACTCACCGAACCCTGTCGGACAGCCTTTCCAGTGGACCATGAAGTCTTTACGTGACCTCCAGCCAGTTCTGTTCACGTAGAATGCGAATTCTGATAGCTTATTGTTAACCATCTGACGTGAATTGCTGGCGCAGTGTCGCATACCATTGTAGCACAGTAGGAACTCGCTGTCCATGCGGTAGATCGCTAACAGATGCAGACCTTTCCGCTTGCGCACAAAGTCCAGCGACTGATCAGAAGGGTCAAGCAGGCCCTGCGTATCTAGCGTCTCGAGATCGACGACCTCTAGGCCATTTGCGCAGCCTACACAGAGCTTCGTCTTCAAGAAGTGGACTGAGCTCGACTGCACAGGAATGTAGAACTCCTACATAGCAATACGTGAGAAGCTTGAAAGCCGACGATGATGAGAATACATACCTTGAATACGCGCAGCATATCGTTGCCACCCTGAAACAGCTTCTTGAACGTACGCTTACTCGGGCCGCAGATGTTCTGGTCGATGGGCTCCAGGATCTTGATGGTGCTGGACAGCGGGCCCGCCTTGACCGCACAGACGAGTGTCTTGCCCAAGCAGACACCTGCCCTGAAGAACGAGACGTGCGACGCTATCCGCTTGCCACACTTCAAGCCAGCGAGGGGGTCCTTCGGGTCGAGGGCGTCGAGTGGGAAGGCGGTGACTTGGCGCTCTGAATACCACATTGTCAGACGGGGGTCCATGGGTCAATCAGTTGTGAGTGCGTACCGGACAGGACGACCAGGAGCTGGTAGTCCTCGAGAACATCTACCTGCGAGACGTCTTTCAGGGCAAGAAAATGCAGAGGCTCTCTCCGCGCCCAGAGGTCGGAGATGTAGACACCATCGTCCGTGCCATAGACAACTCGCTTGCCATTGCCTGTTCGCGTGTCTCATCAGCAGAAGTCCGCCAACTATCAAGACGAATCACTGACTGAAGGGGGCAGCACAGTTCACCCGCTTGGGGCCCACGAAGAATCCCTCGCTGAGCGTCACGGTCTCGAAGACCATACTCCGCTCGTGCAAGAGGTTCTGCTGCTGCTGTACAGTAGCCCTTGATGTATCTGTGAGAATAGTAGTAGGATTGCAACTGGTCAGTGTGCACAAGCATATTGGAGGGTAGTGCTCCCACCTGAGATTGTAGAGCATTGTGTGGATGTCTGTGACAAGCTGCATCGACTCGGATTCGACGCTATGATTTCGTTCATGGAAGGCATCTCTGGGGACGAACTTGAAATACTGAGCGTAGAAGCAAGCAACGAAATACAGCAAAGTCGAAACTTACTGTGGCACGCGAGTGAAGTCTGAGGCCTGTTATGTATAAGCATTCCTCCCTGCGTGACTCTGCGGTGGCAATGCACGGCTATCATCATGAATCATGTACACTGGCGGTGTACTGCAGCGCTCAGGCAGCGTTGCAGATTCAGACGCGCGCCCGGGCGGCGAGAACCTCGAATGATAAATTCAGAAAATCACGAAGTGCGGAGAAGTCTAGGCGCGATGCACGCACCGTAGCCACTGTAGAACATTGTATACTCCCTGTCACGAGTTCGCGGTGTATGCGGTATGTATGTCGAGGGCAAGTCGAGGGTAATTCTGATGAGTGTTGTGCGATGGTCGGAGGGGCGGGCAACAACGGGCGCTGATACCCACGAGCCCAAGGAAACTCGAGGCCGCGTCGCACAATTGCGACTGTGCGAGTACACCGCCATGAGCATTGTACATGAATGATATGATGATCACCGTGCATTGCCACAGTAGAGTCGCGCAGAGAGGACTGCTTATGACAGGCCTCAGACCTATACATTCCAGCGCCATCATAAATACCGTGACGACGTTGCTCCAGTCCAAGGATGTCTTCAAGTTCCACGAACGTGATCATGGCGTCGAGTCAATACAGCTTGTTACAGTCACATCAACACGTTGCTATATCGCAATCCCAGGTGGGAGCACACTGACCGGCTGCGATCGTACTAGCTGTGACCATGTATGATTTCACTTTGTGTTTACCCAATGCAATGCGCTTGTTGTGGGAATACTAGCCAGCTCAGCGGTACAGACAGCTATTACTTGGAGCATACACACGAGCGGAACCTCGAGCGAAATGCCGAGAAACACTAAAAGCAATCAATGAGACGGGTCACTTCCACCGCAACGTTGGGGCAAGTGCGCAGCATAGGCAAGCGATGCAATACGGCGTCCGTCACCTCCTTGCCCAAGAGCATATGACCATCGCACGACATCTCGAACGTCACACGCAATCCCAGTGGGCGTGCACGGGCCAGTCGGGCCAGTCGCGTGTCGATCTCCGACCATGGCAATGGGTCAATGTCGGACGAGAATAACCGGAGGTCAAAGATGACGGAACGGAGGCGCGCGGGCTCGACGCGGGTGAGCAGTGCGGGCACCCATGTGAACTCACTGCTGCTCATGCGCCACGGAGGAGGTAGATTTAAGCGACCGATGTAGAGGCTCGTGAGTGCGGCGTCGCGCAATGGCTCGAGGGCTGCCGGAATAAGTGCTAGGGCATACTAATCAGATGTTATATAGTACACACACAACACGGAACCTACCACGAACATTTGCTGGCATACCTTGGAATGACACTCGAAGATGCTCCAGAGTAGTCGCCGTCGCGCGCAAGAGGGCCGCTGCATACGGGACTGCATACGCTCTCACGTACGTCCATTCTAACGAGAGCTTGCGCACGGAGAGTTGGAACGGTTGCTGCAATAGACATGCGGCAATCAACAAGCAGTCCGGCGAACGATGCAGATGTAGCGCATCGAGTCGGATGGCGTCTTCCTCGCATAAGTGGACCTCCGAATCTTGCAACTCCTCCTCATCCGATGGATCCATCATACCCCCGCCCGTAGGCTCCGAATGGTGCCGATGACAGATACACTCGCCAGACAGGAGAACCCACGAAGTAGGCGCAGATGGTGCCGAGGGTCCGAGTCGAGGCTCACCTCCTCGAAGTACAAGGTCGTCATCTTTGGGAAGAACGCGATGAGATCCTCCACCACGCGGTCGCTGACGTCCTGCGGATCCCAGCTGACGAGGTGCAGTGTGCGAACATTGTGAAAGCATGCCAGCGAGTGCGGGAGCTTCTCATCGAGCCAACCCACTGCGTGGGACATGTGCCACTTTGACTTCGAGAACGTGATGCATTTCACGTACTGCGAAAACGCCAATAGGTGCGGAGACGGCGATGGGTTCTCCAAGACGCGCTCGAGACGGTGAAAGTCCTCTTCGCGGCGGAACGCGGCTGAGTGGAATAGGTGCACGCGCGCTGAGGGCAGCCAGGCATGGCACGCGAGACTGCATGCCTGAAGATTCCACCGGCCGTCCTAGAGATGGCCAAGAGATGGCCTATGATCATGTCATAGAGCTCCCGTGGAAATCGTGGTGATGCATGGCCGACTACTACTCGGCTCATGTCACGCACTTATGCGAGTCGTAGTCTGTCTACCGTGGAAGTTGTGAGCAATGCACTGGGTGGCACTCGCCTCAGACACATGGAAGAGTAACTTACGGAAAACAGTCTAGTACACTGGCAGCAAACGTTCCCGACGGATGTCGTCCGACCTGCAGACGGCGACTGTGCCTCTTTGGAGGTTCAAGGGCAGTGACTAGTTTCCCGTATTGCTCTAGTAGGCAGACGACCAAACGATTGACGGGGGGAGGACGGCCGTGTCACTGTCAGGGTCGAACGGCGGCGCCGGATTCGAGAGTCTGTACCTACAGTTCCAGATAACAGTCACTAACTAACAAATGCTTCAATAGTTCAAACTCAGAAGACCCCATATACTTACTGAGGCTAAGTACAAAACTCTGTACAGTGTACTAACTTGACAGTGTATCCGGCTGATTACTCGTATACTAAAGCAGATCCGGTGAATTCGTTTGCACCTGTTTGGACCAGCGCTTCTGTCTACGTCTGTGGCTGAGTAAAACTCGATGTGGCCGATGCGCCGTTATGCCTCGCGCCATTTGCATTAGCCGTTACCAAGCTGCAGTAATCTATGTCTTTTTTCTGTGTTTTATGCAGACCATCGCTACCAATTGACTGTAAGTCTGCGGAAGCGCGACGCATCCCGACTGCCTTCCCGAATACAGCAACTGGCTATTGCCTCATTGAGCTGCTTTGTAACACTACCGCCCTCCGACTCGGATCCAATCAAGTCGCTGTCCCCGCCCGCTCAGCGCATGGCTACATGCAGTGTTGCACGACGCCCTTCCCCTCTCTGCGTCTGTACCTCCTGTGTCATGCATTCTGTGCCTCTACCCCTGTCTTTGTGTTTGTCTCCCAAAATGGTAAGGCTGCCTGTTGTCTTTGTGTCGATCAGATCTAACGTGTTATTGTTATGCGTTCCACTGTATTTCTGCCCGCTGCCTGCCCGCCGTTTTTGACGTGCTGTCCCGCAACTCCCGCGATGACCAACCTTCTTCTCTTCGGCTTTGTATCCCTCATCGACGGCCGTCGTTCATCACTTGAAGCGCTAACCGCCAACGCGGTACTTCGACGTTCCACAACTACTATGCCACCTTGATCGAATGCTCGAACGGCAGCGACATTCCGGCTGAGCTGCGCGTGTACAGCCCTCCAAACGACACTGTCTTAGCTGACAATACTATTGCTTACGTCATCGCGTGTGCCTACTGTCCTTCTGCCGGCATGGCTTTGCTTGATGCTATCCAGCTCACACCTTTCTACGGCGATCCATCTCTCGGGGACGAATATGATCAGAGTGTTCTGTCCTTCCCGCCCACCATCATTGGCATCGGAACGGTTGCGTCCGCGTATGATGTGCTTGCAGACGGCCAATCAAAGTCATTCCCTGTTATCGCCCATGAGCGCGTGCGCGACGAAAGTAAAACATCTACTATTCAGTAAGTGTAATTACAACACTGTCTTCGCGCTTTCATTAAATCTCCCACTTATTAGGTGCATATACGACGCTTCGCCGCGATGGGCTACCGTTCCTGCTCCTGCCCCCAATTCTACCATATCTTTCCACGGCCGATGCTCGCGCGTGAGTTCAGATGGTGTGTTGGGTGTCGACCTTGAGCTCATTTCTATCAACTTCAGCCCCTCTCCTGTCGCTGTCGGAGGTGGAACTCTACCCGGAGGCAGTCGATCATCGACTGCTAACACTCCTTGAGCTCGCCCACATGGTTGATGCTATCGGTGACGGTGAAGGTCCAGAAGTCTCTCTGCACCTCCTGCAACATGTATCCGACGACCAGCAGCTGATTGACTTCGTCTTCCCGACACATGTACTCGCCAATCCCATCGCCTGTCTAAAACATTCGATGCTTGCTCCCACCAATAGGCAGATCGACCAGTACAACAGCATTGTTCTCAGGCTCAACCACATTGACGAGACAAGCAGGACATACCTTGCGGCCGACTCTCTGAAGGAGGCAGACGACGCCGGCATCGACTCCCCCGACAGCATATCTGACTACGTCGCCCGCCAGAATCCCGCAGGTTTTCCTCCCCACTCGTTGACCGTGAAGGTTAACGCCGTCTAACGCTTGCTGCGCAATTTCTCCCTTGACCGTGGTTTGGTCAAGAACATTTGCGTTGTTGTCATTGCGGTCGGCCCCCGTCTCGTCACAGTCCGCATTCTACGGGGTATTGCAGGTGTCAGTGTCATCGATGAAGAAGACGTCCTCATACCTCAGATCACATTCTCTACCACCCTTTCCTCGGGCCATACACTCCTCCGTCGTCAGTTTCCTCTTGCGCTGCCGCCGGCATATGCAATGACATTCAACAGCTACTTACCAAGGGCTAACTCTTGACGCAGTGGGAGTAGACCTTATGAGACACGTGTTTTCACATGGACAGCTGTACACCGCCCTTTCGCGCATATGTCACCGTGATCACGCAAGAGTTTTGCTCAAACACGACGAATCCACTACTATCAATGTCACCTATGACGAACTTCTACTATGATGGTTTATGACTTTAATTACATTGATGTTCACTCAACCGCCGGAGCGTAGCGATGGCGTCCCTTGTTACAGTAATCGACCTAGGCCTACGGTCTTGAACGAAGGCCTCGCATTGCCAATTCTATACCAATCAAGGGCCGGAGAATACGTGCAGCTGGTCGGTCTATGAGTAGTATGACATTTTGTTGTCCACCGTGGCAGAGATCGCTCAGTTATAGACTGGCACGAAAGGTTCAAACGGTTCATATCATTAGTACCCAGACTCGGAGGTCCGACATAACGTACGACTCATAACGGAACGGAGACGACGGACTACTGAACGGGGCTTAAGCTGGTACATATCCCAGATCTGACAAACGAATCTCGTTGAAGCATATATCGAGTCTGACATCGCCAGAGACAATGTATGATACCAAACACCACCTGCAATACATTGAAATCATGCCCCGGCTAGTTAATCGACGAATGTCTTGATATCGAGATAGAGATGACAGCGGTCCTCTCAAAACCTAGCCTTGAGTTGCGAAGAGCCAGCGAGTGCGGCGTGGAGATCATACACGTTCTTCGCCGCGCGCTCGATCTCAGCGCAGAACTCTGCGTTCGGCATGTCCGTCAGCGAAGTTATGGTGTACTGCAGGTAATCTGCGGAGCGACCGTGAGCGACATGCTACACGTGCGCAAAGACGATGGACGACGCTCACCATCGAAGCCGGTCATGTACGGCACGCCGAACCCATTCGGGACGACCTCGCCCCAGCCGTACGGCCCGAAGTGCTTGGAGAACACCGCGGACGTGCTGAGCACCCAGGTGCTCGACCGCTGCACGACCGGGTCCGAGAACAGCTCGGGCATATGCTCGCCCTCCCTCACGGACTTGCGCAGGCCTACAACAATCACAACGTCAGCTACCAACGGACTACGCGTTGCCCAGCTCGACCTCGACATTACGCACCGAGCAGATGCCTGTCGATTCCAAGCCCATTGCCCGCCCGCTTCGCCCTCGCCACATGCGTCTCTACCGCCCTCTTGAACAGCGTCCCCCTCTCCTCAGTGCCCACCGCCGGGTCATCCATACTCTTGACCCACGCGTCCGCGTCCGCGCTCACCACACGGATCGCCTCCGTCCGGCCCTTGAAGAATCGCCTCGTCGACGCCGCCTCGTACGTCCCGCCCTCGCGGCGCTCGCCCCGCGCGCGGAGGAGCCGTGCGTACGCGAGCTGGATGAGCAGCTGCGCCCACGAGTCGGGCGACACTCGGAACGCCTTGATCGCGGCCTTGCCGTACGGCGTGCGCACGATGTTGAGTGCTTGGCTCGACGCGAGCGCGTGTGCCGCGCGGGCGGCCTCAACGACCGCCGCGTCTGTCTCTGCGGAGACGTGCCAATCTAGGGGGGTTGGCGGCGGCGGGGACGATGGAGTCGTTGATGGGGAGGAGGCGGCAAAATCGGGTGAGGCGATGGTGTCGAGGACGACGTCGCAGAGGTAGACGGTGGGCGTGCCATCCATGACGGAGTGCTCCCCGACGAAGCCTGCGACGCCGTCGTCCGTGACGACGAACTGGCACGGCTTGTCCATCCACCGGTTGCGTAGGCCCATCTGGGAGGGCTCTGGCGTGGGCGGGAGCGCGCCGTGCCAGAGCAGTCGGCTATGCGCGACCAAGTCGGGCGCGTGCTCTTTATCGAGGCAGAGGACGAAGGCGGCGGAGTGGATCGTGCGTAGGATTGCTTCGTTGTGAGGGTCCGCTGCGAGTGTGTCGTAGTCCTGGTATCGTCAGCCTGGCTGTGTCTCGTTAGACGCAGTTCGACACGTACCTTTGTCCAAACATCCCGGTTGGACGCCGTGAGGAGACCTATCGCAGGATGTTCTTCATGAGTGTTCTCATATATGTGCTGTATCTGGCTGGAGCCTCCGACTCAATGGACCTTCCAAGACAATGTAGACTGAACATACCTCTGCAGCTCATCGACACTTAGAAGCCGACCATTCTGCCATGGATCGAGTTTCCATACGCGACCACGACGAAGTACTACGACGTGCCCCGAGTCTCCGTTGTCACCTTCACGCGCATGTGTGACACTCCAGTCAGCCGGTTTCCCGGGCACACGGCAGCAGTCGAACATCCATCGATATGTATCTACACAGATGGGCCCTTCCTTGGTAGCCTCTGGTGGCAGCGTGCCAAGTTTGTATCGCTGTCTGAAGAGCATCGCTGCCCGGACGATCGACGCTGCGCGATGCAGCGCTGTCTGCGGAAGGTGCGCCGGATGCGCGTCGAAACCATCTACGATGACGAAGTCAGGCAGAATATACCATCCACGGCAAAAGGACACGTACAGTAGTAAGATACATTGATGCAGACCTGTATAAGTCGTCGATGAGTAGAACCACTAACTATCCAAGCAAAGAACATACTGAATCCCGATAAGTTAGATACCCGCCATCGTCCCACCATTCCTCCAGCCAGTGCTCTGCTTTCGCCTGCCGCTCAGCCAGACGCCTCTGCAGCTCTTCCGCGGGGCCCTTGGCAAATTCGTCCACCTTGCCAATGGCGGTCGCGTACTCTGCATCGTCCCATGCGATGGGTCGCAGGGTCTCCTTCAGGGTATCGAGAGTGTCCTTCAGCGGAGGCACTGGCAGTTGCGGAAGCTTGGCTTGTGCCGCAAACGTAGTACCAGGGAGTGGTGCCGGGGCAAGAGCCTTCCAGTTGCTGGGGCGCTGTCGCGTATTCACCGTCGACATCCTGCGCGCGATGCGTACGTTGGCCGCGACTCGCGACGCTTTACTATGCGGAGGGTAAGTGAGAGCACGGGCTGCGGTGGCTAGATCGGCATAGCGTGCTCGGGAGGACATGCCCTAGAGTGCGTCGATGGTCTGAGGCTAGAAGAATGCGGGGATCTTATACCCCGCATTGTGCACGATCGCTTCGAAGCAGGCACCCACCCATGTGAATTCGCCTGCAAGACGCGGTCAGCTGATTCGCGTCGCGCCGCACATACGAGTGCCCGGTCATCGATCCCACCCGAGCGCGCAGGCAAAGGGTCAGTCCGACTCAGAACACTGTCGCGGAGAGAAGTACGCGTCGGACAGAGTACAAGGCCAAACTGAACTCGTACAGATCTCCTCCTCTGAGGACGACAAGGCACAACATCGTGCTCATACAGGTTCTATCATGGCATGACTAATCGTTAGCTACGCTTATCGTAACAATGGCTACAAATGCAAGTAGGATATATATATGCTGTGCAAGGAAGCGAACAGATGTGTATAAGACAACAATGACACAACTTTTCAGACACGGCGCGGCCGCCAGTAACAGCGGCCGCCATCAGAGCAGAATGAGGGACGAACGAAGGGTGCGAAGGCGGCCGAAGCATCGGGAGGCGCAGCACAGCGCGCCCTCCTCGACGCCCGCGCGCAGCATGATGAGGGACGCCGGACGAGCACATGCAAAGGCTATGACATCGCGTTCGGCGACGCCATCTGTAACCTCATCACTCGGTCGTCCGAAACCATGAGTATCTCGTCGCGCCCTGCAGTGGATTGCGGCCGTGACTGATAGGGGTTAGAATACGCCGGCTGTGGTGACGGAGCACCATAGCCGTTGAGGGATTGCCGGCTTCCATACGCGTTCTGGTTGACAGCATATTGGTTGTACCCGTAACCCTGTTGGTATTGTTGTGGCTGCGAGGCGGAATGTGTCGTCGAGGGAGGAGTGTCGGCGAAGAGGAGACGTAGGTTGTTGCCTTGGATGATCTGCGACATCGCACCGGTCTCGACATGTCGGATCTCGACGAAAGTCGGCTCAAACGCGAGAACGTATGGGTAATGAAGAGCTATCATATGTCAGTTTACCAATAGCGGGTCACCAGCGTCACGACTACTCACCGAACCCTGTCGGATAACCCTCCCAGTAGACCATGAAGTCTTTACGTGACCTCCAGCCAGTCCTGTTCACGTAGAATGCGAATTCTGACATATCTTTGTTAACCATCTGGATTGAAATGTCAAAAGGTAGGGCATACCGTCGTAGCACAGCAGGAACTCGCTGTCGATGCGGTAGATCGCCAATGGGCGCAGACCTTCCCGTCTGCGCACAAAGTCTAGCGACTGATCAGAAGGGTCAAGTAGGCCCTGCGTATCTAGCGTTTCGAGATCGACGATCTCGAAGCCGTTCGTACACCCTACACAGAGCTTCGTCTTCAGGAAGTGGATGGAGCTCGACTGCACAGGAATATAGAACTCCTACAGAATGTCTGGTGAGACGTAGCCCCCGACGACTACAAGAGAATACATGCCTTGAATACGCGCAGCGTATCGTTTCCACCCTGAAGCAGCTTCTTGAACGTAGGCTTACTCCGGCCGCGGACGTTCTGGTCGATGGGCTCCAGGGTCTTGATGGTGCTAGACAACGGGCTCGCCTTGACCACGCAGACGAGCGTCTTGCCCAAGCAGACACCTGCCTTGAAGAACGAGATGTGCGACGCTATCCGCTTGCCACGCTTCAAGCCAGCGAGGGGGTCCTTCGGGTCGAGGGCGTCGAGTGGGAAGGTGATGACTTGGCGCTCTGGGCACCACATTGTCAGAGCTTCGTTCACGAGTCAAACAGTTGTGAGCGCGTACCGGACAGGACGACCAGGAGCTGGTAGTCCTCAAGAACATCCACCTGCGAGACGTCCTTCAGGGCAAGAAAACGCAGTGGCTCTCTTCGTTCCCAGAGGTTGGAGATGTAAACACCATCATCCGTGCCATACACAGCTCGCTTGCCATTGTCTACCACCCGTCTCATCAGCAGAAGTCCGTGAACTATCAAGACGCATCACTGACTGAAGGGGGCAGCACAGTTTACCCGGTTGGGGCCCAAGAAGAATCCCTCGCTGAGCGTCACCGTCTCGAAGACCATACTCCGCTCGTGCATGAGGTCCTGCTGCTTCTGTATGTTCTCGACCCACTTCCGCTGGCTGACATACGTGCTGGCCCACAGCGTCATCTGGTAATACTTCCGACCCAGGTGCACGAAGGTAATGGAGAAGCCGCCCTTGTTATCCTTCACGGCTACAGCGGGAGCATGGGGCGAATTCTTCATGAGCTTCTGCTTCTCCCTGTCTTTCGGCTTCCCAGTCGGGAAGTCGTCTGGGGCAGATACAAGCAATAGCTCGAGGGGGATGGGCTGACAATGTGATGTCAATGACCGGACATATACGGAGAGTACGGATATACATACCCGGCGATACACTTTGTACTGCTCGCCCTTGCTCTTGGCCTTCACCATGAGCAGAGCATGGTCGAAGAGGAAAACCGAAAGCTCGGAACTATCCCCTTGCTTCTTGAGCGCACCCTTGTAGATGAGCTCGCGTCCCTCCTCTTTGAGCCGAAGGTCCTATCAAACCAAAGGCATCAGCCCTCTGACGCAGAACAGCCAGATCGACACGCACAACTTCCTCTCCAGGGCGGAAGATCAGCTGCTGGTCGAGCTGCAAGAGGTTGAAGCGGTTCTCCGCCTTGCCCGTCTCGTGATTGACGGCCTTCAAGAACTCGCGGACAATCTCGACGGCTTTGGGCAAGGCGGCCTTATCGGGGCTGTCATCCGGTGTTTGCTTGAGGACTGCCTCCAGAAGCAGAGGGTAACGGGCAAGTCGAGTAGTCGGCTTCGTAAGGTAGCCGTTCAGCTCGAGCTTACGCGACTCTGGTCGACGTTCCACTTCCTGGAATGATAGCGCAGCCATGAGCGCATGATCATCACTGGAAAGACACGACACTCACCTCTACGAACTGAGCGAACGCTGGGTTCGAGCTCTTCTCCTTCTCAAATTCGTACTTGCCATAGAGCTGGTGAGCGCCATACGATACGAAGGGGCTGAAGTGAGGCACCGCCTCCAGGAGCACGTCGCCTATTTGCTCGACCACTGCATACGACTTCTGACGCTTGTTGAGAGCGTCTCGTAATCGCGTGTTGACAGCGATGATGTCGTTGATGTTCCAGAAAACCTGCTCCAAGAAGTCGGACCGTCGAGGCTCAGGGATGATATCGGATTCCTTGAGAGGCTTCATCCAGAGCTAAGCGTATCCAATCGTTAGTTATGACAAGACGGTGTCGGTACAGCCGCAAGAGTACTCACGTCGCGCAGATATTCCATGTCCCGCACGAAGTCACGCTCAGTGTAGATGACCTCGTTGATAGCCTCTTGGCGTTTCTTCTCGGCATCCGAGACGCTGTTAACCACCTCCTGCGGTACGGAGTGGATCCACAACGTGCCGGGCTCCTGTGGACACATCTCAGTAGGCCAGATACATAGAGCAGAACATGGGCACATACAACAAGGTCGCCCAAACTCTCTCGGCTGATCTGCTTCTTGAGCCCCGGCTGTGGCTTCATGTTCAGACGAGCCTGCTGCTCCAGTCGTCTTGGACAAGCGATCGAGTAGCAGAGTTGATCACGAGAACATGTTGGAGAGTAACAATCGGTGAGGAGGGTGAACACCCCAGACGGCAAAGGCGCATCGTCAGACGAGACTGAGCCTCTACGTGGCCGCGATGCAGGCGACGTTACAGAATCTGGCGGGGAAGGTGAGCTGGGCCGCGAACCGTCCTTGAAAGCCTTCTCGGCATCAGACTCGGCGGTAGGGGACGGGCTTTCCTTCGAAGCTGACGTGTCCGCACCGTCGTTTATGAGCGGCCGGCCAGGAGCTTTCGTGATTCCCTCACCGTCTTCTTCGACGTTCACCAGTTCTCCACTCACAAACGGGCTAGGTAGTTTCGTCCTAAACTGATACAGGTCGTGTGCGGAGTCACGCAGGCGGTGATCGTACGTAACCGCGTGGAAGAACTTCTGTGCATCCAGGGCACGGCCGAGGAGGAGGGCAAGATTTCGATCGGTGGTCTTGATGATATACGCGATCTTGTCGACTGCCTCGCGGCCATCGAACGCGTCCTTGTATGTGAGACCATCCTTCACACGATCCTGCAGCACAATCCTGGCCTTGAATGCCTCCGCAATGCGCGATAGCAGCGCCGGATATACAATGGGCGTGCGCGAACGAGGCGGCTTCGCTGCAGGCGAGTCACGCCCACCCGTAGCTGGTGGTACTGGCGGACGCGGAATCCGGCCCGATTCGATCATCGCACGAAACTGAGGGGTCATCGTCGCGGACATGGACCGTGAGCGATCTTGACCAATATGATCCTTGCGGAAAGCTGGGCCGGGAAGTGTCCGAGACGACTCGGACGAACGGCGCCCGTTGGTGCTGGACATGTCGACCATGGTAGATGAAGCCGGCGAGCCAATCTTCGGCCCAGAGGGAACAGCAGTATCCAGCTGTAGAGGATAGGGTCGTGATGAAGACGCGGTCGGGAAGGCAGAAAGTTCGGGACTCGTGTATTGCGAAGAGGCGGCTGAGAGGCGTGAGCGGACACTGCTGGCCTGAGAGCGATGTCGGGACGGCGGGAGCTCACCATTACTGTCCTCCGTGCCTGGGTCGCTGGGGGTTGCCGCCTCCGTTACGAAGTCAATGCCCAGCCTCCCGTCGGTGTCGATATTGACGCCAAGGATAGGCACGTCGGGCAGCACAGGCTGGGGATGGCGAGAAGGAGACAGTTGGTGACTCGTGGGACCGTTCATATAGACCTGAGCCTGGTACGCCTGCGCAGGCGTGAGGCCCCCTCGTGTCAGTACCTCGAGACTGGCATCTAGAGGCTCTTCGGGAGGCGGCGCGATCACGCCGGGCGAGCTGGCAATAGACCTTGCCCGGCTAATGATAGACGGCGCGGCGAGCGAGTTCGTCTGCGAGTAGTTCGCAGGCGGATGCTGGTAGGGAGGATATCCCTGCGGAGGGGGGAGGTAGGACTGTCGGTACGTCGATGGCGGCGCCTGGGGCTGGAGGGGGTAGTTGACAGACTGGGCGCGCGATGAGCTCGAGGCTCTCCTGTCTACCTGGCCACCGTATTGCTGTGGGTAGTACGGATATTGGGGCCCGTTGGGGGGTGGACTCTGCTGGAGGAGGGGATATTGACCAGGATGGGAGTTGGGCTGGTGATGAACAACACTCGGACGGCCGAAGATGGACTCATATGCAGCATGGCGTTTATCGGGCTGTCGAGGGCCGAGTGGTCTATCCATCGCGGCCGACGGCAAGCAGGGCGTGGACGAGGTCGAGCAGAGCTTGCTCGTTGTACGAGACAACGGGAAGAAGGTGAACAAGCGCCCGCGCCAAATAGTCTAATCACTGTTGCAGGCCTTCGCCACGGCCAAACACCTTGAACCGCAACACACACGTTGACCATGCCAGTCTCAGTCATGCCGCCGGCCAAACATCCCAAATAATACTAGTCCAGCTTTCGTCTGATGAACCACGATGCGCTGAGCGAGTTGGCCGTCTGCATCCGCATCGCAAGGAGTCCAGGACACCGCAATCAGGTCTTTCAACGCGACTCGATGCTCAACGTTTCAACCTGAACAAATGGTCCTTTCGATGTGGGTATCCTACTGTATATGCATAAGATCGCAGTTCACTTGTCGAGGCCTATGACTGGTCCTCGAGGATTGCGCAGGGTTCTGCGTAACAGCGTCGTAAGTGCCCGAATCTTCTCGCTCAGGTACCGTGCGATGATAATCAGAGCCGTGAATACTTGAATAGCCAGGATGCTACGAAGGGGTGACATCATTTGCGGGGACGGACACGCCTGCTTGGGGCTGGCGGGCGAACCGTGTGGCCGGCTTGCACATCCCGGGCGCCGCAATCTGCAGTTGCAGCCTGCCGTTGTGGCAAGCTGGCTGCGACGCATGATCTCTTTGGCCACAAGCTTTCGCTGGGTCAAGAGAGAGGTCCACCCAGATATACTGGCAGCATCGCGACTGCGTACCCGGAACCGTCAGCTACATATGGGACACAACACCTTGTGCACGACCTCTTACCTTCCCAGCATCAAGAGGACCTGCTCGCTACTACTTATTGCCAGCGCCATGCTGCGCACAGACTAAAGGGTACGTGGGTAAGTCCTGGGTAAGTCAAAGAAGCCCAAAGATCGTTCGCTCCTGCAGGAGCCAGTGAGTTGCAGGCCTCTGAATGGGCAAGCAGTTGAAGACGCTCCACCAGTACTGGGTGTTTGCAGTATTTGGCTGAGAAACTGTGCGGATAAACTAGAAATGACTATTACACATCTGTCGTGCAGTTTGCGATGCATTCTCACCTTGCGGTACGCACAGGTTCGATAACCCGTTGATTATCAGTCCTGTTCGCCATCCTCATACTTACAAAGGTCTGCCATGCCTCATACGCGGATGTAAAGACAATATCATCACTGAACTTGATGATACTCGGGCCATAATGTCGATGCAGCGGTCGGCGCACAGCACGTCATCGGTACGTCGGAAATATCGGCGTTGGTCACAGTACTTTGACGAAGTGGTTCAAGGACATGATTCATTCGCTCATTCCATCTGCAGAGCCTTCTGAATCAAAAGGCGGCCATGCGGTTGCTCAGGCTGTTTATTGCTGCTGTCACTGAGGTGAGCGTTGCTACCTCTCGGCTACCGAAAGGGGATGACGGTGTGATAGTGGGATACTCGTCGAGCGCGATCCTCGGAGTCGTCTGCGTACACGTAGGTCGACTGTATATCCCGCAAGCTTCGGAATAGTTTGCTCGGGTGTTTGACGAACGGGACCGTCATCGCACCGCCATCGGCGATCGATCAAGGCGGGACGGAACGCAACGACACGATGAGGCGTGCTCCTGCCAACAATATCAATGCAGTGTAGATGTCACTGGCGGTGGGAGCTGACGCGCCTCACGGGTGTAACGTCTGCAAACCGCTCGACATTGAACACAGTGATGCGCATGCTCGTCTTCACGATCTCCTGTCCATCGCTCGTGAGTGTCCGTCGCGGCTGTACGAATATCGCTGTGCAGATGAGGTACTTAGTTGCATGTCTCGGTAGGTCACCGCGATTGGTTCTCCTACCAAATCCGTGATTTTGTACTCATGCGCTGTTACCCGGAATGGCAGGGCTGAAGTGCCTCTTGACCTCATAGGCAACTGCCTTGGGTAATAGCATGTGCCGCAGACAGGCCCAGTCACACACGGTCCGATATGAAAGTTACTGGCGAGATGTTCCCAGACCACATTGCTGTGTCGGGCCTGGATGCGGACCCGCCGGAGATGTCAACTGTCGTCCCTGATGCTCGCGCCCCCCTGGATGCGGTAAGTGTGCGCTCGGCGCTCTGGCGGTGCGGGAGGATCGGTGCAGCTGGGGCTATCCAGGGGCATAAGTCGCACCTCTGCTATGCAGAGCAGACCTCGGTGCCACAGGTATAAAAGCCATGCACCTGACGTAGGTATGTTCCTACCCTCCCGCACCTGCACACTGAACTCAAGGTCTCCGAATGCCCAGGAAGAAGCGCTCTCGCGGTGGCAACCGAGACAACGAACAGAATGATGGCCACCGGCGCCTCCCGTCTCGCATCCCGGATTCACCTGGTGTGCGTGATGCTGTCTTTTGATCTGTAACTGACCTGTCTGACGACCCTCCAGTATGTCACATGGGGCGAGCGGCCCTTTGGTCGAACTCGGGGAGGGCCAGCATCTGTTCCTACTGGTGTTTCTTCCGAGATCGATTTCTCTCTCCAAGACCATGGTGGGAGCACAGAATGTTCGCCGGTCTCATCCGGACAGAGCTCTTTGTCTTTGTCTCCAACGAGAGCTACCTCCTCGACGAGAGGGCACCGACAAAGGCGGTCTGGTGGACATAATGAACTGGCAGTCGGCGAACCTACCTCATCCGTAACACCATCGAGTGAGAGAGGTGGCTCGTGGTCACCTAGCACTGTCGCATCATCTGCAGGACCATCCGGCACCTCTCCGCTCCGCGAACGATTCTCTCCGTCTCGCCTGGAGTACGCTCCCAATGCTCCGCAAGGTTCCCCGACTCGTCCACAGCATTCTTTCGCAGATCAGCAAGCCGTCCCGTCGCACCACCACTCTCCCGCTGCTCGTCCTCAGCACCGTCACAGATACCAACCCTACCCAGGGCCAGCTCCGACTCGACAGTCTGTGGTCGCCCCCCAACCTCGAGTCCCGCTGGCCAGTTCCTCATCCAGCGTCCCGGGAGTATCAGGTGAGTAATCCCGTAATGCCGCGAACCTCGTCTTCATGTTAGCCCTGGCAGCGGTGGGCTTGTATCCTGCGCCAGAGGTCAACGTGCCGCCTGCGTACGGCTACACGGAGCCCGTGACTGATGATGCGCAACAGTGGCCCCAGTCCGACCCTGCTTTCAACACATACGGTTCATTGCCTGCTCTGGACGCCAACCTTTCGCATCTAAATTATTTTGCACCACCTACGGAGCAACACACGTCGCATATCTATCAAAGTATACCCCAGCAGATACCCTTCCATACGCAGCACGTACCCGACTCTTCCTCCCAATACGCGCCTTTTCCTGCGCAAAGCTCCGCCAATCCTTTCGGCTACTACGGTTCCGAGGCACAGAACAGGAATACCGCATATGACAACGCTGCGATGCAATATCCTCAGCACGCACAGAACGCGCCGTTTGTGTATGGCTCCGCTGAACAGCCTCAGACAAGTTCAATGCAGTATCCGTCCTACCAGTGGACCACTGGTCCGCCCAACAGTGTGGCATCCACGAGTCAAATGGGACGAGCACATGGCGCACCCCTCGCACACATTCCCATGTCCCGTTCCTGTCGCTCAGATACTACCCTAAACCTCGAGCAGCCATCGCATCGTTTCCCGGACACGCGGAGAAGCCCTAGTACGCATTCGGCAGCAGGTCATGACCATAGTCGGTGTTTCTTTCGCAGCAAATATGTATCGTTGTGACCTGATCTCTTTCCACAGGTCCAGTATACCTGACGGACCCCTATGCCTCGTTGCGTTCACGAGGCTCGCGCCAGCCGGAGGGCGTTCACAGCGCGCCTCCGTTTGCAGACCCAAGTGCGGGATTTCCCAATGCGACGGACTTTGCGCAGCCTCCTTTCTCTGAGTCCCGACGCAGCGTGTAACTATCTAGCTTCCGGCTCGCTCTGTATCACTGGTTGCCCTAGTTTCCATCCCCTTGTGCGAAATACGGACGCGCTCTTCTTACGCCTTACGGCGCAGATTAGCCTGTGCACCCCTATTACTGGATTACTCCTGCATCCTGCATGGGTTACTTGATCCCTTAACATGTTAGGCACCATGGTCACGGTGTTGCAATCATACCAGTACTTGCAGCGGTCCTCCAGGACCTCTGAGTCGTTCCACGGTTTGTCAGTATACCCAATTGTAACGGTGTAAACTGTGTGTGGCTCGAGGGACATCTCCTACTCGGCTACCGTGAAAATGTTTCTCAGGAATCTCGGGCAAACAGTACACCAACATGCCACCACAGTTCACAGCTACCTGCGCAGGTACCTACTGTACTGTGTGTTTCGCAGAAGATATGCGTCCGTGGTACTCAACTGACCGAGTAGCCCAACCTTACCGAAATCCCGACAGGAAACAGTACTTAGAAACTGAGAGAGAAAGGCTCGGCATTCCGATCGACAAATATGTTGTATGAATTACAAGTGTCCTAATCGGAAGCTTCAAGTTACTAGTCTCAGCACAAATCCGTGGTATATGTAGGGTTCGTCTTATAGTACGAGGGCAGGAACAATAAGGTTAGGCAATTCAGCACTGTCCGCAAGGCGTGAATCAGACTGGACATTCAGAAGTGGAACAAACCCCGCTTCTTCTTCTTGTCCTCGCTTTTGCTGTTCGTGCTGTTGACCGACAACGTCGACCCTGCGAACGAGGGCACGGAGGGCTTGTGCATCCGACCCTTCTCGTCGCGTGCCTGCGCGGGAGGTGCAGCCGGCCGCTGTGGCCGCGGCGCGTCGCGCGTGTAGTATTTCTCGTCATAGTACTCTTGCAGCGGTCTCCGACCTTTGCTCTCGCCCAGCCCATTGGGAATCGCTCTGGAACCGATACCGCCGAGCTCGAGGACTTTGAGGTCGTCGACGAATTGACCAGGTGTGATGGAGGAGGTTGACCCTGAAAAAACAGTGAGTAGAAGTATTCAGCGTACAGCCAAGAGACCCACCTATGATAACGTCCTTGTTCAGAGACTTGGACAGGAGGTACGCCTCGCGCATCTCGGAGTAGGTCATGCCGCCCGCAATGAAGACGATGACGCGCTGTCGGATCTCATCGCGTGTGCTCGCCGCCTTCGGACCCCGGTGCCAACTGGGCTTTGCACTCCGTAAAGAGGTCGCCGGTGCAATTGCCGGTGCCGCGCGCAAACTTGCGGCGGGAGCCGCCACTGGTGCGTCCTTCACGTAGGGGAAGACTATCTGGTCGAGACGGTCCCTGACATGATCCTGTGTCGCAGTTGTAACGTCCGAATGCAGATCAGTCTTGGCAAGAACCCACCTCGAGGATGGTTTGTAGCATTGGCTTAAATCGTGAGAGTTCATATTCATCATCCTGGTTCGGCTTGTGCTTGAGCCTCTTCCTGGTGTCCTTGTCCCCAGGTCCCTACATAGCGCCGCGTCATCAAAATGCCCCCACAGTTTCAGGACATCGACAAACCCTGGTTATGCGCACACCAAAGTGAACGAGCGCGTTGACGGCGTCCTGTTCCGCCATAGATAACCGGGCGTGCTGGTACAGTCGTCGCCGATCCTCGTCGGGCACGCCGTCGCGGAACTGGATGTATAGTGCGATAATGCGCACTTTGTTAGCATTACTGTGTCAAGGTGATCAGCGTATCGTATTGCACATAAATGATGAGGATCGACGCACATGACTTCCCGGCTGTCCAGCAGCGGAACCATTTGTTCGACCAGCGTCTTCGGAGTCTTGCCCTCGGCAGTCAAGCCAGTGGCGGAGTTCTGCCCGTGCCCAAGGTCAACTTGATGCTAAACATTGCAGCGATGAAGTGTACCTGCTCGACCGTTGCCACGTTTGGTAGCTTGTCACGCTCGAAAATACCCATACATTCTTGCGCCATATTGAGATGCAAAGAGAACTACAGGTGCACGAGTCAGCAAACTTATCGGTAGTCACTTCTGTGGCAAGCACCTTCTCTCGCTGCTCTTGGTACTGAGGCAAGTTCGCAAGCATATCCTTCATGTCATTGAGGCTCGCTGCTCCATCTCTGCCGTGCCTATTAGCATGACTATCACGTAGTACACATGCGGCCGAAGCTCACCCTTTCATGCCCGCATTGTCTTGCATGAACTGGTTGAAATCCGCCATGAGCTTGTCAATCGCCTCCCTCATGTGCATATGCCGCAGCTCTGTCCAAACGTTGTCCGAATCAGACAAGATCGCGGTTTTGTCTTCAAAGGACCCTGCCGCCCCCTGAAACTTATACCTTCATGGATATAACATGTCAGAATGCACTGATACGGGAACCTTGTGCAGACATACGTGTACTTCGCGCCGTCTTCGATTGGTAGTAAGTCATTCGCCATTGCCTGGTACGTGAATTCATGGACGAAGGGTGCGAGCGTGTCCATGGCGCGGTCGGTGATCAGCATGGTCGCGCGCGGTCGAGGAGTATCAGATGGTTTCTGCGATGAATTGAGCATGCAGGCAGACTAAGCAATTGATGGTCGCACTTACAGGCCAGTCAGGATTTGCCTTCTTGTAGTCATCCAAGTCCTTCTGCACCATGAACGCAAGGACTTTGGCGACGAAGTCCGTATCAGCAGCCTCATATGCGCGCGCCGCATCACCCCGGGCGAGCTGTGTGCGCCAGCGCCCGCTGTTCTCCGGCGGAGGTGGTGCCCTAGTTGATTCGTGTGGCTTAAAAGGACCCAAGGGCGCATGGTGACTAGGGAGATAATAACGGATGTAAGGGTATTCGTTCAGTGTGATGCAGACGTTCATGAGCTAGAGGGGACAAGATGTAGCAAACAAATTATACCAGCATCATGAAACGCACCATCTTGCTAGCCAGTCGTAACTCCTCTTCCAGGCGCTCGCGGGCAGGCGGGAAGGCAGATTCACTGCGTGGTGGACTGTACATATTGAAGAACGCGCCAGGGAGCTTTAGAGAGAACGCCTGTGATTCGATCGCTAGGAGGAGTTAGCGGGACGTAGTAACATGCTGCGAAGGTCGCGTGCACACACCCCAGAAGTTAATGAACAGTTCCTGCAATGTCTTGAGAAATGGTTCTGCGGGAGATGACGTCAAGCGTTCAAACAGCTGTTCATCCAGACCTTCGTATGCAGCATCAATACATCTGCGTGCAGGAAGCAGTCGGACGTCGATCGTACCGTCAATGAAGAAGAGATTTGCCGCAGCGTACTGCTGGTTTCCGTCTGAGAAGTCACGAATAATTCTATCCACATTCTGAGACGTGGACATGAGCAGATACATCGCCTCGAAACCAGGTTGCGGTTCACGGTAATTCGTGATCGATTCAATCACTTCCGTCCCATATTGCCGTTAGTTCTCCGCGAATGGGGAGAAGGGCCTGAGACATACGCGTTACATTCTCCTCCAGAATATCAAACTGCTTCAAGACAGATCCCAACAGCCGCTGGGAGTGCTCATCCACGACCAGTATCTTCCATCGCCCCGGCGGGTTTACAGATCTAATGGCATTGAGGAATTCTGCGAGTGCAATCAGGTTCAGCGCGAATTCAGCAGTATTAAGCTGCCTTTTGAAACATACTAGAACGGACTGAAGTAGTGAGAGAGGTCATGACGGTTCGTAGAGAGGGCTACGGAGACTTGGGCTCGCGGAGCTGTGTAGCGACCCTCTGTCGATCACCCACAATGTGCTTGGCGCCCGTGCGCGAGCGGCTACGTCAGTAGACGCCCATACGCGAACGACGCGCGTCGCGTCTTGAAGTTGCTGCACACTCATTCCGACCCAATCTCTTCTCTACACCGACGACCATGAGCACCTCACAACCGTCGACATCCAGCGGCATGGACCAGCGCAGACAGGACGCGCTCAAAGGGTACCGCGAGGTACGTCCTGGTGTGAGACGTTTGCACCCTGCGGGCTGACTGGAGCGTAGAAAATGCGGCAACATGAAACGAGCAGTCAAACCCTCAAGAGCTGTGAGTGGTGTAGTTTCGGACGCGTCAAATGGCTAATACGGGCTGCTAGTGCGATTTGCGCTCAAAGATCTTGAGAAAGACTACGAGAAGACGGAGGATGACATCAAAGCCGTCCAATCAGTTGGGCAAATCATCGGCGAGGTTATGAAGCAGCTAGACGATGAGCGATGTGAGTGCTGCTACTGCTCCGTCATAGGACCTCCCAGCTGAGTCTACTGCAGTCATTGTGAAGGCGTCTTCTGGCCCTCGCTATGTTGTCTCCTACCGCCCGACATTGCCTGTTGCGAAACTGAAGGCAGGCACGCGAGTGAGCCTGGACATGACTACGCTCACAATCATGCGGATATTGCCCCGCGAAGTCGACCCAGCAGTGTACAAGATGAGCCTTGAGGACCCCGGAGGGGCATCTTTTGCTGGTATTGGTGGGTTGGGCGACCAAGTGCGAGAGCTCCGTGAGGTGCGTGCCCACATAGATCAGCCAGGAACGGTGATGCGGAGCCCAGAGTATGCCCTCCTGCCCTTTGCTATCCCCGGGTGACCAATATCTTTATCGGTCTCATGCTCTGAGAATCGCATCGCCGTTGCTGATATATGCGGGACTCGGTTTATTGACTTGACTTGTCAGGTCATCGAGCTACCACTGCTTAACCCAGAGCTCTTCGGACGTGTGGGTATCAAACCTCCGAAGGGCGTTCTGCTCTACGGGCCACCAGGAACGGGGAAGACCTTGCTTGCACGTGCTGTTGCCGCAACTCTCAACACTAAATTCCTGAAAGTTGTGTCATCCGCCATCGTTGACAAGTACATCGGTGAATCAGCACGAGTGGTTCGTGAAATGTTCGGCTATGCGCGCGAGAATGAGCCTTGTGTCATCTTCATGGATGAAATCGATGCCATTGGTGGGCGACGGTTCTCGGAAGGTACAAGTGCCGACAGAGAGATTCAGCGTACCTTGATGGAGGTATGCTGCCACGTTTACATTTGGACGCATGAATACTCACGATATACTCTCATTACTAGCTTCTCAATCAGATGGACGGGTTCGACGCACTTGGGCAGACTAAGCTCATCATGGCGACAAATCGACCGGACACCCTCGACCCGGCACTACTCCGACCAGGACGGCTAGACAGGAAGATCGAGATCCCGCTACCCAACGAGCAAGCACGACTTGAGATTCTCAAGATTCATTCCGCGCCTGTGAACAAGGGTGGCGAGATTGACTACGAGGCTATTGTCAAGGTTCATTCTCTGTCAGCTCGTAGTCAGCGGGATGTGCCTGACCTTCTTTCTCCGGTAGCTCTCGGACGGCTTCAACGGCGCAGACCTTCGGAACGTTGTCACGGAAGCCGGCATGTTCGCGATTCGGGATGATCGGTCGGTGTCCATAATAGATGTGTCGTCATCTCACACGACTCACAATTGCCTGACAGGGAGTATATCACGCAAGAGGATCTCACGAAGGCAGCTCGAAAGGTCGGCGAGGCGAAGAAGCACGAAAGTGAGTGCCTGACTCTGCGGCTCCGAAAGATGTGTATTGACTGGGATTGATTTTTCCTTGCAGGCAAACTCGAATATTCAGCTTGATCGTTGCTCTATTTTTATCATTGTATCGCCTGCGCGAGTGCACATACGTCGCTTTACTCCGTTAGGTGTTCTTCGGTCAGATGTAATTCGAGGACATTGGACGTATCCGTCACCGCACTTTCCTGTCGAACGGCTGAGGTCCTCGATTATGCACTAGACGCCTGCTGATCACAAGCTGACTCTGCCTCCTCGTCAAGACTATAACTGTAGCTAGGACTCGGACCCATAGCTCATGTGTGGCATACGCGGAAGGTAATTTGGGCACCATTGCACTGATTATCACCTTACTAGTACATCACACTTGCCGCCAGTGAACGAGCCTGAGAAACATCATGTCTGCAGTACGTGCATCCCTATTGTCTACCACTTCCCTCACTATTGTTTCAATTGCATCGCAACCATTGATACTGCGGCCTTGACGCGCGCTCTATGTCAGCCGCGGCCTCCCATGCACAAGCCTTGATCCATGCTGCTGACTGGGTGGTAGGATACGTAAGCCGCTGTGCCAGCCGCCTTCCCGAACTGCAGCCACACATTCATATCAAATCCAGACCGACGCCAGGCCGCACAAGGTCAGTCAGCCTCAGGCAGTATATAGGCAGGTGGGTCTCGAGGCGTATCCCCGAACCCTGACAATTCGATCTCCATGCTCCGCGGAAATTCGCTCCCATTGCCGCTCCTCGCCATGGTGGCGTCTGCCGCCTTGCGACTCGCGGCCGGTCAGCCTACAACAAGCAGTTGGCCCCAAGAATATCCAGGGATGCCAGAGGGTGAATACAACGCGTCCTGGCAGAGTTGTGAGTGTTTGCTTGACGTTCGTCTCGCTGACTCCCTGAAGTGGCGTCGCTGTAGACTTCGAGGTGACAGAGCCTCTGCCGAATGTGACCTGGAACCTTGGCCGCAGTTTCGCGGGCAACATTGGCGTACAACGAGAGGGCCATCCCAACAACACGCTCTTTTTCTGGGGTTTCGAGAAGACGAATGGCTCTCTGACTGCAAGCGCAGGAGAGAGCACCGAGCCTTGGGGCATCTGGCTGAACGGCGGGTGAAATTGTTCCCTTCTATGTCTGTGGCTTGAAAGTTCACCAAGTCATGCAGGCCAGGAGCAGCAAGTACTCTAGGGCTCCTGTTCGAGGTGGGTTACCAGTATTCGCCGTCTGATTGTCCCAGTTGACCGGCGCTTGCAGAACGGACCAATACACATAGCTCCCGACTATTCAGCGTATCAGAACGAATATGGGTGGAATACTCTAGCAGATTATATTTGGATAGATCAGCCGGTGTATGTTCGACTATTCCATGGGGTCTTCCTCCCATCGTTGACGCCTTGATTTTCCAGAGGCGTGGGCTGGGCTACCACAGATGCAGATGCATGGGGTGAGTACCCTTCCGTCCGGTACTATGGGGCCACTGACGCCTGTTGCAACTGGTCAGTCTACGACGAAGATCAAATGGCCTCGGACTTCGTGAGTCCATAAATAGATCGGAGTGAGCAAGGGATGATGAAACCATATTAGATGGGGTTCCTCGACAACCTTGTGAAGGTGTTTCCAAGCTTGAAGACACGTCCTCTATACCTCGCCGGAGAGAGCTATGCGGGAGTGTACATAGTAAGTAGCGTTCGACCAATCGTGAACAATAGTGAAGTCTGATATTTGACCACTTCCGCAAGCCCTACATTACCAAGGCATACTTTGGCATGGCGGATCCCCCAGTGAGCCTTGCTAAGATCGCAATCGGAGACGGTTCGATTGGCTCTGAAGTAGTGTTTGAGCATTTGCCAGTCGTAAGTTTGTCAGTTTGCACTGCCTTCGATGATCTCATGCGGCTCGTAGACAACTGTGCTTCAGACGTATCCTCAGCTCATTGATTATGATCCTGAGGTGTTTGAATGGTTCAGACAACAGTACGTTGGAGTACCACATTCATTACAGATGTGCTATGACATTGAATATCTGTTTAGGGAGCACCTCTGCGGCTATGACCTCAACCTCTCGTACCCGCAAAACGGCAACTTTCCCGACCTTCAGCTCATCTGGCCAAACGATGCTAATCGCAGCGAATTCGTCTACGCCAAGAAGAGCGCATCCATGTACTCGAAGAGGGGCCTTCTTAGTGAAGGCATGCGTCGCTACGGGGAGGCAAGTCTGCAAGCACGGGACCGCTCGAACCGCATTCGCAGAGAGCTCGCGAAACGCGACTTGGTCGACAGAGCAAACGGCACCATCGACCCGTGGTATGGTTGTTTCTTGTACGACGAGATGCTCGACTACGCTTTGAACTATACCTATCCCTGGAGTGCGTATGTTGTTTGTCGCGTCCTCGTGTTTGTTCAAGCGGCGATTCCGTAACTGGCAGGTCAATACGGGTACCTCGACCCTGCAACCGAAAGCTTAGAGGGTTTTGACGTATGTCTCGTACTTGACTCTGTGCCCATCTAACTGGTCATCGGCATTCAGTACTACAGCATTCCCGACGCATTGAACCCAGAAATACCACTTGACGGGAGCGTCTTCTTCAATGGCGAGTCGGCACGTACTGTGCAATCATTGTACCCAATTTACGATATTATGGCGCATCCTGGCAGATCCTCAGGCTGTCTCTGCCCTTCATGCACCTACTAGCAAGTTGTGGGTAGGCGAACAGGAGTACTACTTCCTTGGTGCGTCGAGTCGTGGTCTTCTTGCTTTGCTGGTCTCGAACGCCTTGTCGTACTATAGGCGGCACCGAAGCCGATTACTGGGGGGACCCTAGTAAGTCTTGCGTGCTGTTGCTGCTCAAATGAGACACTGACTTGCTCTGTGTTCAGGTGTCGAGTGAGTACATCAGTGTATTATGAACGAGATTATATGGCTTATGACAGCGAAGACCCATGGCCTTCCTGACCGAGTTGGCGACGAACGCATCAGAACGAGGTGTCCAGGTTGTGTTGTACTCCGGGAATGATGATTCCCTCATCTCACATCGTAGCACTGAAGGTAAGACGCCAACTCCAGTTCACTGATAGCGAGGCTCACCGTATCCTTCTAGCCGTTATCCAGGTAGGCTTCAAAGCTTTCTTCTACAGCATCCACTAAATAACAGCGACGTCTGCAGAACACAACATTTGGTGGCATTCAAGGATTCACTCAGCCACCGGCGACGCCCTGGTACGCCGACGACGGAAGCTTCGCAGGCATCGTGCACCAAGAACGGAACTGGACATACCTCCTCTTTAACGCCGCCGGCCACCTCGTCGCAGAAGACCAGCCCGCCAACGCGCTCACGTTCCTGCGCGAGTTCATCCTAGGCAACAACGACACCGGCCTCGTCATCACGGACGACGGAAAGATGGAGGTGGTCGGCGGGCAGTCTCGACCCTCGCCGTGGGTGTTCTCCCAGGCCAATCTGGCATCTTCATTGGCTCGGGTGCGACACAGTCGACGTACACGTTCCCATCGGCCACAATCGCTGCTTGGGAGAGCTACATCGTGACGGCAACGGCGACACAGGGCACATCGTCTGTTGCTGCCGCGTGGGCGCGCCCTACGGATGTCTTGCAGTTTCGTCCTTTCGGTGGGCTTTGAGTGTTTTACTCCCTTCGGTGTTTCAGTATATCTATTGTGACCCTGTGTTGGTGAGAGCCGCTGGTCGGCTCTTTCGTTGAGTACCCTGTAATGATGCGACGTGACGATACGACATTCGATACCACAGTCGAGAGATACCAATGCCTGGCTGGTCAGACAGTGAGCCACTTGCTGAGGTGTTCTGCTGCGAGGAACACCGTGACGGCGAATGTCCCGTAAATTAGTTGAGCCGATGTAAGGATTGTCACGAGGCACTGTGGGCTAAGGCGATGTCAGCAAGCCCAAAGGTGATTTCAAGGTCGTTGTCGTTGCGTTGCTCGCATACCTTCAACGTTCGCACTACATTCAGCCTCAGAGATGCCTCCTGTATACAAGTTGATGTCGGTCAATACCGTTCCAGAGCGCGCCAAGCGCCTCATCGGGAGAGTAGTCGAGGATGTGAAGGATCGATGGACGATCCAATATATCGCCAACGCTGAACGTGAGTACGATGGCCGTCTTGAATTGCGCCCAGTCGGTGACCCTCGAGACTAGGGATCGAGGAGGTCCTACCTACGCTTGAACAAGAGCGACCCGATATCATGGTTCGGACCGTCGTGGATCGTCCGACACTACTCAGAGTACTCATTTCACTTCCTTGTCTAGTTCGTAGCATCGATGTGGACCCCAGAACAACAGCAGGTATTATCCTGACCAGGCTCATTGTTCCGAGTGTTTCTTGGCTTACACAGGGCGCGCAGGAAATCGTGTTGATCGCTGAAGAAGCGATCCCGGGTATAAAGACCTTCAAGATCCCGTCTGGACTCCAGGTAGAGAAAGGACCTGATGCGGTTGTCGAGCTGATCAAGGAGAGTCTTCCGTCTATCCTGGATGGTCCAGCCAAGGACGCGAACTGAAATGAGCATGATGTGAATCTCTTCATGTACATTTTTATAGACCTTACGAATGGTCTTTGCACGCGAACTCTGCGTATGAAGCTGACATCATAAGCGCCTCAGAAACTTTGGAGGCATCAATGCAGGGACAGCGAGACGCGACCGAATGAAGAGGTAGTACCTCAAAGACAGAGCAAACGCTTGCATGCCCGATGACCTGTATGGGTACAATCAGAGGCCAATTGAGGTATTCCACGATGCCTGAATGCATGTTGCTAGCCTCTATACGTGCTAGATCAATGAGGGATAGAATGTGATCTGTACCTGCTAGCCTAGCAGGCAGTACCGCGACCACCACAGGCGTGTTCCTCCCCTCGAAAAGCTGGGATTAGACAAGGCTGACCGTAGGTCCCTCCCTGTGCTTGTGCTGCACTAGTGTAGGCACATTGATAGGTTGGCCAACCTGTCGCTTCTACAGGTCCTTTTGCTCGAGCCTCTGAGTAAAATCGTGTTGTGATTCGGCTCAGTCACATACGACTCGGAAGAGGTCGAGATGCAGCTATAGCAGAGAAGCTGAACAGCTGATGAGGGCAAGTCGATGAAGAGACAGAAGTTGGGTGGGCCCACTCTGCTAGAAGTACTGCCTTCGTATTCCTGCCGTCGTGCTCGGGTCGCGCTCGAACGCGACGCGAGCGTCGGTGAGAGATCTTGAGATCCCCGCTCTACGATCACGTGTTCCACCGAAGGAACCAGCCCCTGGCTGCCAGTGGCTTGAGTCAACTTTCAAGGGTGTTCAAACTGGACTTACTGAAAGCTACCCCCCTTGTTCTCCGTCGTCCAGCACTGTCCTTTACCTAGACTGTTTACCCATACGCCAAATGGCGAAGAAGCGAAAGTCTACGCCTCAATCTGCGACCCTGCACGACTTCTTTGGGAAGCCAGGTCGAGCAGCACCGAAGAAAATCAAAGTAGAGGCTAGCACAACTCGGATACCAACAAGTATGTCGATCCTGGAGACATTATTGTCATTGACTCGGACGACGACCTCCCTAAGACACCTGTGAAAGTAGTCGCACCAGCTACCCCTCTAGCCTCGGTCCCAATCGCTCTGGTGGGCAGCAGTCAGCCAGTACGTCTGCACGGCGGCGGAACGGGGAAACTCGCCGGAATGCACGCATCGTACCGCTCGCTGCGGATGAAGAGGACACTGCACAGGAGGCAGAATACGCATTCGGCCTTCCTCTACTGCTGACGCCAGACCAAGCGGCTACCGGCTCGTCGTCGTTGTCTGCCTTCGGTGTCCCGTCCTTGCTTCTACCGGCCGCTCCCTCAGGGGACTCTGCAGGAGCAGCGCCGCGCATACACAACAGAGCGCAAGTCGAGTTGCACCCCTGGATGGATGTACGCCTCCTCCGATCGCGAAGGCCAAGCATAGCGATGATTCTTTCAATACACATGACGATGAGTGGGCGATGGGCGATGATGAGGTAGAGCTCGAAGAGATGGCATCCGCCGACGCTCAAGAAGAGGACGCGGTAGACATTGATCTCACATTGGAAGAGGACACCGTGGAAATCGACTTGACGTTGGACGAAGGCGAGCCTCTGCCACTAGATCAAGGTGTCGAGACATGTCCGCTATGTGCCAAGAAACTCGGAGGTCTGAACAGTTTTGTGCGTAAGCTTCATACCTTAATCGGTGTTTGTAGCTCATGATTTTCTCAGGAAATCAATGAGCATGTCAATGGTTGCATAGATTCAATGTCAACTCCAGCAACCCCCGATGTCGCCAATCCCGCACGGAGCGCTGTGTCGAACGAAGTCAAGCCAAAGCCTCTACGACCGGTCTCGTCCTTCCAGGTGCAGCCCTCGCCGAGTTCATCGAAGGTCAAACTAGAAGACCAAGGACCGTCCACAGATTCCAAGGCCGGTGTGTTCTCCGTGCTCATGACGTCTCACAAAGAGAACGAGGCATGGAAAGAAGCATCCGTCGCCGAGGACCGTAACTTCCGACCGACGAAGGGCAACGGCGGACGGCGGAAGGCGCCTTTCTATAAGGTCATGCAGGGGATGCCCATCGCTGTCGACGCGTTTCGCTACGGGGCCATCCCGGGCGTCACAGCGTATTTCTTGACGTGAGTTCCGTGTTGTGTTGCTGGAATGCGGCTGCTGACGTTTGGCCTGCAGACATGCACATTCGGACCACTATACGAACCTCTCAGCTAAGTGGGCAGCGGGCCTATCTACTGTTCGGAGGGCACGGCCAACCTGATCATGCACATGCTCGGCGTGGACCGGAAATGGGTGCACCCATTGCCCATGGACATCGCCACGACCATCCCAAACACTGGTGGTGTACAGGTGACGTGCATCGAGGCGAACCACTGTGAGCACGCTTATACGCGCTCAAATTCAGCGTACTCACGCGACACCTTCAGGCCCTGGGTCATGTCTTTTCCTGTTTGAAGGGACACAGACAGTCAACGCGGGCGACAGCGCGTACAAGTCGCCACATCTGGTTCGCCAAAGATCTTCAGGTACCTGCACTGCGGCGACTTCAGGGCGTCCCCGGCACATGTGCTGCACCCAGCGATCAAGGGCAAGCGGATAGACCACGTATACCTGACACGACGTACTTGGATCCCAAGGTAGACTTCCTTGAACTTGACCTAGTTCTCGCGTCTAACATCGGCATGTCTGTCAGTACTGTTTTCCGCCGCAGCCGCAGGTCATCCCGGCTTGTGCGGAGCTAGCAAGGCGGATTGTCGCCGGTATCCCGTTGCACGAGGATGCAGCGAAGGCCAAGCAGAACCGTACTATGGACGGGTGGGTGACGACCTCGAGCGTCAAGACAGAACAGAAGGAGCAAGTCCCAGGTAGAACCCTCGTCGTCGTAGGGTGCGTCGCGATCTGCCGCCTCGTAGAGTAGAGCGCTGACACGAACACTTGTTGCAGAACCTACTCCATCGGGAAGGAGCGCATCGTCAAAGCCATCGCTCGGGCCCTCCAGACGAAGGTCTTCTGCGACTCGCGCAAGGCGGCCATCCTGCGGTGTCAAGCGGACCCCGAGCTACACGAACTGCTCACGAAGGACCCGCTTGAGGGCGGCGTACACCTTGTTCCACTGGGCGTGATCGCTTCGGACCGGCTGAAGGAGTATGTCGAGCGGTTCAAGGGGCATTACAGCAGGGCGGTTGGCTTCAGACCGACAGGCTGGACGTGAGTACCACCATCGAACAAAGTCATCTTCCATCCAATAAGATAGACTGACCTGTCTGCATAGGTTCACCGCTCCGACAGGGAGCGACATGCTCCCCTCGGTCCAGACGATCATTTCCCGCTCGCAAAGCCGCACCTTCACCTACGCCCAGATGAACCCGATGAAGAACTCCACGCCGGCGCTGCAGGTGTACGGCGTGCCCTACTCGGAGCACAGCTCGTTCTTCGAGCTGACGTGCTTCGCGCTCTCGCTCGACTGGGGCAAGATGATCGCCACCGTGAACGTCGGGAGTGAGAACTCGCGCAAGAAGATGAGCAAGTGGTTCGAGCGTTGGGAGGCAGAGAGGAAGAAGATGGGGAAGGACGAGGTCGTCGGGCATAGGGCTGGAGACTACTGGTAGCACTATGTACATTGTCATTTCTATCGTCTGCTGTGTGCTGTGACTTGGCTTTAATTTTGCCCTATCTGGAGACGTTCTCACTCCATAGCGTGTGTTTCGGAGCCCACCGAGTCTCCTCTCAAGTAGGATCATCGTAAACATCGACATCTATAGTAACTTACCTTGTTCAGTGATCATCATGTCCATGCGTGAGTAGAGGACGCGCCTACGATGAGACATTGTGCAGCCTTGGCGGTGCGGCGGGTAAGAGCGTTGGCTAACGGGCGTCGTTCGTCGCGATGTAAGTAGGGCTACTACATAGCTCCATATGTGGAACACTCCTGTAGAGCTGCAACCGACATAACCCCTAAGGATGCACACACAGGGACAGTGACAATCCTGCACGATGTCGATGCTCGCGTCGCCAGTCTGCACCAATGTGTATAAGCAATGAGTCACGTACAGGAGGATCCCAGAGAAGGTAGCGGCTACGTTTTACCAAATCCACCGGCAGTGCGGAGAATATTCTGCAGGGTCCACACGTTATGCATGCATGCGGTAGATTTTGCTGCGTACGAAGTGTCATACAGGCATTGCATAAAACATGATAGCGAAGAAGACCAAAAAGATGCGCGAACCCGTGCGTTTATTGCTCGGCCGCCCGCTGTTTCCTCCTGACATCCCGCTCCTCCGTGATGGTGAGTTTGGTACCCTTGCCCTTCGGGAGGGAGACCCAAGGCTTGGAGCCCTCGCCAAGCACGAAAATGTTGGAGATCCTGCGGTCATATGTGAGTACAGCGTTCTTCGTGCGGGTCAATTTGTACTCACCGCGTAGCAAATGTCCGGTCGAGAGAGTCCTTGACGTGGACAATGTCGAAGCCACCGATGTGCTTCTCGCGGTGCACGATGACACCAGCACGGCCCATGTTACGACCACCAGTGATCATAACGATGTTACCGGTATCGAACTTGACAAAGTCCGTGATCTTGCTCTGCTCAAGGTCAAACTTGATGGTGTCGTTGACCTTGATGGCGGGGTCAGGGTAGCGGATCGTACGGCCGTCATGGGTGACAACGTGTGGCACGCCTTTCTGGCCGACAGCCACTTTGCGGACCTTGAGGAGCTTGAAGGTCGCCTCCTCAGGAGTGATGCGGTGGATAGTGAAGCGACCCTTGACGTCGTAAAGAAGACGGAAGTGCTCGCCGGACTTCTCGATCGAGATCACGTCTGAACGAAGTCAGTGTGATATCTAACTAACCCTGCAGTTCGAAAACGCGTACCCATGAAGCCCGTGGGGTAGGTAGGGTCAGTCCGGACCTTGCCATCAATCTTGATCAAACGCTGCATGACGATCGAGAGGACCTCCTTTCCGGTCAACGCATACTTGAGCCTGTTGCGGAGGAAGATGGTAAGGGGCAGGCATTCACGGAGCTTGTGGGGACCGGGAGAAGGGCGGGGGGCCTGAGCACATCCAACGACTTCAGTGCATACTCGCTATGGGCGAGCCAGAAATACGCACGTAGGTCCCGCTCAGCTTGTCTAGCATCCATGATGAGGGAGCGGCGAGGCGCTTCAAGTGCTTTTTGGGTCCTCGGGCCTGTAGAGAACACGGTCGTCAGCGCTGTACTCTTCTGAGAGACCCAGAGGAGCTGATCAGTCCAGAGGTCACATCGGTCGCCAGAGTACATCCGAACGTCAACGGACGCATCCATCCCCGTACGAAGTCCTGGGCACCGATCTGACCGCACAGAGCAGCAGGACCAAGGCCTCTGGGTCGTCTGGCAGCATTCCACTGACCATGTTGGTGTTCTTGCGGGCTTGACGTTGGCGACGGCGGCGGCCTCGAGCTTGCTCCCTGCACCACTACAAACTTCGGCTTTCCGCGTTCGGCGGCTTCAGGGCAAGGCAATTCACGTCCACGTGATCGGATCCTCCCCGCCATATTACGGGCGCTTAGTGGCTCAAGCTCCCCCAAGGGCTGGTCCGAACTGGGGTTGAAGTCAATGCAGCGAGATCTTCTGTGCTTAGAGTACAGCAAGTAGTGTTACAACATTATGTGGTCCATACATTATAACATCACCACCGCCATCGTCCCTACTACTTCCTCGCTCGGAGAACCATATTCTCAAGCGGTATTGCCCGATATTCATCACCATCAGGAGCCCATACGGCGTCGTCTTGTATATACACGAGCAACCCACCCTTGCCATCGGCGGTGGGAGACACACGGAAGAGGGGCATGCGCGATTCCTCGTGCACCCGGCCGGCGGGCATGAACAACAGGTTGTGGGAGGACGCATAATCCTCCACAATAGACCGGAAGGTAATCTCCTGTGTTCGCGCAGGGCGCATTTTGGGTGCCTTCTGTTGCCCCGTTACCATCGGCGTAGGAGAAGGAGGACGATGGTCCGGCCGGGGCAGCTGTGTGGGTGCATTGGGCCCGAGCTCGATCGCCTTGTTCATCAACTGCAATCCGCGTGTGAAGCCCTGTGCGATGCCAGGCATGCTCTGCACATTCTCCGAGAACATCCCCTTCCATAACGAGTACCATCGCGCAACTTCATCGAAGCTCGGATTCGGCTGGATAAGCCAGACATGCAGCACGTCTAGCCACTTCGGGAAGAATTCGGTCTCGAGGATGCGCGACAATACCATAGGGCTGAGAAGGCTCTCCCACAGCATGACGTCCTGCAAGGGGCCCATGTCCTGATTGCGTGGATTGACGCGGAAGTCTTCTCGGAGCCTGCTGCCTAGCTTCGGCACGACATACTTGAGCAGCATGGCATCCCAGTCGCCTACATCGAAGACCTACAACGACCGTCAGTCAGTACGTGAAATGTGCGGATATGAGAAAGGCAGCAAATTGTACTCACGTCTTTCCAAACGGTCAGGTCGCCCGGCATGCCCTCGGCGACCGCCCAATGCCTGAGCAAACTCTTGACCTTCCTGCGCGCATCACCGAGGACGTCGTCCAGCCTCAGACCCACATGAGGCAACCACGGGAACACAAGCGTCTGCAAGGGAACTTTGCTGATGCGAGGGTTCCACCCGTCCACCGCCTTTGCGACTTTCGGCAATATCAGCTGATCGAAGAAATTGTCTCGAATAAACGGAGGCAGGAAGGCGGACCATGCTTCGTACAGGCGTACTGCAGGCTGTGGGTCGTCTGGGGACCACTCGTTGTTGATAGATGACCGTACCTTCGGCAACCATGCGTTCCAAAGCAGGCTCTCGTAGGGTGTCATAGGCTTTTCCCTGATTACATATGAGTCAGCCTGAAAATCGCATAGATCGGAGTGTCGCACTTACACAACAGGTGCGGGCGAGATGACCGTACTGGACCCATATACTGAGACGTTGTCCTGCGGCTTCTCCTCATGTGTTGCCATCTTGAGCGCATTTCTCCACAACCGGAACAGCGATGTGAATGCAACAGGATCCTGTAGAGGATGCCATTGCGCCAACATACGTCGTACCTACGTTGTAGCGTTAACATCAATCATGCTCGCATCAACGTGATCAGTCAACTCACGATAGGGGCAATAGCGGCAACGATGACCTCGTCCAACCGATATCTATCGAACTCATTCGCATACTGTCCGAGAAGCTTCTCAAAATTGGCGGAGAAGCTTTCGAGCGAAGGCTCGTACATCGAAGCCAAGTCTCTTGCCTGCGAATTGATGTCGTCTACCACCAGGTTGACTTGCTGCAAACGAGAGATGACTAGTGTGGCAATGATGAGCGTACGTACCAGTAGGCAACGAAGAGCGGACTTACGTTCAGCTTCCTCGTTCACTTTCTTCCGCAGCCTTGCATCCTCTGCTTGTATCCACTTCTTACGTTCTCCCAACGCTTTCGCTTCTTTCGCGAGGCCATCCAAATCGCCTTTGCATGCCTCGGTAATCAGGCGCAGGTTGTGTCGAACCTCAGGAAGACGCATTGGGTCCGAGGTAGGTGTCCATGATGCCATTGATACATCTGCGAGAGAAGAAACCTCTCTGAGCTAGAGATTTGCAGCAAATTAGACTCAGACCATGACGTCGGCGAATCAGTATACGTACAGTAGCACCGGTAGCATCTATGATCTGCCCAACACCAGCAGGCTGAGCATCCTGACCGGCTCCTGCCACAATCTCCTCGTACGTCTTGTGTTCAATCCGTGTCTTTGCCTTGCGCGGCTTCTTCCACGCCTGCGCCCTCTCCTCACGGGCCTTCGCAGCCTTGCGACCGAGCTTCGTAGCAGGCTTGTCCTCATCATCACTGACAACCTCCCCGCGACGTCGCGCCTCCGCTTTCGCTTGCGCTGTCTTCTCCCCAAAGCCCTTGAACGCGAGACCCATGCCCTTAGGACGCAGCTTGCTTTCGACTGGGGTGACGATGCCTTCGCCTGACGCACCCAGACCAGTGCCCGCCTGCCAGCCCATCTTCTCCAGCATCTTCGCACCAAAAGAGCTCCCGAGCTTACTGAAGTGCTGCCGCTCGGCCGCGCTGAGGGTGGGTGCGGGTTTCGGAGTGCCCGACCTGCTCTTGCCATCGCGTAGGAACGAGCGTTGAGCGCGGGCACCCCCAAACGCAGACGGTAGGTCCTTTGAAGTCGTTGGCACGGGTGAGGGCTCCGGCGCAGCATCGGCAGGCGGGGTTGAGGTGCGCTCAGACGAGCCAATGCCTCCCCTGCTGAACCCAAGGCCTCCTTTGAATCCAGAGAATGCACTCTTTGCTTGAGACGTTGAGGCCCCGATGCCGATACCACCAAAGCGGGGCCGCACCTCTTCCTCCTCTTCCTCACGTACTCTGGGAGAGGGCGGCTTCGAGGGGCCCGAATCGTCGGTCTGCATTGCGTCGTCCGCCTGCTCCTCATCCGAGCTGCTCGGACCTCCATCTCCGACTTCCTCGTCTGCACCTGCATCCTTCATCTCTGCATCCGCATCTGTTACCTTGTCCATGTCCACCTTCTCACCAGACACAAAGGCCGGAGCCTTCGCCCAATCCCTCCGCTTCTCGGTCTTCCCCCCTCGGCGACCGCCAAACCCCTCGTCTTCATCGTCGTCTGCAAATACGCCGTAGATAGCGTCCACCTTCCCGTCCTTCCGGCGCCGCTTGCGCTTGTACGGATCCTCGAATAGTTCGCGCTCTTCACGCGCATCGGGGTCATTCGCGTCATGGTTTGGGTCGTTATGGTCGTCAACGTCGGATACGGAGGAGGAATCGTCGTCGTCAAGCAGCTGTCGTTTTCTCCGTGCCATGGCTTGGACGGCTCGGTCGGCAGTGGGTGCAGTTCCAAGTGGCTATAGTCACTGGGATACCGCCAGGCGGAGTCGTGGGCGATCGAGAGCACGTGATGATGCATCTCGAGGATCGCTCGAGACGGTTGCATTCGGACGTCCGTCTCCACAACGGTCGACGCTCGTATTCACTGCAACCGCTGTGCGCTACAAATTACTACCGGCATATCATCAGGGACGTCGGTTCGATATCCAGCACCCTAGAGTCTCGCCTGGGACAACGACAACGGGACGACAATGTCTAGGCGCGATACGTTCAGGACTCGGAGTCACTGGCAAGCGCACACATATGTATTAAGGTAGGCTGTCCGGCACCGACTTCTCATCACGCAATCCGCATTTCTAATACAGTACCACCTTCTCATGAGAGTCGATTTATGAGTCTTGAGCTTCTGACCTCCTCATATGAATGCCTGAAGTGGTACGAATGTAAGGGGGAGTCAGAACAACTCGAAGGCTTCGCCTGTAAGCTGTCCTATGTACCGCAATCAGAGGTCACCAAGTAGTCTCTCGACTCATTGGACTTCCTCGCACTCCTTTGACCAATTGATCAATGCAATCGATGCTTGCGCAGCTGGATGCATTGAAGAAGCGCACGGGGATCGATTCGTTCCGCATGGGTTCCGAGAATGCGGTATCTGGAGGGTATAATAGTTATCTGAGGTGGAGTGAGTCACTTCTGCACATCTTGACCATGGCACCACTGCGACTGACGAGACGAGTGCCGCTATTGCGAAGCCGTCGCTCAAAGCGACCTCCATCTTGCACAGGACTCCGTGTCCGCCACCTATCGCGAGCTCGGCGCAGGGCATCTATGTGACTCTAGATGATGGGCGGCAACTCATAGATGCCGTCGGTGGTGCTGCCGTAGCATGCATTGGAGACGGCCACCCTGCTGTCAAGAACGCGTTGAAGGAACAGGTCGACAAGATGTCTTGTTTGTGCTCTCAGAAAGATGTGTCCGCGCACCGATTGATGTGACCTTCCACCAGATGTATACAACATGCAACTGTCGAATGAGCCTGCGGAGGAGCTGGCGAAGCTTGTTATTGAACAGAGCAACGGGGCCTTTGACCTCGTCGGCTTCGTTTCCGGAGGTATGTACGGCATATGCATAGGTCATGGTGCGCAGCTGAGACATGCACAGGGAGCGAGGCCATGGAAGGAGTGATCAAGACCGCTCGTCAGGTAGGCTCCCGTGTGGCAATAAATTCTATGCGCGGTGTTCACTAAACAACACGCAACACAGTACTTCTTCGAGACGAAACAGCCGCAGAGGACGAACTTCATCGCCCGCTACCTATCCTACCACGGCAACTCAATCGGCACATTGTCCCTCGCGCATCATGCTGCGCGCCGTGGCCCATACGAGGGGATCCTCGACCATGAACACTTTCACCATGTCTCCCCTGCGTACGCCAAGCGCTTCCAGAAGCATGGTGAGACAGAGGAACAATACGTCGAGAGGCTACGCCAGGAACTGGAAGACAAATTCATTGAGCTTGGCCCGGATACTATCATTGGCTGTCAGTGCGCAATGCGACGCCAGGTATTTTACCATTACTGACTGGTCCAAAGTTGTTGCAGAAACGGTCGTTGGCGCCACCACGGGAGTTGTACCGGCGCCGAAAGGTTATTTCAAGGCTATGAAGTCTGTCTGTGACAAGTATGGCGCGCTATTCATCCTCGATGAGGTCATGTGCGGAATGGGCCGTAAGTCGTAAGCCGAGTCCTCTGAGTTTAATGCTGATGGACATGTATAGGCATGGGCACACTGCATGGATGGCAGAGCTTCGGTGACAACGTCTCTCCTGACCTTCAGGCAGTTGCCAAGGGCCTCGGTGGAGGGTACGCCCGAAACGTCGATGTTCCTGCCATCTGCTGACCTGCCACTGTGATAGCTATGCATCCATTGGCGCCGTTCTACTGTCGAAGAAGGTTGCCGATGGTATTCGAGACACGTCGGGCTTTTGGAAGCACGGCCATACCTATCAGGTGCGCTTCTGACTTGCTCCGGGGATAGCGCGCATACCTATCTGACGTGCCCCACTTTTCCTTAGGCTCATCCTCTGGCTTGTGCGGCTTCGCTTGCTGTACAGAAGGTCATCATTGAAGAGAACCTGCTCGAGAACGCTCAGGTTCAGGGTGCTTACCTCGGTCTCTTCTTCGCGACGCCTCCAGTCGCCTAATGCTGTCGCTGCGCCGTTCGTCTTTGATGTTCGCGGGGGCGGTGCGTGGTGGGGTGTGGAGTTTGATTTTACGGGCCCGGAGGCGTCAAGAGTGAACTTCAGGGGTACACCTTTCGGTCTTCTGGCGCAGGCACGGTGCATGGAAAAGGGCCTAATCATCATGGGCCTCACCGGGGGCGCAAATGTTGAGGGTACCGCTGGCGACCACTTGATGCTCTCCCCCGCGTACAATGTTACCCGGGAGCAGGTAGAGACGATCACTAACATATTCGTGGAAGCTATTGAGGAGGTACTCAAAGACAGCACTGTCTAGTCAGGTTGTCGGGTGCAACATAAGTAGCATAGATAGTTGCGACGCCATTGTACGAATTGTACGAATTTGAGAATAAAAAGTGATTGTATCCGTTGGCACACTTGAGGCCCGGCCGGATGTCTTTTAGGAGTCTTGCCCGTCTTGCCGGAACCTAAGAACGCTGCAGGCTCCTCCCCAGACAGGCTGAAACAGCCACAAGCAGTTTGGGCGGAGAAAGCGGCGTCTGAATAGGCCGGTTACGCGCCCGCGCTCGCCGTCCTGCCTTGGCTCGACGCCGCCACAATCCCTCCTCATCGTAACTGCCATTCGATAGCCTATAGACAAGGAATCGATGGCCGGCTGTATGCACTAAATGGACTACACCCAGCAGCAAGAAGTGACCAGTAGCTGCAGTCCATCCACGTCGCACCCTGAAGAGCCATCTGCGTCGCTCCCAGGATCCTCCACAGACGCCAAGGTCTTGCGCTCGAGCGCGAGAGTGAAAGCTGCCAAACAGAAGGAGAAAGAGAAGGAACACAGCTCTACGGAACAGGCCACGTCTTCATCCATCCCAGCCAAACGTGCCCGCGAGGCTGCCTCAGCCAAGGGAAAGGGAAAGGAAGTGTCTGACGAAGCTTCACGGGCGAGCAAGAGGTCAGTGTACACAGCAATCCCCAGGCGCAGGTGCTGACGGATACCATGTAGAGCGCGCCGCGCCACTTATCCCACCGGTTCTGCGTTAACGATCAACGAACCTCCAACCGACACTAAAGGCAAGAGACGAGCGCAGGCAAATAGCTCCGAAGGAGAGGAGAACCTTGCTTCGTCTTCCACTACAACCAAGCGTACGAGAACCGTCAGCGCGTACTCCCTCCGATCCCGATCGGAAGCTCAAGCAGCGACTGAAATGACGAAGAAGACGAGGTACGAGCAGTTCCTACCGTGCTGTCTGGTCTTACTCATCTCAGTGGCTTAGAACGACATCGGGGAAGGGCAAGGCCGCCGCGAAGAGCAAAGTCATGTCAGCTATGCCTAGTACATCCCGGGCTGACGAAGACGTTGAGATGATGGATGCGGAGTGCATGCACGCAGAGCTCGAACAACCCAGCGAGAAGCATGAGGATATGGACGATTATACAGGCGGCGAAGATGTTGACGATGTCGAGCAACATGATGAGGGAGATGATCAGGACGAGCCGCCTGAGGAGGACCAGAGGGAACCTGCGAAGCAATCAAGTGACGGTTTGGACGAACCGTCAGCCATGGCAATCTTTGGTGACTATCGTCAGCTTGGGTCATACATGATGGGTCTGTCTAGTCGTCTGAAGACTATGCTGAACAATATCAAGCCCACCGCTGACCCCACTACGCGTCTCCTTACCCTCCAAGAGCTGAGCGAGCTGCTCAGCATCAGTACGGAAGATACTCTTGCCGGTTCTTTCCAGGTAGAGTCCTTCGTTCGAGAGCTCGTTCGCGTTCTGGGGGGCACTGGTGGAGATCCGGATGAAGACGACGATCAAGATCCACAAGACGTTGACGAGGATGCTGCACTTGCGGCAGCCTTGGCAATGAGCGCCGGTGGAGGTGCATACCAAGGTGACGAGAATCTAGAAGCTCAAGTGCTAGCGTGCAGGTGTCTCGCCAATCTCATGGAGGCGTTACCGGGTGTGGCGCACACCGTCGTCTACCACGGCGCCATCCCTGTCCTGTGTAGCAAACTGATCGAAATCTCATACATCGATTTAGCGGAGCAAACGCTCAGCGTGAGTGGTGAGATTTCCATGCGTACTTAACAGATCTAAATAGGTTTGGTTCGCAGACGTTGGAGAAGATCTCTGAAGAGTTCCCGAGCTCGATTGTCCGTGAAGGCGGTCTCGCTGCGTTGCTAAACTATCTCGACTTCTTTTCCATCGCTGTCCAGAGAACGGCCCTACAAGCAGCCTCGAATTGCTGTCGTAACATCTCGGCTGAACACTTCCCCATGGTGCGCGGAGTATGGCCCACTATCCGCAATTGCCTGGGATATGCCGATCAACGACTGGTTGAGTTCGCATGTCTCTGCGTCATCCGTGTCGTAGATGCCTATCACCGTATTGCTCCCGACAAACTGGAAAGCCTCGTCGATGTCGACCTCGTTCGTGCCGTCAACCTACTTCTCTTGCCTTCCGGTGGATCCCCGTTGATTGCGGCGGGTACTTTTACGCTACTGCTCCGAGCGATGGCAACAGCCGCACGCGCGAGTCCCAAGATCACCCTCGTCTTGTTGGAGGCCGGCATAGTGGACACCCTGTATCAGATCCTGACCGGTGTTCTGCCTCCCGCATCTGAGGATGGCGAGGAGCAGGGTGATGGAGCCGGAGGACAAGGCCTTGGTGGCGGACTGGCGGACATGACCGTCATGGAGAACCTTGCGCATCGTCCAAAGGATCAAGTAGAAGAAACACTCAGTCTCGTATCGGAGCTCATGCCACCGTTGCCTAAGGGTAAGTGCGTCACTCTCATGACAGTTTCGTATCCTAACGGTTGGCCTCCGCTGTAGATGGTGTGTTTGATCATAAGACCTACACCGAGAGGGCATTGTCCAAACTCGTCAAGGCAAGAGCGAAGGCTGAGCGTGCTGCTGCGCGGCAGGCGATGTCCGCTGTAGCGGCCGCTCTGCTCGGGGAAGATACGTCCACTGCAGGGGCCTCGACAGCGATTCCTGCGCAGCCAGAGGACAGCGCTTCCCAAGACCCTGGTTCCGCAGATACCCAGTCCATACACGACGGTGACGAGAGCATGATCTCACTGATACTACCGAAGGAGATAACGTCCGACCGTACGGAGCTCTTGCGATCAAAGCCTGCGGTTGTAGGAAGGTTCCTGCACCTCATGGTGCCCATTCTAGTCGACGTCTACGCGGCGAGTGTCATGAGCCCGGTGCGGATCAAGACACTCACCGGTCTATTGAAAGCTGTCAGTTTCCTTGAGGCCGATGAATTGGTTCGGGTGTTCAAGGTACGTTGTGTTTGTTAAGCCGATGGGTAGCGACGCTTACGATCCTTGCTGCAGTTTGTCCCCATCGCAACCTTTGCATCATCAATCCTCTCTTCCAAGGATCACCCCAGCCTGGTTATCGGCGCCCTCCAAATAGTGGAAGTGCTTCTCAGCAAGGCTCCTGCAGAGTACAAGCCAGCTTTCAGACGCGAGGGAGTGCTGCACGAGATCGAACTCCTCGCAGCGCGACCCGTCGCGACGAGGTCTAAAGACAAGGACAAAGACAAAGAGAAGGAGACTGACGCATCAGCCCCTACGGAACCTCCTGCGACGTCTACCCCTCCCACAGCGGCTACCTCAGTACCTGGGGCCAAGAAACTGTCCTCTCTTTCTCTCGAGCCTGACGACGCCATCACCTGGCGAGCAAGAGTCATACGATACAAGTATCTGCTCGGAGCAGAAGAGGAACAAAGCGATGACTTGTTCACTACACTCAAGTGCGTTGTTGATGAAATCAGCAAGCAAGATGCTTCCGAAGGGGAGCTTGAGACCGCCCTTGCGTCCCTGGCCGATTTGTTCGCTTCGCCGCATACATCTGTATCCAGCTTTGAGCTCCTCCAGAGCGGCCTAGTGGATGGTCTCCTGCGCCTTGTGACGGATGAAGAGCGACATGGTGAGTCTTCTTCCCTGTTGTTCTTCAATACCCTCATTGTCGATGTAGTGGGTCTTGATCGACGACGGGAGCTACTCTACCGCGTGTTCACTACCCAGAAGTTGAAGACGAGTATCACCGGTCAGACTCCTCTTGCAACGCTGGTCAAGAAGTTGCAGGAAAGTCTCACGAGGATGGAGTCATTCGAAGTTGTTACAGTCGCTCAGAGTTCAGATGGTAGGACTTTTTTGGCCCCGTCTAGTTTATCATGTTGCTCATGGCCGAACAGATTCCAAGCGTAGTTCACCGTCGCTGCTCGCCCGCCAGCTGCGTCTACGTCTGGTCGCAGCTGAGGATTCTGATGTGCCAAAGAGCCTCAGTAACATCGTCGTGTCCATCCATGCGATCGCGACTTTCCAGGCTTTGCATGACTATCTTCGCCCACGAGTTGCTGGCTCTCTCCCAAGTGGTTCTCGGCTGTCAGGGATGCTTGCAGCGCTCGCCGCGTCTGCCCTCGCGCCTCCATCATCTTCGCGTAGTGCACTTCCCACTTCACCCGCACCCAATGCCGCCCCACCCGACTCCGCGAGTATAGCACGTCGACGAAGCCTCCGTCTCAGTGCGAAGAAGGTAGGCGGCGTAGATGGTCCTTCTGAGCCATCAGCGCCGCCCGAGGCAGACGCAGCCCCGGATCAGTTTCCCCCAAAGTCATCATCTGATTCATCACCATCTGCCGCTCCTGAGGTCCCAGAAGCCACCACGTCACCATCAGCACCGGATAGTGCGTCAAGCGGGACTGCCGTGCAGGAACCCGAATTCACTGCCGACTTCACTGATGATGAGATCGATGTAGATGCTGAGGTATGCTGTGTCGCCTTTGCCCGGTGCTCCTTACCAATTCTGCTTAGGTTCTTGAGGACGACGAGCAGATGGACAATCCGGATGCCGATAAGACGATAAACTTGTCAGTTGGTGAAGGTGAGTAGAGTTTTTATGGACGGGAATGCGCAGGTACTAAGACTTCGGCAGACGGATCAAAGGTTGAGGCTCAAACTCCTGACGGGACAAGGGTGCCGACCCCAGCACCTGCGAAGAGTCGACCTCCTCTCAGTAGCGGACGTAGTGCCGCGAGTACTGGAGCGTCGTACGCCGCCGCAGTGAAGTCTAAACCAAATGACTGGCACCTAGAGTTCTTTATGGACGACCACAAACTGCCCCTTGACTTGACAATCTATGGTGCCGTGCACCAGCATGAAGGGCGTAAGAAGTCTGGCCAGACGCTGTCGCCTAGCTTGTTTTGGCAGGGTGTTTACACTGTCAAGTTCAAGAAAGTCCCTGGTCCAGTCCCTCCGTCAGAGTGTAAGCTGTTTGCTTCTGCTGATTTGTGATGCCCTACTAACCGTCGTCATAGCTCGGAGCGATGAGTTCGGGTCACGAAGTCGCTCGCCAACTCCACCGTTGTCATCGCTTCCAGAAGATGCCCCGCATGGGAAGATACTGCGACTCTTACGTGTTCTGCATAAACTGAACGTGCAGGAGAGCGAACGTCCTGCGGTGCCAGGTTACAGGCGCGTGCTACCGGAGAGCGCCTTTGTCAACAATAAGCTCACGGCCAAATTGACACGGCAACTGGAGGAACCCATGATCGTTGCCAGGTAAGTGTTCGTATAATCTACACCGAATATGCAGCTGAAATCCTGTGTAGCTCATGCCTTCCTGAATGGGCCCTCGACCTTCCTCAACATTTCCCGTTCCTCTTCCCCTTCGGCACCCGCTACAACTTCCTACAATCGACATCGTTCGGCTATGCTCGCCTCATTCTCAAGTGGCAAAGTCAGCAGAGCCGTGGCCAGGACAGTTCAAGGCGAGACGACGGCGTAGGTTTCCTGGGAAGACTACAACGGCAGAAAGTCCGCATCTCTCGTCAGCACATCCTCGAGTCTGCCGTCAAGGTGTTCGAGTTATACGGTTCCTCGTCGTCCATCCTCGAAGTGGAGTACTTCGAAGAAGTAGGCACGGGGTTGGGACCTACTCTCGAGTTCTACTCCCTCGTCTCGAAGGAGTTCGCGCGGAAGGACCTCAAGATTTGGCGGGACGCTGACCCGACGCTCTCCGGTACATATGTCCACCATCCGCTTGGTTTGTTCCCTGCGCCGATCAATGTAGATATTGTGGGTGACGTGTCGCAGTGAGTTTCTCACCTTTAGATCTCCTATCTGGATGTTTACTCTTCTGTCCAGCAAACGAACGCATATCTTCCGGGTGATTGGGCAGTTTGTCGCAAAGGCCCTGTTGGATTCTCGAATCATCGATTTGTCCTTCAACAAGGTCTTCCTCAAGCTGGTTCTCGGAGAGGAGGTTTCTCTGACAGTTGATAACCTTAGGGTAAGTGTGACGGTTAGGCTTCTTCGCGCCTATGCTAAGCTGATGCACCTCGTATAGCGCGTCGACCCCGACCTGGCTGCCTCGCTGGAACAGATTCAGAGCTTCGCCAGTGTGAAGTCTCAGGCCGAGAAGGTATGAGTGCCGCACCTTACCGGCTAGACCATGACTGACAGGCACCCGTAGATCCGCCGTAAGCTAGGTGTCGTAGAAGACGTCATGGTAGAAGATCTTGCATTGGATTTCACGATCCCTGGCTATGACATCGAATTACGCGTAAGTGTCGGAGCTTCGGTCGGAGATGGTCGACTTATCCCATTTATGATGCAGCCTGGGGGCCGAAACATCGCGGTCACTTCGGAGAACGTTGATGATTATGTTCATGAAATACTGGACGCAATCATTGGCAGGGGTGCGCAACTGCAGGCGAAGGCGTTCCGGGAGGGTTTCTCGAAGGTGTTCCCGATTGCCGATCTGCAGGCGTTTACGACGGACGAGCTGGTTATGTTGTTCGGGAACTCCGAAGAAGACTGGAGTCTAGAGAGTGAGCACCAAGCCTCTCTTCCTATCCCTAACGTTTGACTTCATCGCTGTTCATAGCCTTAAGTGAGGTTTTGAAGGCTGACCATGGCTTCAATGTCGAGAGTCGTGCGATCCATGACCTGCTCGAGATCATGTCCGAGTTCAACCTGCCTACTCGCCGCAGCTACCTCCAATTCATCACCGGAAGTCCAAGACTGCCAATAGGCGGTATGTTTGGTATTATGTCTACTATTCGCATCGCTGATCATGGCGATGTAGGCTTCCGAGGGTTGAACCCAACGTTGACGGTTGTGCGCAAGCCGCACGAGGCACCCCTGACCGCTGATGACTACTTGCCGAGTGTCATGACGTGCGTCAACTACCTCAAGCTCCCCGAATACTCGTCCAAGGCCGTCATGCGGGAGAAGTTGCACATCGCCATGCAGGAGGGCGTCGGAAGTTTCCACTTGTCATAGTATCGTCGCCGGTTTGTCGTCCGCTATTCTCTGTATCTCTTGTTGCTGTGCTTTTAGCATTCCCTCACACTCCGTACTACGTAGACCATCTTTGGACGTTCATAGCATCCCCTCAATCCATGTATCAAGCATACGGATATGCGAATACTATGTAATTTATGCCATACTCTCATTGAATGAATGTTCTGTTGGTCCTTGCCTTCGAACCGAGCTGAGATCCGTGAGAAGCGATGACAAATCTGCGACGACCTCGCTTCATGCGCGTCTGTACTTCAGCAACGCCTTGCGATCCGGCGACCATGTCTAAACATCATCCAGGTACATCGCACATCGGACCGCCGAGAGGTATTCTATGCTAATGCGCTGTTCTGGTAGATTTGATTATGTGCAGACGCCAACCAGGCATAGGTGAGTTTTTGCGTCCTAGTCGTACTTCGACGTAGACTGACGTCCGGCACTCAGCCATTGGTCGTCTGTGCGAGAAATGCGACGGGAAGTGGTGCGTAGGTCTGGTTCCCCTTGTTCGCAAATGCTGACATTGTGGTTTAGCCCGGTGTGTGATTCATACGTACGCCCAGAGACACTTGTCCGTATATGTGACGAGTGCAACTTCGGTACTTACGGAGGGCGATGCATCATCTGCGGCTCGCCAGGTACGTACAAGTGGCTTCGTGGAATCCTTGCATGTGGGCTGTTCTGACGGGGCTGTAGGGATCTCTGACGCATACTACTGCGCTGAGTGTACCAGGTTAGAAAAGGATCGTGACGGGTGTCCGAAGATCGTCAACCTCGGCGCGAGCAGGACGGATCTCTTCTATGAGCGGCGTCGTCTCGGTATGTCATGCTTGTCTGGGTCCCTGGCCGTCGGGCTAACGTGTCGTATGCAGGCTTCAAAAAAGGATAGGATGTGCTTCCTCCGTCGAGAGCTCTTGTATCATAGTGTACATTACACGTCATGTACTCCGCCCGTATGCGTGTGCAGAACAAAATGCAATTTGATTTGTATACCTACCTACCAGATTGATCCGCTGGTGCACGTTAATAGGGGAGCTCAGACTGAACGGGCAAGGGTACGGGTACGGGCAAGGGTAGGTCACGGGGACGGTCCGGCCGCGCGGCAACCGTAGGGTTAGCAGTAGGGGCTGCCACGTAACGTTAGGGTTTGTGCAGCAGTAATTGTACAATAGTTTGGTCCCGACAAGGTATATAGAGCACGTACATCCGTTTCGGTAGCATGATAGGAGGCAGCTGGATCGTCATCGCAAATGCGACGCCGCCATCCTCTAATACTTTGAAAACATATACCTAAGTACGTAGTTCTGCTTTCGGAAATGTTATGTTACCCGATTAGTATATTCCGCTTTCGGCAGGCGCTGGCACTTTCCCGCACTCGAGTTCAGCTGTAGTAGGCTATAGTAGGTGCATCGTGCGTACAATATTTACGAGCCATGTTGATTGTCATCAAATTGATTTTTCTCTTTGGTGCGCGTTAGCCTTGAGAGCCATACTGATTATACTATCCAAATACTGTCTGTAACAAAGAGCAGTGGCGTAGAAGCTGGAAGAACTAGGCTAGGGTTAACGGTGGCAGCATCTACGCTAATTGTGGCTAACCCTACAGTCGCCGTGCGGCCGGACCGTCCCGTGACGTGCCCTTGCCCGTACCCGTACCCTTGCCCGTTCAGTCTGAGCTCCCCTAATGTGGAACAGTATGCGCTTTAGTACTGGCATTCAATGTTATGTGACAGTATACACTTGTATTCCTTGCCCATTGCAGCATAACGACATCAATATTGCTTGAAGCCCTGTACTGGACCGCATAACAAACATTGAATGCCTTGTGTACAGTATTACAAAGATTACTTATAAGCCACATAGCCTATATGAGTGCATACCATAGGGTTAGGGTTAGAAAGAGTTAAAGACAAAAATTAAGGCCCGCCCAGCCCGAGGGCCGAAGCGGGACAGGGAAATATTGAGACGGTGCATGAGCCGAAGCCCATACAAACCGAAGGGCCCCCCTGAGGACATGGTCGCCGTGCTATGAGAGACCCCCACGGCCAACACCCCCGGGACGTGAAGGGGTGTGTTCCATCAAGGTAAGTATGAGTTGCGCAGATGTCTGCCTCAGCGTCTTATACTGGACTGCCCGACGCACGAGAACGTCCGATCGACTGGGAGATACGTTCCCGGAACGCGTTCCGGGAACGCCTCTGCGGAACGCCCCTAGGAACGCTGGTCACATAGTGACAGAGGGCAAAGCGTATGTAGTGGCCTATGTCATAAGCACGAATTGCCAAACCCGGAAGTCAATAGTACGGACTTAGATACTTACTAGAATGCTTACTAATACACCGAGTCCCGACTCTGTCACACATAAAGCTGCAAAAACCCAATCGTGCTAGCATCAGCAGAGTATAGACTACTGAATACCAGTAGGTGTATTTTCACTGCCATAGATGAATCACAAGCTATTAATAACTTGACGTTCATACAGGTTCATACTCACTGGCGGGGACAGCACTCAGCACGTGATCCAATGTGGCCCAGCGAGCGTTGCCTGATTGGGCATATTCTCCATATCAGGAAATACCCTTAATTGGCTAACCACATCCACTGCGTAGTGCGTTGTGACCTAACAACCAAACAATGGCCCACAAGACATTGTGATTACTACGAACCACTATGTATAAAGATCCGAACGGTCAATTACTATAGATTACTATAATGCAACCGCAGGAGAGTGGCAGCACTATAAACGAAGGTGTCACACGTCGTCACGGTGCGTGATGTTCCGCGTTCCCCGTTCCCCGTTCCGGGAACGTTTCTCCCCGTGGATCCGACTTTCTGCGACGCACGGACCATCTCCATTCAGGGCAGGCCGAGTCGACCCAAGATATGGGCGCCCCTATCAGGTGACCCGAGTATATGGGCGTCTATGTAAGTACACGATCGAGCCCAACTGTAACATCCGTTACATCGCTCCTGCGCTCAACTCGGGCCAATTGCCTCGCATTCCTTGTTCACTAACTGCTGCTTCTCCCGTTTGCTACCACCTTTCTCGTTACAATACCCTGAGCGCGCTCAGCAGTGCATACCACGACGTGCGGACGTTCAAACATTACATGAACTCGCCGAGCAGTGCGGTCAGGCCGGCGGGGTATTAGGAGTGAAACCAGGACGCATCATACGTGTCCTATCACGGCATAGAGATCTACACTCATAGTCCGGTCCGTTGTAGGGTATCCATTGCAAGGTGAGCGCCGCTGTCTCAGCGTGGACATTGGATTGCACCGCAGCAAGGCGCCATGCTCATGCGCAGCCCGATATTCCTCCTCGAGGCAGCAGTCAGACCTCATGTCCTACTCCGACTATGGCGCATCTATTTCCGACTATGATACTACCGAGTCACGTCCGGACAAGGCGTTGGTCGTAGAGTGCAAATATGATGAAGCCGTGCGGAAGATACGCTTCAGCTCTACTCGGACATGCTCGTACGAACTGCTCAGGCAGAGGGTGAGTCTTGCTCATTTAACCCCGTCTCCCTAGCTTGACTGAGTCACAGGTAGAACAAGGTTTCTCTCTGTTCACCACACCGTTCGCCATCACATACACAGACGACGATGGCGAAGTCACCGACATCTGTACCGAACCTGACTTGACCGAGGCTATACGCTACTTCTCCCCGGTTCACGAAGAGCGCCCCATCTCATCATCCTCGTCTATCATGTCCGGCCGCAGCCTTACGCGAGGTAAGATCACGCTACGCGTTCGAATAACCGTGGAGTACGACGGTCCGAGTCTATCGGATACGTCCTCTCTCGTCAGTCTGGAAGAATACAATAACCGCAATGGGAGCGAACTATCTCTATCTCCCAGTCAAGCGCCGCGGGGTGAGGTCGATGACGACTCCGTCACGGTCAGTTCGAAAGACATGGGCTCGAAGTACGATGTCTACCGGACGCAGGGAACGAAGACGGTGGTCATGGCTGCCAGTCGAGAACCGCTCATCAGCAAGTCTCCTCAGCCATCAACGCATGCGTCGCAATGGGAGAATGGCTCCTCAACAAGCCTCCATCCTTCTCTCACATCCGAAATTCTCCAAAGCGCATCCAACTCTCAGGATGTCCGTATGCTGGAGCCAGACCCTTTCGCTGACGGACACTCGCACGTGGATTCTTCCGACGTCTTTGAGCGATTGAAACTCGAAGATGGCCATCACCCAGGTTCAAGCCATGGATCCTCAACCCTTCACTCCGAGCGCGGCGCCGCATGGCTACGTGACCAGAATGCGCGTACGATCAAGTCGATGCTTGGCGATATGCCGTCGCCCTCAGAAGACTCCTTTGGAGTGCATGCGTCTGATGCCGCCGACAGGCGTTCAGTACTCAGCGGAGAACTCGCCCTGCATCAAGACTCAAGCGGGAAATACTATTACGCCTACACAGTGGGCAGTTCGTATGCAGCGTCGCATGACTCAGACGAGGACGCGAGCGATTTGAACCGCTCGAGTGTCCAGGTCGAACCCGCCCTGAGCCGCCCGACCTCGATGGAAATTCACGGAGCCGACATGCACGATGAATCTCGTCCTTCTGGGAGCGATCTCAAGCGTTCTGTGTCCAACACGGCTACATCTTCGTCCGCATCGAATCCATTCGCCGATCCGGGAGCAAGCGCAGAGGTAGTCTATCCTGCCGACTTCATCCACCCGGACGTACCACCAGAGGTGCTGCAATTCATCACCACCATCCCACCCACTCCCCCGCGCGACCCGCCGACATGCTCGAACTGCACGATCATCCTCGACGCGATACGATATGTCTGTTCCACATGCGGCGAGAAACGACCGATGTCGCCGTCCGCGAGCTCCGACTCGTCGGGCAAGGGAAAAGACAGGGCGATTGACTATGACGCGCGTTCGGCGAATGGCTTGCACGCTTACCCACCGTCTCCTCGCTCGAACAGCTACCCCTCGTCTTCTCCCACCGTCTCATCCTCCTCCAACTCCTCGTGGTCTGTCGTGTCAGGGTCTGAGTACTCGCACGTCCCCATGCGGTCCTTCTCCGACAGTACCATCAATACCCACGCCAGCAGCAATGGGAAGCGCCGCCCGCCCAAGCCACTGCCCGCCATCCCTACCTCTTCTACCGCCAACTCGTCTTCTACTCTCGTACCGCGGATGATGGTAAATGGGAATGGACACGGTCCGTACCCCAGCCGAAACAGTGGAGTCATAGGATACGAGCTGTGTTGGGAATGCCTACCGGGCGCCGGAGTGACGCATGCACTCGAGATGAGCGTAGCTCCCGGCAGCTCGCCCGTGCTTGGGAACTGGTCTACGTCAGGCGAAGACGCCCTGTCTCAATGGCGGCGGACGGCGCCGAGTCAGAAAGGCCAGTTGCGGCACGCGTACGTCGAAAAGAGCTGGGGCCACCGCGGATGGCAGGACGTCGGTAGGTCGACTGCGTGTGTGAATGACAGCGCCAGTGTGACTGAAGCATGTCGCGTGCGCTATAGAGCAAGACGATCGGGACAGCTGTAACTGTTCGACGTGTGGGACTGCGATCGTCAATAGCCGCTTCAAATGCGCGTCTTGCGAAGATTTCAATCTGTGCAAGGCTTGCTATAGGTGTGTTTGGGTTGCTGACATTTACGTGCGTGCAATCCTTACATTGATCTCTCGCTGTACAGCCAGGTCCATGAGATCCATCCGTCGCATGCGTTCTTAATCGTCCCGGATAAGATTGGGAGGCCAAGAGCGGGCTCAGGAAGTACTGGCATGCCATTCATGCGGCCAATGTCCAACGACGGAGAGTATTGTAAGTCGCTGATCTGATCCAGATAGAAGCTCGTAATAAAGGATCACACAGCGCTGAAGCACCCAGGGGTAAAATGCATGTAGTAAGTTCTAGATAAAGTCTCCAATGCAAATCCAAGCTGACATGTGTGGCGTAGCTGTATGCAAGATATCATCGGCGCGAGGTTCCACTGTGCAATCTGCGATGCAGTTGACATCTGTCAAAATTGCGAAGCTGCCGGCCTTCCGGGTAACCTTGATAGCACAGAGACGGGACACAGCTCATCTCACATCATGATCAAGGTGTGCTCGAGCTCTGCGTCCATGTCCAGATCCTTTCCTGACGTTCTCATAGATCCCATACCCACTTCCGAATGCAGAGCTACAGACCGCCAGTGAACGCGCTAAGAGCCTATGGAGCGGACGCGACGCCGCGACTGGCCAGATCGTGAGGTCCCGTCGGAACTCGCTCCTGTCGACCTACGACAGAACGGTTCTCGGTGTTGGGTCGCGCAGTGGACCGTCATCTGCGGATGGCACGACCTCCAATGCCAGCTCGGAAGACCACGGCGTCAGATGCGACGCATGTAACGAGGTAACATCGGCTTCTTGTGAGGCGTACAAGTGAAAACTGAAGCCGTGCGCAGCGGATCATCGGGGTACGCTATCAATGCGCGTCGTGTTCGTCTCTACCGAAGGCCTACAGTCTAGTAAGTATTTGCTGTCTTACTGCAGTGTACATCTACTGACGCGTTTGTAGTGCGCTAAATGTGAAGAACGCTCTTACGTCGTTCACGACTCTATGCATGTCTTCTTCAAGTTGCATCGCCCGCTGGATCGCCCGCTGCAGATAGAATACCCTCTAGTTCCGCGAGTGTGCGTGCGCCCACGGACCGATCTGACACAAGAGCTGACAGATACCTCACAACAGATACAAGTACCCTGTTGGCCCGACAGACGGCAGGTTCGATCCAGGGAACCCGAAAGGTGTGTGTGATACTAGTGGCTGATTGACCTGGCTGATGTGACTGCGTACGCGGCTTAGCTTATTTGAATAACCTGCTTCATCCAACTGCACTGTGCGACCGGTGCATGACGCGGCCAGCCGGGGTGTGGTTCCGGTGCGCGTATTGCGCGATGGACCTCTGCGAAACTTGCCAGGAGATGGATACGCATAACGACAACCACGTGTTCATCATGTTCAAGTCATTGGTGCGTCCCCTGCCGTTCACTATCACTTGCGGTCACGTTGACGGCCGACATCCTTTGGCAACAGATCGATATATCTCTGCTCAAGTAAGTGATTTGCCACCTGCTCTATTCTCGTCACTGACCACCTGTGTTCGCAGGCGTTTCTCCGACTTGAACAACCCGCAGCCCATCATTCCCTATCCGATTTACAACATCCTGTAGTTACGCTATGATGAGCGAGTATCTCGGGGCTACGTCGTCTGCTTTGTTACCGTGCTAATTGTGTTAGACATTATTTGAACCCTGCAAGCTAGTCCTCACTGTCTTCACCCGTGCTTTTGTACCTCTATCATCTGCGCAAGTATTGTATTGATTGTTGTATTGACCATGACATCATATTCATCGGCATTGAGATGCCTTTGGGGGAGCAGGACTATCACGGCTACACTAATTCATGATCCCACCCATACCTCTATCTCGTTAATGACAGGTCTGAGGGCCTGGAGTCGATCGCGCTTGACTAGTAACCGATACTTCTTTGGCACTGGCATGTTGTGTCAACACAGACTCTACCTCCTGCCGATTGGACTCCGTGCCGCCCTTGATCTCGATCGCCAGGTTGTCCAGAGTTAGGTGTCGCTCAAAACCCTGTATCTTGTCTAGCATGATGTGGTTCTCAGCGATGATGATGACCAGGTCCGTGACATTGGGGAAAGGCGGTTTGCAAGATTCAGGGTCTGCTCTGTATGCGCCAAAGGCTTTTTCGCATGCGTCAAAGAACGCATCTGCGACTTCCGTCCGACCACAGACCTCGAAATCTAGTTGCAGCTTCGACACGGTGGATGGTATACTTGTGAGTATCGGATCCCATGTGAACAACGGCGGTTTCCGAAGTTCATCACGATGGCTAAAGTCAATCTTGATTTGCAGGTGTCGAAGAGTAGGATATCTCAGCGAGGCCAGACCGGCAAACGCAGGAACTTGGCCGAGATGATTATTCTCTGGTGACCCAGGCCATATGCACGCCAGACGCAACTGTTGGTTTTTTGAGGTCACTTCGGTGCACAGGCGATACTCTAGTCGATCTGAATCTGAACCGCTATCACTGGCATCGACGTCTGCCGCATAGAGATTGTGCCAGTGGCCGTTAACTCGCAGAGTGAGTGCCTCGGATTGCGACGCAATATCGCCCAGAGCGGGGCCAAGGTCTGGACGAGCCATTAGTGCCTCTGCCTCGTGCGTGGACATCTGATCAATGGTGACGGTCAAATCAATCCGCGTCGTGGCGGGGAATTCCATCATTTTCAGAAGGTCCTGCATACTATCCTGCATCGTGATCAACCCGAAGCCGAGCGATAGACTTTCCAGCTGATCAAGATCAATTTGGGAGACGCGACTTTTGGTTGCTTCCATGACCTCCTGCGAGGCGTTGTCAAAGCTGAAGGGGTCCAACATCAACGTAACATCCCGGAGATTAGGATTGCTCTTGAGGATGAAGAACCAGTGTGGTACAGTTGCAGCGATCTGGTCAGTGAGCTCGAGGGTAACCAAATTTGTCATGCGGAGCCATTGAGGTAGTCGTAGACCAGTAACGTGGAGGTGCCGTAGAGCAGGCAAAACGAACGCCCGTTTCGCACTCTTCTTCCTGAGCTTCTTTCCGCGCTCTGTGGCTATGCAAAGTCGTTGCAGCATCGCTGCCTGTGCATTCTCTTCATCTCTAAGTTCCTCTCCGCCGTCCGCCTCGTCGTCGTCGTCGTCGTGGTCATCATCGTCCTTCACAAGTCTTTCACCGGTATTGACCAACGGGACAAGCATGACGCTGTAGTCACAACTCAGCTGCACATGGCTGACGTTGAAATCCAGGAAGCGATGGCGTTGGTTCGCCAACATCTTTATCATATTTGAGTCCGGGTTCTGCCAGAGCGAGTTCGGTTCGTCCTCGATGTTGTATGGGGTCTCTGCTCCCGTGTATTTAATATGCAGGGGCTTGTTACGTGAATTGTCGATGTAGGTTTGTAGTATGACCGTGCTTGTGCGAGGAGTCAAGGATAGAAATGCCCACAGTTCTGAGGTATTCGGTACCAATCCTGACAAACGGTGCGGAGATCTAAGGCGGGCATTCTCATGACGTAGTCAGGGTATTCGGGCTGATGGGTTGACCAGTGATCGATCGTCGCGAGATAGAAGATCTTTTGCAAGAGCTCGGTGGGGATCAATTTGATTGGTGAGGCGACCGCATGCGTGAGATCCATAAGAGTGATGTGTTTCTGTACTTCGCAAGCTGTTGGTTAGGTCGCCACGCGAGAATACAATCCAAAGCTTGCCTTGGGGTCGGGTGGTCGGATGATGATGATGGGGAAAGAAACAGCTGAGATGATGTTCTTCAAGTTGTTAAAGCCTGAGGGGCGTCACGCCGACAAGCATGCAATTCTTGCTTCGCATCTGGAGGGCAGACGTGCTCTTATATCTGTTGGCGAAGCGGTGCTACTAGGATATGCATGTTGATCCTTGTTGAACTGCGCCGTCATGTTGGTTGCTAAGGACTACAGAATCGTAGTCACAGAAGAACAAAAGAAGGGTCATGCGGTGTCAGAATTACGAGGGGACAATTACCCAAGGCTCAAGGCCTCAGGGGCCGCGCGTCCCCAAGTCAATCGGCTGATGCACCGGAGGTAAAAGCATGACCGTAGCGGTCAGTCCAGTGTGGCCCAAGGTGTAGTCGATATCGACTCAGTCGAGAGACAATACATCAACGCCACTTGCAGGAGGAAAGGATACATCATGCATAGGTCTTGTACAATACACCTTACAAGTCCGGATTGAGGTCCAGGTCGAGATCGAAGAACTGCTGCTGAGGAGCACGGAGGTCTGGTCGGTACGGGTTCGCAGCGGGACCCATCATGTCGGGATGCTCGGGAGATTTTGGCTGCACGGTGGGTGCTGCAGTGGGCGCTCAATTAGATTGAGATGGATCAATGAGAGGGGATAATTCACGCACCTTTACCGACGGAGTGCGTCTCGCCGAGCAAACCTAGCGGCGCCTCGTCGTTCATGTGCCCACGACGCATTTTCTCCTCGTTCGGGAAAGGGGGGAAGAAGAGTGGAGGAGGGGGCTGCCCTGGGAGTGTGAGATCGGGCATGTTTGGTGGCGCGGACGTGAATGCGGACAGGCTCTGCGCATAGGCGAGCAGTTCGGGGTAGGGGATTGCAGCTGCATGGCGAACGCAAATTCATTATTAAGTTAGACAACGCCGAGTTTCAACTGATGCACCACGGCGTACCTGTTTTCGCTTCTTCGATGGCTTTGAGTCGCTCCTCGCCTTCCTTGACGGTTTCCTCTAGTTCTCTCCTCCCCCCTTCGAGGGAGCCCACCACATCTCGCCACTCACTGTCAAGCTCGAGAACCTCCGCCTTCAGCGCTTCGATTCGCCGCTGTCGTACCTGATGCGCCCGTGCGCACTGCACCGCGGCTGCGAGTGCTGCATCGACCTCGAGGAACGCCGATACTGGCGGCGTGGGTGGAGGCTTAGATTGTGCGGGCCCGAGCGAGAGAAATAATTGCTGTGACAAGGTTTGGAGTTGGCTGAGTGGCTCGAGGAGGATTGACGACATGGAGGCGGGTGGCCTATCTCGTCCTGCGGCAGACATATCTCCTAGTAAGCAGAACCTTCGGAGATATGGTATAGCTGCGAGTGGTGTACGCGTCAATCAACGACGTTCGCAACTTGAAGGGATCACAACATACGCTTTGAGCATTGTCGGTGGCCACAGGCCCACGAACGACAGCTGAGCTACAAGCCAGTTACTTAAAACGGCAGGCGTTCAACTTGACCGATGATCTCGCCAAACAAACATCAGCCACAACGCTTTCGTCGTCGCTACTCCGATCACTCGCTCAAGCTCGCTCCCCAACGAAACACTATATGCTGTCTTCTTAATGTTGTTCTCACCTCTCAGCCTGGTACTCGACCTGGAATACAGACGCATCGACTCATTGGAACATGATCAATACGGGTATACAGATGAGTCTCATGTCTGCAGCCCGACTTTCTCTTGCGTCTCCGAGTCCGAGTTTATGGGCCTACATGGCGTTCTATCCGTGTTCGGGCAATCAGCAGCTAGAGACCTCTCTATCCAGGTCAAGACAGGCCCTCATCTACGTCAAATACCTTGGCAATGGTGGATTGTACACTCGTATGCACGCGGACACGAAAATCTCGGATAGTTAAGGCCAGATGCTGGCAGCGCAGGCATACGGTGTACGCGAATCCCACATGGTTGTGCTGCACAAGCCAGTGAGTCGAAATGCCCACCTGTTCTGTTGCAAGTCAGCACCGCTGCTCAACCGTCTCACAGTGGAAGGCCACCGAATACGACAGTCCAAGGCCACTTGCCTTGTCCCCGTAGAGATTCCATCTCCATCACTTCATCGTGCTTGGCGAGTGGGTGGATGCGCCACGCATCGATTTACTCTATCGCTATATGTCCTCGTCCTGCAGGCTGTAGTGCACACATATTGACATCGCCCTGCGAGGCTTCTCAGAAGTCCTCCCGAAACTGCCCGACTTACGCGACTGGCAAGATGTAGACGAAGCGGAGCAGCCACTGGAGCCTGTTCATATCACGTCCCTGGTCTATTTTGGTTTCAGCATCCCTGGATCCCGAACCAATTTCTGGATGTTGGACATCCCAAAGGGGAACTCTTTCCCGCGTACGACATCCATTGGCATGGCACTGCGGAGTTCTCGAAGACCTGAGCAGAGCTTCCCCTGCTCTGCGTACGATCGCCTCGGCTCCCAGTGCACACAGCTCTCGCTCACCTTGTCATCCGGAAGTAGGAAGTCAGTATTTCTGGTGTCGCCCGATTACCACTTCTGTATGAGGTGGGAATGGTCGGGCAGCTTCCATCGCGTGACGCTGTCCCGTTGCTTTGTCGGCTTCAACCATTCACTGCCCTCCGGTCGCTCACTATAGCTACTCCTACGCTCGCGAACATCCGGAAGAGCAATGGTAATCGGAGGTGGCGTTCGCCTGTGTCTCGCGCAGCGCCACGACGTTGACCCTCGACGTCCCGCGTGCGATGCTGTCGACTGTTTCACGACTTCGGTCGGTGGTTCTCCTGTCGGTCGCTGGGGCGCATGCTGCCCTCACGTCAAACGCCTTAGGCTGGCCCATGCTGACGAGATCATGAAGTTGAGTATACTGGCGTACCGCTGTAGATGGGCAAGATGTTGGGTATGCCGTTGGACGAAGTGGGTCTAGTAATGCTTGGCCGAGGAGATCCTGGTTCTTGCGTGCAAGCTCGTTCTCGAAGGAGACCGACGGTACCATCTAAGAGGTTGAGGCCTTCAGGATGAATTCGGTCTACCACGATACGTATTTGAGGTGAGCACCTGTCATTCGCACGTTAACTGTTCCTATGTATCCTACATATGCATATGCATCACAGCTGACGTGTTGTTGCAGATGTATAGCCGCGGTATGCACACTGAAACTTGAGAACGCCTTTGGCCGCGGCGCTGGATTTCACGTGTCATGTATGCCAGTGGCAATGCCGCCAATCAGTTGTGCTTTTCCTGTGCGAAATCCGTCAGGTCCGATACACCACTGCCTCATAGCCCCCTTCGATATTTAATCAGTTGCGAAGCGAGAATACGCACTCATACCCGACAACCTGTGGGTACATAGATGCCAACGGATAGACGCGTGAGCAAAGAATGCGTGAGAGCTGTTCTGCCAGTGTACAGCATTCTGTTGGTATATCATCTCGTGAGTCCAAGTCCACTCCCCCTTCCACATTCTGACTTGCATTTGTGTTCACAGCTGTTCTTTTCTCTTCCAATCCACAAAGTGTTGCGCACACACCGGGGGAGTGCATCGCACTGATTCACTGTTAATCGCGAAGTCCATTCCAACGCAGTTCACGCGTCGTGATGGCAACTTCCGGCCCGTACTCTAGGCCTCCTCCCCCTTCGCGCTCCGCTATAAACCAACATACTACCAAACCTACGAAGTCTCCAAGAGGTCAACCTCGACATGCGCTAGGTGGCCCACGCAGGATCCTCAGGCGGATCCGATCCATCATAGAGCACGATAATGATCCGAAGTCGCGACTACGACAAAGCGCTGACGCACACGTGAGTGCTGGTACCAATGGTGCCGGCTCTCCAACGCTGTACTTGCATAACATCGGTGAGTCCTCCCTGAGACGTCGCACGTAATGCTGACTGAGTGGCTTGACTGTCAGGCGAGAATGAGGATAGTCTCTCGAGCGATTTGCTGCGGTCCATCTCCAGCGTCTTTGATCGAGACTCAAGCAACGGCAACGAGACCGGAGGCGATGCACCAGATGCATTCTGGGCTGCTCAGCGACGCGGCGACCATCATGCTTACGCGGCACTGGCCAGCACGGACTCTCTGCCTCTGAGTATCGATGCAAGTGTGACGACGGCTTCCGACGTCACCGAGATACAGTCAATCTACTCCTTGAATCCTCTGGACGGCGATGTATCAGTCAGGGTTGCAGATCCCTCCCTTCCTCCGGAATGGTTCCATGAGGTCATTCCTGAAGAGCAAGAGGAAATGGCCGAAGGCGCCTTTGCGGTGATACAAGTCCCAAATTGTTATCTCTACCACGGCACCCATGGATACAACGAGCGCAGCCCTGTGTGCTCCAGACAACAGGTGTGTGCTGTATGTTGCGTAATTCAGAGGCGTCAAAGACTAACATTATGATTATGAACAAGGTGCCGAACCTCTTACCGAGCCACACTGTTGCAGCATCTTCGAGTCCCTCATATCTGATCGACAATGGGCTTCAAGGCCTTGCAGAAGACGCGAGCAGACTCTTCGAGTTCCTCGGTGCTGCCCAACAGGTGCCAGAGTCCGGGTCTAGTCAGGACGTCATACCATCTCAGGCGTCCACTACTCAAGGAGTCCCCATGGTCTGCGTAGCTTGTCAACAAGCCGTACAGGAGGATAGTATCGTGCGTGTGCGAGACGGTCGCATCGTACACCTCGAATGCTGTCTCGACAGTTATCCTCCGAGCTACTCCTCGACATGTCCCACATCCGACAGGCAGATCAGCTTCTCCGAGCCCTCACCAATGTGTTCTACCCCATGCACACCTGCTAGCCTCGATACGGGTTGGGCGAGGTCCAGCAGCTGGTCTATCCCGAGCCTTCTGATTCCGGACGCACGTAACGCAACCAGACCACCCTGGCTACTTTCTACCCATACATCACCCCTCACATCCTATCTTCCGAGGACGCGACGAGTAGAGGGACCGAATATCCGCGATCCTTACAGCACAGCGCCATTCGCTTGCTTGGCTCCAAGCGACATCTCTTTGCCTATAGAACTCTGGGAGGAAATCATCGACTCCCTCCTGGATGAGCCGGAGGCGCTCTTGGCATGTGCGTTCGTCTGCAAGGCGTGGTATGCTCGCTGCCGAATGCACCTATCACTGGGAGTGCTCCAGCTGGGTCATCGCCGCGACGTCGTACGATTGTCGAGATACGTTCGGGCCCACCGCGCGTTCGCAAGGCGAGAGTTCGTGACCGTCCAGGGAGATGCGGGGAGGTCGCTGTCTCACCTGACGGCCTTCAGCGCGCAGTTGGCCGGTAGGATGCAGCGCCTGGAGTCGTTGTACATTGAACACGGTGTATGGCGAACCGGGATGACGGACGTCGGGTTCTTCACGCGCGTCGCATCCTTCACGTCCGTCGTTCGGCTCACTTTGAACGACGTAACGTTCCCCTCGACTTCGATCTTCGCTCAGTTTGTCTGTGCTCTAGAACAACTGGTCGAGCTGTACTGCATCAACAGCAAGACGATGAAGAAGCGCACTGGCCAACAGTTGTTTTTGCCCTTGAGGCGATCTTCGAGGCTGGCCCACTTCACTCTTGTGGGCTCTCAAGTGTACGACATCATTGGATTCTTCATCGCCAGCGACCTTGCTGCGAAACTCACGGACCTCACCTTGCACGTTGGCTATGTGGGCTATCGGCATTTCATGCATCTGGATGCTGTTGCGTACCGCGAGCTGCTCTGTGCCTGCCGGTCTTTGCGCGCGCTTCACCTGCAATCTCGCGACGTTGCATTGCCCAATACTGTCAGTCCAGATAATGTACTAGGTGTGTTCTGTTCCACAACCTTCGTGTCCTGGTTCCCAATTCACATCTTCTCTCCGCAGTACATTACTTGAATGCGAGTACGAGGCACAACCTCGAGGCTCTCCATCTATCCATCGAGCCGCACCTATACGGCGACTACCGCTGCGGATGGATGGTCACATTCCTCTCGCACTTCTGCTCAGGCAGCACCGTCCGGGAACTCGACATTACATTCGACATCCAGGGCGAGACGAACGCGACGGCGCACAATCTACTCCTCGCCAGACTGAGCGACGAGACGGACATGTCTTTGCTGGACAGGGTCCTCGCGACGAGGCGGTACGCGGGGCTGGAGAACGTCGAGGTCGTCCTGCGCGTCGGACATTTGGAATCTCGACTTGTGAAATCTCGGGAGGCGCTCTGGGTTGAGCGTGTCGAGGGGCAGCTGCGGAATGTCCGCCTGCGAGGTATCCTGACGTGAGTACGCGGACTACGAGCGTGCGGCGCATACGAACTGAGCTTCCATGCATAGCGTACGGGTGAAGACGTAGTCGCTGAGGACGAACGCGGTCAAGAACGGACTACTCCGCAATAGGTGCAGGACCGACACACTTCGCCATCAGCACTGTAGGCTGTGGGCACAACAGGCGGGTCTCCTTGTACACCTGTATGCATCAGCCACCTTCTCCTGGAGATGCATCCCTATCAAACGGTAGCTCAACTGTGCCCGAAACTCTCGTGAGTATGCAGATATATAGTGCTACAGATAGGGTAATACATACTGTGTATGATGTCCGTGATGGTACTGCCAGAGCATTATATGAGCGTATAGGCATAGCGACATGAAGGGACTGGAATATAACATAGAGTTCCAAGATTCAACCGCTATTCAGAAGCTCCGTTACTTGTAATTCATGGGGAGCAAGGTCAATCGAGGCACCAACGACCTTGGGCGACTCCCCAGGCTTTGTGGACGCCATAGCGAGCGACGTCGAGGTCTGCACTTTCTGCGTCGCCTTGCCTGCTTTATTTGAGGCGGCTGATGCGGATGTCCGCCAGAGTCGCAGCTTCCCAAGGCTCAAGCCGAGTCTGAGCTGCGACGTCGACGCATCAGGATGTGATTGTGACTTCGGCATGTCTGGATGTAGCCGCCAATAGTACTGCTCCAGCTGTTTCCTGAAGCCAACGTTGGGGGAGACCACACTTCGCTTGGAAGCAACAAAGCTGATGGATTGCGAGGGCGTCATGTTCGTCGTGGCCAGGATGTAGGCGCAGACAACTGTGGCTGAGCGGGACATGCCTACGAGGCAGTGAACCTGTTGGTGCGCACCGTTCGGTGGTGGAATGAGGAAGAGGTTAGGAAGAAAGCGCACCAGTACTGTGTTAGAGACGTTCTCGGAAAGGGCAGCTTTGATCCAGTCTGTGGTCTCATCGAGGTATCCCAGGATGTCTACCCCGACCTCGTCCCGTATCGGCACATGAAGTGTCCTGAGTCCCATGTCTTTGGGAATATTTGGAGCATCCTCTACCACGCTCAGAACATGTGTAACGCCCAGTTCTGTGAGCTGTGCGGGGTCGCGCGCAGTGAAGAGATTGGAAAGGTAAAGACGCGGCACGATGAGGGAGGCCTGACGGCCAAGTGTGAGGCGTTCGCCGGGCGCGATGGTCGACCCTGTCTTTACGACGAGCCACGGCGGAGTCCTGGGCGCGGTGAAGGACAGCATAGCTCGCTGCCGCTGGCGATGATGGTGGTAGGTGGACAAGTCGTTGGCGATGACACCCAGACGGGACCCAGGCGGTGGAGGAACATGGCCGTCGCGGATCTAGGATGATCAGGTCGCGTCCGATCGAGTCGGAGGAGATCGGTTCGGTTCGGTACCATAAACATCGCTTCTGTCGGCGTCACGCTGCTTTCCGCTGGCCGCAGAGTCCAAGTCGCTGCGCTCGACACACGCGACGGCCGTCTCGCACTGTTCGACAACCTCGCACACAGTCTGCTAGACTGGACAAGATGCGGTAAGTAATGGCAAGGGCATTGGATGCACCCCGAATTAACGAATGCATAGAGGATCCCGACCACGGGTCAAGCCTCTGGACAGAAACGGACATGCTCACAGCCCTTCTGACTACGACGCCGAGCAGCACGGGCTCCTTGATGAGGGATACACCAATGGACCGCTTCCAACACCATTTCCGGGAAAGGGCAAGGGGCCCGCCTACGAAGAGGGCGGTGTGATCGACTGGCAACGCGAGGAAGCAGCTGAACGAGAACGGAAGCGCATCCTCGTCAATCACCGTGGCTTTCGAGGCCTAACAGCTAGATTGGCGGATGCGGGAAGTATGTGGCTAGTCATCATTCTGACGGGTTTGGGGATTGGGACGGCGGGGGCGTGGCTCGACGTGCTCGTGCGATGGTGCGTACGTTGTAATGTTCCCGCGCTCGCTCACGCATTCACGCGTCTTTTGTGTTGTAGGTTAGGTGATTTGCGGGACGGTCGATGTACATCCGGCTTCTTTTACAACGAAGTCATGTGCTGCAGTGGACTGGATCGTATGTGCTCATGTCTTGGATATTGGTAACTGGCACGCTGACACGCAAGGATATAGCGGGCGAACTCTGCTATGAGTGGCAGACATGGAGCGAGTATTTGAACATCAGATGGATTATTGTTCAGTCCCTGCTGCAATCGTCTATTTACATCTTGCTCGCGGTACGTGGCCGGCCGCTACAATTCAGAGGTTGCCTATATGTATATTGTATAGGTTGCATTCGCCGGAAGCGCAGCTGCTCTAGTCAAATTCTACGCGCCATAGTGAGTGACCGGTATGTTCCACTCTGTCAGCTGTTCTTACCATGAATGATTAGCGCATTTCATACGGGAAGTAAGTTGATTGTCGATTCGCATACGCTACAGGATCCTGAAGTGCCTTTCTTTACAAGTTCCTGAGATCAAGGCCGTCGGTATACCGTTCCCTGTCAGCCATGGTTACAGCTGAGATGGTCTTCGTAGATCCTCAGTGGCTATGTTCTGGATTCCTTCCTTTCTCCTTGGACTCTGCTCATCAAGGCGCTCGGGCTTGCACTTGCGGTTGCTTCAGGCCTATCTTTAGGCAAAGAGGTACGAAGGTAGTACGTCCACTCGTAGTGTTTTCTCTGAAGTGTGAGTTCGCAGGGCCCGCTAGTACACGTCTCGTGCTGTTTGGCCCTTCTCCTCTCGAAAATGTTCAAGCAAATCCATCGAAACGAAGGTACGGCTCTGTTGACTATAATCCAACCCAACCACTGACCGGCCTCTCGTAGCCCGAAAACGCAAGATGCTCGCAGCGGCAGCAGTCGCGGGTGTCTCAGTCGCCTTCGGCTCGCCCCTCGGCGGCGTGCTCTTCGGGCTTGAGGAGCTCGACACGTTCGCGAGCGGGACGGACGTTATGTGGCGTGGGTTCGTTACGAGCGTGATCGCAGCGATGGCGCTACAGTATATCGACCCGTTCGGGACGAGCAAGCTCGTGCTGTTCCAGGTGCAGATCACAGACGAGACGACGGTGTGGCGGGCATTTGAGCTGGTGCGTGCTTTGTGCAGTCCGGCGCGGAGGTGTTGACCTAAGACGGCGATGTAGATTCCATGGCTGATCCTCTCTGTGCTCGGAGTGAGTTCAGACCGTCGCCTAATCGAGTTGTCTGCTCATAGTCGCTCAGGGCTTACTTGGCTCGCTCCTCATCAAGCTGAACGCGCGTATCGCAGTGTATAGACGCAACGGCGTCCTGAACAACTGGCCGACGGTAGAGGTCATCAGCGTCAGTGCAATTACCGCTGCAGTCTGCTACCTGGTGCGCTTTGTTCTGCTTCGAAAGGATCTTCGGCTGTTGACGCAGGATTCAGGTGGTATTCCTTAGAGTGCAGTCGTCGGAATTGGTCGCGAACCTATTCTTAGAGTGCGATCCTATCAGAGGAGACTACCACGGTCTATGCAAGTGCGCGGGATTCAGCATATGCACTACTCGTGGACATCTAGCTGATGTCAATGTTGTAGCACGACAGCCATCTGGGCGAATGTCTTTCTGCTCATCCTTACGGCTGGCACGAAACTGGTTTTCACAGCATGGACCTTTGGCATGATGGTGAGTGCATGCGAACATGCGCGACTGTGGACAACTGAGTTTGTGCTGCTGTAGATCCCGGCGGGTATCTTCCTGCCCACGATTGCCATAGGTGCATGCCTTGGTCGCGCTGTTGGTCTTATCACGTATGCATTCATTTGATTGTATATTCTATGCATCGCCTGACCGCTACTGCTACTTAAGTCAGGGTCTGCAACGGGCTTATCCTCAGGCTTGGATATTCCTGTCTTGTCCACCGGAACCGAATGCACGATGTATCTCCCCAGGGTTCTATGCTGTGATCGGTGCATCCGCCATGCTCGGCGGTGTCACGCGAATGACTGGTGCGTCCCGTCTCATTTCCTGACGTCGACCGAGCTCGCTCACGGCCAACCCAGTCTCCCTCGTTGTCATCCTCTTCGAGCTCACCGGCGCACTCTCGCACGTCCTGCCCATCATGATCTCCGTGATGGTCTCCAAATGGGTGGGAGACTACTTCGGGAAGGAGGGCATCTACTCAATTTGGATCGCGATGCGCGCGTACCCCTGGCTGCCGCCGTCCGAGTTCCGCGACAAGGGCGAGACCGCCGCGGACGTGATGAAGCGCGCGGCGGACCTCGTCGTCATCGCGGAGGACGCGGAGCGGGGGTGCGAGCTCCAGGACGTCGACCAGGTGGTGCGGATGTATCGGTTCCACGGGTTCCCGGTCGTGTGCGGGGAGACGTTCGTGGGGTATGCGACGCGGGAGAACCTGAGGGCGGCGTTGGGTGGGTGCTCCGTCGAGTGCTGCTGCGCAGGGATTGACGGTTCTTTAAGATACGCTTATTGCTGAGGATCTTGCGTCCGGGCAGCGCAGGTGGTGCACATTTTTGGCGCGTCCTGAGCAGCCGGACTTGGTCGACTTGTCAGACGTGCTGGAGGACGCGGTGCTGCAGATGCGGCCGGAGATGCCTCTCGAGCTGGTCGTGAGCACGTTCCAGAAGCTGGTACGCAGCACTCCTATCACAATTGGTAGCCAGTCTCACTGATCGTGATGCGGCAGAATTTGCGACATATTCTATTCTCGCGAGGGGGCATCTTGTGTGGCATGGTCACAAAAACGGATGTCGTGCGACTCTTCACGGCACAGTTTCCCTACACCTCGGCGCTCTCTGATAAGGGCTGGTGAAGAAACGCTGCAAGTCTACGTTGCAGTATTTAACCTATCTTTATTATATGTTCTACGGGATTCGCGCATGCTATCGATGTCTATGGATTTCCGCCGTGGTGCACCAGGTTGGCGGTCACGTCCGCAAGATGTACAGGTAATAGTGGAACGCCTCGCCCAGCGCGCGGACTTCGAGAGTCGTACCAGGGCGGGTTAGGTACCGTTTGCGGAAGTGCGGCTGGCCGAAGGTGAGGTAGATGAAGAGGCCGCCGGGTTTTCGGAGAACGCTGAGGACGATGGGAGGGTTCGTGACTGGCTGGCTGGTTGTGGAGGGTGGAGAGACGTACCGGAGGACTTCGTCGACTTCGCGATTGCAGTTTTGGATGACTTCTTCTGGAGGATCCTGTAGGCCGTCGGTTAGCAAGGAGGCTTGTCCCTGTGGATGGATGCACATATACTGACCCAGACGTCCCCTTTGGCAGTCATCATCGCATCCATGGTCCCTGTGCGTGGCAATCGCTTTATTGGGGAGGGTGGTATGGGGTGGCTACTGAACATTACCTTTGTCGATCGCAACGTCGAACGAGTCCGAATCAAATGAGAGAGCCCGGATGTCCATTTCATGCCCTGCAAGGCTTTCAATACGACCCGCTGCTCATATGGCGATGGCGTTCGTACATTCCATCTCGGACCGAGCCTCAGCATGTTTGCGCTTCATCTGCTCGACCACCACGCTGGAGTACTTAGAACGGACTATGAGGTGAGGCACGCGGGGTCACGACTTTGGGGACTGGCAAGAAACGCACGTCGGTGTTGACAATGTTTTCATAGCCATCGTCATACATCTGACACGCTGTTTGCAAATGCAAGAGACGACCCAGTAGCAATCGACGGACCTCTTCAGACAGCTTCGAGTTACCACACCCTAGCATTAGGATTCTCGCATTCTTGTCAGGTATGAGCTCTCTGAGGATGTCCGCTACATCTGCGTATGGTTTGAACCAATCGAACGATGTCTCGCCAGACTCTCTAGCACGCGATCAATGCACAGACCAACCTGCTCGAAAGTGCTGCTCACTGAGTGTATCTCTGGTCCCTGCTCACATGCACAAATTGTATTTTCGCAGCTGAACGCTCTGCGCTTACCAGTACTCCCTCGTGCCATACTCCTCATTCTTCTGCGGGAGAACGTCCGTGGACATGGCGAACAGCTGAAGGTGCACGACGCGGAGAAGAGCAGAGGTGCAGGCTCCGGAGCGCGCAGAGCGAGATAGCCGCAGCTCTGGGCTTCGGCCGATCGCACATCACATGGCGGGCCGGGCATATAATGCGGGGTAGCCGTGCGGGGCAGCCTGAGCTCGCGCGTCCCACCTCCAGAGCAACCATTCCCACCTGCTTACCTCTGCTTACAGCCCAATCCATTCAGTCGAACATGGTAAGTCTTCCGTGGCTGTGAGTGTGTTGGGAGCCCGCTGAGACTCGCTTGGACAGTCTGCATACCCCGCGTACGTGATGGGCGGCCTCTGCATCGTCGGAGGCATCACTGGCTTTGCGAGGACGCGCAGCATCCCGTCTTTGGTCGCAGGCGTTGGGTACGTGTTGCCTTTTCGCCAGGATCTAGGAATGTGTTGACAGTGCTGTCAGCGTGGGTGCACTGTACCTCTGGAGTGCGGACGGTATCCGTAGGGGCACGGCAAACAGCCTTGAGACCGCGCTGGGTACGTCCTCTCTTCGCATGTTTTTGTTAGCAGACCTTTTGACATGGCCCTCACAGGTGCATCTGCCATCCTGCTCCTGTCCTCCTTGCCGCGGGTCGCGAAGGGACCGATACCAGCCGTGCTCACCGCGACGTCCACAGCCACCGCGGTGTACTACGGGAGGAAGGTGTACGCCCTCCAGCAATGAGCCCGCCCGGCTTCCATGTGCGTTGTATCATGCGTTTGTATAACAGTGCTACGCTTCGTGTCTCGCTGCAATTGTAATACCCCTGCTCTGTCATGCTATCCAGCCCGCATGCGACGCATCTCGGCTTCACGCCGAGCGCTCCAGTTCAGGCCAGGCCATGCTGAGTAGGATCATCCGGGAAGCGGGAGGTCCCTCTCATCAGAGATGCAATGATGCAATGCATATGTGCGTCCGATGTAGCATTCGCGAACTCGACCCCAACGAACCCTCCAAGTAATGATCAATGACCGCGCAAGCCCCGTTGCACGTGATCCCATGAGCCTTTGTCCCAGTCGTCCGCGCGATGGAACCGCTCTCCCAACATCACCACACACTCAATTGGTGATAGCCAACACACCGATGTTCACATGTCCCTCAAAACAGAAACTTGACATTCTGGTACAGATTAAGCAGAGGGTTCTCTCCGTTCCGCAAGCGCGTCTTGTTCAGGCTCGCGTACGTCGACATGAACTCCGCATGCGTGTACACGCCCGACTTCATGTCACCGCCAGGTATGCCTGCCGCGGACGCGACGCCGTCGGGGGAGAGCCTCAGGTTCGTCGGGTGATACGACGAGAAGAAGTTTCCCCCCAGTGCGAGCGGGGACGCGCTCGTCGCGAGGGGCGAGGGGCCGAGCGGCGCCTCCGCTTCCGCGCGGGGCAGCGGCTGCGCGAGGATGTGCTCGTACATGTCGCGCAGGCGGTCAAAGTCGGTCGGGAAGAAGATGTCGAAGTAGCCCTGCTTGACGAGGAACGTCGTGCACGGCACGGTCGTGTTGCGGTAGCGCGTCTGCACGACGGGCGCGTTCACGCCTTCGATCGTGTCCGGCAGAGACGCGAAGTCGGAGAGGAGGAGGCGGTGGCGCGGGAAGTGGCGGCGGAGCGTGCGGAGGAGGCTGAGGAGGCGCGTGGGGATGTACTCGGGCGCGGAGAGGTTCGGCGCGAAGGGGAGGTTCGCGTAGAACGTGCGGAACGTGCGCGACGCCTTGAGCAGGCGCGGCAGCGGCGGCGGGTGCATGAGACGCCGGCGGAGTGCGAGGAACGCGGCGATGAGCGGGTCCGTCACGCGCGTGTAGTACGTACTGAAGTCGCCCTGGGCGTCGATCGTGACGAGCCCCTGGTACGGCTCGAGCGTGCGCAGGTCGTAGCGGATCATGTCGTGCGCGAAGTTGTCCTGGGCGCAACACTCACTGGCGGGACCTGCAGCGGATGGGGAGAGCACTCACGATGACCTCCATGGCGAGGAAGAAGCACGGCGCGGGCTCGCGCTTGGACCAGCGGAAGATGCTTTGATTGGTCACGTCAACGCAGGGGTGCTTGGTGCTCAGTTTCTCGCGTTGTAGGTGCGCGAGATTCTCGCTGATCTCGATGATTTTGTACTGCGTGCGGTCGTAGACTTCGGGGTAGCGATGCTGTATGTAGTCCAGAATGTCGAGGGCGAGCGTGCCGTTCCCCGCACCAATCTCGTAGATGATGAAATCTTCATACGGGAAGTACTTGAGCAGATATTCAGACACTAGACATTGGGCAATGGCTTGGCCGTACCAAGGCTAGAATTTACGTCAGACGCACGGTACTAGTGGTCGCAGGCGTACCTTGAACAGCTCCGTCGGCGTATGCCAGATCTGCCTCCCGGGTCCTTCACCATCCGGACCGTACTCGGCATACTTCTGCGCGACCCCCTCCTCGAACTCCAGGATGTTCCTCAGCTTGCCAAACTGCACAGGCTCCGTCGCCGTGAAGATGTCGGCCTGCTCGGAAAGTAGCCGTAGTGGGGGTTGTACAGCGAGTCCTCAATGAAGTCGCGTACGAGCATCTTGACGCGGCGGGGCGGCTCTTGCAGGACTCGAGGTCGTTCGCGGTGACACGTTTGTAGGTGGCATGCTCCGCGTCGGGGACATCCTGGAAAGAGATCTTGCTGTAATTGATCTTCTCGTCCGCGGTCTTGTCTGTCGCTTTGTGCTTCAATGTGCGAGTGGCCCGGGGAAGTGCGGGGAGTGTGCTACGACGACATACTTGCGCGAGACGCGTGCTGCTTGACGCGAGCATATACCTCGAGCACTGTGTAAACCTCAGGCCTGCTGCCACCAGCAACTTGTGACTGGCAGTGCAGAGAAAAATGAGGAGGGAGAGGAGAGGAGGGACGGGGAGGAGGGGTCGAGGAGACAGATGCCGTCCTACGATCACGTGCAAGATGCATTAGTACTGGCGCTCCAGGACCAGCAACTGCCAGTCGATCCTACCCAGATCCTATCGCGCCCCGAGCCTCGTTCTGCAAGTTGACTGGTCATTGTCTGAAAAGATTGGCATTTAACGCTGAAAGTTTTTGAAAAGGTGCCTTTGACATATCTGCGACTTCAGAGGAGGAGGGGCGTTAGTATGGAAGCGCTTCAGAGAGTCGTGCGGACATGGATTGCGTCCGAGCAAGAGGAGGAAGTCGACACGGCGGTGTCAGGTAAGCCTTGTGCTGTGCTTGTACGTTCCTATCTGAGAATGATTCTAGAAATCAGCAAAGGGAATGCAACACTACTGGATCTTGTCAAAGCTTTAGGGGAATACCTCACCTCCGAAGAAGATGAGCTGAGGACGAAGGGTACTTCGCACATACCACACTTCAAGCATGTATTCACTGCTCGTAATATCAGGTGTTGAGTTTCTCTCGCTTGTAATCAGCAAATGCCCACCTGAGAAGCTCCATCGACAATCGGGTGCGCATCCTTCACCCTGAGCGCACGACCTCTCGATTCTTACGCCCGCACTGTTTGCAAAGTCCGTGTGCTGGTGAGCTTCTACTGTGGCAAGCTGGAAGACACCGAGACTATCATTCCGGCGCTCAAAGGGCTCGTCTCTCTCACTGCGATGCCTGCCTTTGCATCTGCAGACGCGATCGAGGTTATGAATGCGTAGGTCGTGTGGTCGTGCAGCAGAGGAGGCAGCACTCAATGGCTCAAATAGGCTTTTCAAACATGTCCGGATGAATGCACTCGTTCAGTCTCAGCGGTTCATGGTATACAAGATTGTCGACACACTGATAGCTAAACACCGAGATGGTCGGTCAATTCGCTGACTTCGCCGTTAACGAGTCTTCATGCATCGTCTTACAGCACTCAAGAGCATGGGAAAGACTTTCTGTCTGGCTACATCTCACTGGCTGAAGGCGAGAAGGACCCTAGGAACCTCTGCATTGCCTTTGCCATCGATCGCGTCCTGTTGCTGGAGTTTGACATCACTGCTCACGTCGAGGTCTGCGACATGTACATCTCGGCTTGTTCCCCGCTGACATTGAACACAGGATATGTTCAACATCACGTTCTGCTACTTCCCAATCACCTTCAGACCACCTCCAGATGACCCGTACGGCATCACCACGGACGATCTCAAGAATGCACTCGGGTAGGCGTTCGATGAGTCTCCATCTGACCCACTCTTACATGGGAGTACACAGCGCATGTCTGAAAGCCACGCCGTTGTTAGGACCTCCGGCAATCCCTCTGTTTCTCGAGAAGCTCGCAGCAGGCAGCCCAGTCACGAAGGTCAGTCATCCTTACCCCCGCACTATGCAACACTGAGTGAGAATTGTTGCGCAGCGAGATACCCTCAAGGCTCTCGACAGCTGTCTCCCTGTCTATGGGGCGTCTACAGCGCGTACTCACGCACGAAAGCTGTGGAATTCTCTGAAACTAGAGGCAAGATTGGCTTTGTTGCCAATGATGTTAGATGCTCATCAATGGGCAGATCTTCCAACCAACCGATAGCGTAACAGAACAAGCCGCCCTTCATACGACTCAAGTACTTATCCGGACGATCTACTCTGCGCAAGGGAACGAAGATCAGTCAAGCAAGACATACAAGGCTTAGCGAAGGAGCTTGCGAGGAATGCATTCAGATCCTGCGTGAGCCGGAGAAGAGCCAGGCGAAGCCTGCCAATAAGGTCATGTGTGCATTCATGGCGACTACGCGTACGATCCACTCCTCTCTAGATTGTTTACCAACACTGAGAGACTGTTGATCTCAGCCTCCGTCGCGCGCTTCACACTGGCACAGGTAACGCCGCACCTCGTCAAGCTCTTCCTCAACCCAGACGAGCTCCCGAACCGTTCGCCTACTCTCCGGCTGCTCGCCGACGTCATAGTAGCCGCCCGGGACTCGATGCCGAAGGATCCGGAGATCCTCCCTGCGGAGGAAGACATCCCGCTCGCGCCGTATAAGGACGAGGTCCTAGGTGTGCTCACTGTCGGTTTGAACGCCGGGTCATCAGCACAGCCAGCCCTCGATGGCTTGAAGGCCTTGGTAACAACCCGAGGGTTGTTAGCGGATGAAGAGCTCGGTTTTGTTGTTCACAAGGTCAACGAGCTGCTCCAGGACGGGCAGGAAGAGAATGAAGATATCAGGTGCGTTCTGTGTGCTGTTGAATAGTCACGACGACGTCCACTGACAAGGCGACTGTATCAGCGACTCCGCTCTCGATTTGTTGACGACCATCTCAGTATCCGCGCCCCGCCATGTCTCTGAGACGACGTTACCTCTCCTCTTCAGCTCTTTGCCGACCGCGCACCTGCACGCGACGCCCAGGCCGAGCGACTCAAGTACTGGCGCACACTCGCCTCCCTTACCAAGCTCTGCAAGCAGCCCGACCTCTTCGAGACCCTTGTCGTCCGGCTCCTCACCAAGCTCGACCTCATCTGCGTCCCGTCCCCACCGCCATCCAGGATGACTCAGACACGGACAGAGAGCCGAACGCGGCGTATGCTCACTCGATCCTGCGTACAATTGTTGACGTGTTAGATGCGAAGGTTGAGCTGGGCCATGCGGATGTGATCAAGTACATCGACAGGCTGGTGCCGCGGTTGTACAACTTGTTCATCTACTCCGCTCTGATGTCGAACGGAACGTACTTGGTCGCGACTGACCCGCGCCTTGTGTCTGTCGCGGCGCAGGTCATCACGCTAGTCGTACAGACGTTATCTGCCCAGTACGTTTCGGAGAAGCTTATTGAATGCTGATGTACTGATGTTGCTGAAGGCGACAGGAGACGTTTATCGTGGCATTGTTTGCGGCGTACGTACAAGGCGATGTCAAGCAGCTTGCCGAAGGACATCAGAAGGTACCTTCGGACAAGAGGTTTGACCCATTCGATGTAAACGGTTCTCGTTGCATTGCTGCATCCGACTCCTATTCAACTGCATCATATGTAGGTAGAAGCGTCGCCCTTGCAGAAGAATATGCTCGCCCTCTTCGCTGCGGCCGTAGTCGCACTTCACAAGGAGGTTAGGCAACGATACACTCACGGTGGCCATTCATTTGCTGAATTTGATGCATAGGTGGCACTGCCAGTCCCGGATGAAGCGGCTTTCCTAGACATGCTGCTCCGCTGGGCTGTCACTATTGCGGATAATGTCCTGCAACGAGACGCAGCAGTACATGTGACATGTTCCATCGTCAACAAACGGACGGACGGTACGCAGCTGAGACGTACCTTCTGTTGTCCCTATTCACCATCCACCAGGCCTGTCTACCTTCCTCCGGGAGAAGCTCAACATTTTCTGGACAAGTCAAATAGCAAGTAACGCCCATCCACCAGAGAAGCGTCGCGAAGCCATCTCGACATGGTCATGGATGACGAAGGCCCTCCTGGTCAGAGGGGATCCTCGTGCTGCGGATCAGGTGGACCGGCTCTTTCAGTTATTTGGAGACAATGAAATCAGCTGGGACGCCGCGCGGACGATCGGCGGTGTGGTCGCCACTGACAGAATCCTCACGAAGAAACATCATAGCGTCATCAAGTTCCTCTATGCACAGAAGTATTGCAACACGGTCTTACCTAGGATCATTGAGGGTGCGAAGTCATCCGAAGGTACGTATCAACAAGCACAACCGCGCTGCGAGACTCAAATTGATACATTCGCATCATAGACTCCAGGCAGCAGAATGCATACCTTGTAGCTCTCACGTCTATGATCAAGTCTGTGCCCAAGACGGTATACGCGCACCAGATGCCAACGGTGTGTCTGACCTTGTTCTACGCACTACGACCGCTCACATGAATCTATCAAACCCGATAGCTGATGCCTCTCCTCCTCCGTGGACTCGATCTCCCTGACTTCGAAATCCGGGCCAGCGTGATCGACACGCTTCTCGCGACTGCCGAGAGTAGCTCATCGTCATCGAAGACGACGGAGAACAACATCATCGCGGAGCACGCCTCTAGCCTAGTGTCGACGATGCTCAGAAATAGCATGGTCAAGGACATGCCTTCCGTGGTACGTGCGAGTTCTACCGTGTACAGGGCGTGCGTCCTCAACCTCATTGCAGCGTGTAAGGATCGCCGCTTTGCGATTCCTCGGGGTCCTTCCAAGTGCTGTCCGGTATGATGTCCTACACCCACAGAAGGCCATGGTGATCCGTGAACTTGGGAGGGTGCTAGATGACCCGAAAAAGGCGGTTCGTAAGGAGGCAGTGGAGGCAAGGTGAGCGCTTTAGCTTGAGGACGGCTAACCCGTCATACTGAGCGGCTGCCATTAGGACCAATTGGTTCAAGTTCAATGGCTAAGATGAATTTTGAACATACGAAAGGAGCTTGTTATCAACACGGTAGCCAAACAACATCTGTATCGATAAAACATGCCAACGGCAGTTTTGCAATGTAGCATTTATACGCTTTCCTTCAGTGGTACTGCATACTATTAAATTAATATCAACGAGCATTGCGACTTTCGGACCGATGCCAGTACTCTGACAATGACCAAACGACGGGGTGTCAGGTTTCAACGGGATATATAACTCGATTGGCCCTGCGATGGAGGTATCTCTATCCTTCGATGATATCTGCCGGCTTGGCCCGGGGTGCAGGATGGCCGCTGGTAAAACACGATGCACAAGGCGTTGAGTACCATCATTGTTCCAACAGGGATGCACGAGAGATTCCCTCTTCGCACCATACGTTTCATCTGGAAGTGATGCGTCAGACTCATGAGTCACAGTACTTGGGTGCGCGTCGCGCGACGCGTGTTTTCACGTGACCGCGACCAGACCCGCACAGTGACTCGGATACAGCGTGGATCAGTAGACCAGTTCTGCTGGTAGGTGTGGAACGTCTCGAGTATCACACATTTCGATAGCCAATGAACTCGATTGAACGACAACCATACAATGACGACACTCGCTGATCAAATGCTCCGACTTCAAAGCTTCACCCAACAAAAACACTACCACGGCGAACCACGCGTCACCGCTAGGAATCACTTGGAGTTGCCGGACGACTTGTGCGTGACTTCGCCGCTGGGCGAGGTGTACTTGGAATCCCCTTTCCCGTTGTCGTAGTACGTAGATCCGTTGGGGTTCTTGTAGTAGTAGCCCCCGTCTCTGGTACATTGACTGCAGTAAGTACTACGAACGAATGGTGCAACTATTCAGCTCACTGGTTCGAGTAATGATATCCAGTGTTCCCATTGCCGTAGTCACGGCTGCAGTAATGGTTGCCCTACGTCGTCAAGAAACGGGAACCATGGTCAGCCAGGCGCATGTCGGAGAGGTCAAAGGTGAGGAGCACCTGGCTGTTCGTGCCGCTGCCGGTGTAGCTGTAATCGTTGGGCATGTTGAGAACGATGCAGAATCCAGAGGCTCGCGAGAGTGTTCTGCCCGGACGAGGATGTGGTCCAGGACAAAGAGTGACAATATGACGAGCTCGCATTTAAGCAGCTCCGAGTCCCCCGACCCTAGATCCACGATCCCGATGTTCTCAGTGGCATAGACCGGCCTGGCAGAATCCAGTTAGTGTAAATTATTGTCTTGGCTGACTTCTCCTGAACGCGTTCCGCCCCATGTAGCGTTTGCTAGTTTATTGCAGATACGCCCTTGGACACTAGTACTTACATCATTAGACTGCATGTCCTGAGCTGCGCCAGTAGACAGCGATGCATAACAAGTCGACGTGACGCGCAATCATCCGACAACTTGGATATGAACGGCCAGCTCTGGAATGACTCGAGATGTTGCGTTATGAGCCTCACCATGTGCGCCGTTGTAGTTGGTATCATTCCAAATCATACAGGGTTCACTACAACAGTAGGATGTGCGACGAGAGCTGTAGCGATCGTGGATATAACGTTAAGTGCCAAAGAACGACTGATGAGATGCAATTAGTAGATCAACCCGCTGTGCGTACGCAATGCACATCCTCCACGACGAAATCTAAGCAATGCTATCGTAAAGGTACGATGCCGAAGTGAAAGAAACGCGTGCAAACACTCTACCAATCCCGTCTACGCTGCCGCAGCCATGATCTGCTGCGTCTTCAGGTTCGCCTCAGCAAGGACCTTTTCGAACGCCTGGAGGTGCTCTTGCACGAACTTCCTCCCGTCCACTCTCCGATATGACCGGGGCGTGTCTGCGTTGGGCACACCAACCTCCACACCAGACTCCCACTGCTCGATCTTCACTCGGCTACGTTCCGCACTGTCCCACTCTGTCCGCCACTCTGTGAGTTTGTTCTTCAGCGCGCGGATCTTCCGACCCGCGTCCGTCGTGGCAGCGGCGTTCACTTGTGTGTGTTCGGAAATGACAGCGAGAGACGATACAGCAGTGGTTGTGAAGGTTCGGAGGTAGGCGAGATGCGATATTGTATTTGCGGGGGTAGGAACGCCGGTCAGTGGAGGAGGGGGAGGGAATGTCGCCTTGACCGGTGTTGTCGAATACGCCTCGTCCTCGTCCTCCTCTTCGGTGTCTCCTAGCTGGTCCCGGTCAGGGTCGACCTCCCAGTCATGAGCAGACGTAGAACTCGTGAAGGATTCTTCATTCACGGGGTCGAGGTCCCGCCGTGGCTCCGGAGCCGGTGGTGGTTCGTCGATCACCTTCTCCAACACGTCCAGTTGCCCAAGCACGTCAGTGCCATTCACCTCTCCAGCAATCTTCCTAAACTCCCGCTCGTACTCTAGCAGCTCCCGCACCTGCCCCTCCCGATCCCGAGAGGTGTCGTTGATACGGCGAATCATATCGGATGCGAGGCTCTCGAGGTTAGCGTGTCCGTGGTCGGCGTCGAGGCGACGAAGGTGCGAGAGGAACTTGTCCGTGTACTCCAGATCCTGCGCAAGGATCGCCATAGGATCTTGTTCGGGCTGTCGCCTTTGTCGCGGTGAAGTAGGGCTCGAGCTTGTGCTCGTTAACGCAGGATCGACGTCCGCCGGCTCCGCCTCCGCGAACTGTGGTGCTGCCTGCTCTGCCACCTCCTTCTCTGCCTCAGGAGCGAGCTCGTCCTGCAGAGATTGCCCCGTCCCGTCGATTTCGTGAGCACCTTCTGGTGGCTCGTCTATGCCCTCCGCCCCTTCGTCGTACTCTATGCCAAACTCCTCCGCAAGAAGCTTCGACCCCGCGCTAGGCTCGGGCATCAACGCCACTGCCAACTCGTGCGCGAGCGAATGCCTCCCAGTAGCTCCATCATCCCCAAGCGCATCGGCAAGGCTCGCCCCAGCCCGTAGTGAGGTAGACGATTTCCGCGCGTTGAGACTTAGGCTTTGTCGGGATGGCGACTTGCGCGGCGTGGACGACCCAGCCGAGAGGAATCGAGAGCTCGTTTCGCCGTAGCTGTTATCATGGTCTAATGAGGGCGGCATCCAAAACCTCAGCGATGTATCTGCGAGAAAGTCGACGGTCGCTGGCGCAAGTTACTGAGGGGAAAGATTGGGGAAAGGTCACTGTTGTCGTGGGCGTCGTGGTAGTAACTCTGCGCCTGCCAAATGAGGTAGTAGAGGAATATCACGTGGGTTGTGGCTGAAACAGATCGCTCTTCTTAAATCCCGATCTGGAGGTTACTAACTTCAACCTCCGAGTCACCGACCTGGACGCGGGATGCAACAAATCTCAACCACAACTTGCCATACAGTATAAGTATTACCGGTATAAAATTGAAGACGCGAAATACCTAACTATGCTAAGTTACATTGCAGGTAAAGTCCATGAGCGGTCGTAACACATTCAATGCCTCATTTACTACGGAGACTCGCAGACATTGGCCCTACTTACTATCGCTGCTACGGCCGAAGAAAAAGACTACAATTACGATAAAACGGACAGATCAATCTCTCCGTCAAGTATCCCTGCAAGCGCGCCCTCGAAGTCCATCACCTGCATCATCTGCCGCACGTCAGGCTGCGTCCTCAGGAGCGCCTTAATGGGCTCGCGCGCGCGTACCACGGGTTTCCACTTCGAGCTGGATGGCTCCCGCTGCCAGTCGATGGCATCGTCGAAGGAGATTCGCTTGGCTACAGGGCACGCAGGCATGAGGTATTGCGCGATCATCTTGTGTTGCAGAGGCAGGTTAAGCCTCCAAATGGCGTTGACGAAACGCAGGTTTAAGCCTGTCAGCCTCGAGGTGCGGCCTAGAGCGCAAATGTCTCGGACGAGCTGCAGGGAAGGATCATGGATCAGTAGAGCGAGTGTATGCACTAGCGGCGCGCTCACCTGCTCGAGAGGCGTGCTGTAGGTAAGCAAATCGAAACAGATCGACAGAGTGGCCACAGTGGGCGCGTATTGGTGCACAGGGTAATGATAGAAAACCCACGCCGGTATCTCTAGCTCCCGAAGCTGCGAGTGCTCAAGAGGCAACAGAAGCCGATCGTCCGTGCTGACGCTCGGGCTGAACCAGTCGCAGATGTCTACGACGCTCAGACACGAGACGGCACCTCCGGGGAATAACACGGGAAGAAGATTGAGCGGACAGCGTAGGGTTTTCAGCCTGGGCAGAGAGATCCTGGATGGAGCTGCGTGCGGCGAGGGCCTCTCATCTCCATCCAGTGTGCTCACGAGCGACAAATCCGAGATCGTACCCGCTCCAGCGAGGAAACCAAAGAGGACAGCGGAATCGTGGGGATCAAAGGAAATGTCAAGTTGCTCCAGTCGGCATTCGGACATGCCCTGCAGGATGGCGCGAGCCAGTGGCCACTCCGTCGCTTTCAAAGACCGGATATAGGATCCTTGGATCATGGACGACAGCGCCGCAACGTACGGGTCCACGCCATCAAGGACAAACGCGTCGAAGTGCTCGAGCTTCATCGAGTAGTGCAACGGCTTGCAGTGCCCCGTTAGCGGCGCGAAGGAGCAGTGCCTGATGGATAGGCTGCGGAGATGCCCTAGGGATTTCATCGCTACGAAGAACTCGCATGACACGACTGTCTGCACGAGTGTCAGACTGCGCAGGGTCGGGAAGTAGGTGAGGATTTGGGCATGTCGCCACGAAGGGGACTCGATTGTGGCGGGGTGGCGCCCGCCCTCTGCGGACGTGCAGCCGTGAAGTTCGAGTTCCCTGACCATGGCGGCTAATTCGACAGCTGCCTTGTCTCCCCGCGCGAGTTGCTTCAGCCATGCCGTACGCGCCCCGTGTGTCCGCTTTAACTCCTTGGACGGCGGGCTCGCGATTGTCAAGCGTGCGAAGAGCTTTGGCGTGACGAGATTGGCGAAGAGTCGGCAGACAAGGTTGAGATTGGAGAGGACTGTCTTATACCCTACAGACGATCCATCATCCACCTCGTTGAGGATCTCGTCCACGATCAGCATGTAGACTTCGATGGGCAGGGATGCTAGATGCCTCTGGCCATCGACCCGGACTGGACCTGGAAGTGCGGCGACGGTGTCTTATCACCAGCTCGCCGTTGACAGGCACCAAAACACTCACTGCGTGAAGTGCGAACTGCCATGGGGACAACGGGAGACGTTTGGAGGATGCCAGTGGAGGGAATGCGAAGGTTCTGGGGACAAGCTCAGCATCGTTAGCGGCGGCAAGACTTTATGAGGTCGGGCGGGCGCGTAACGGATTCTCAGCGCGTTGCGCTGTCTTACGCCGGCGCCTCGATGCGTTCTCCATAGTGCGCGCGTTTACCGCGGAACGCGACACAGGAGAGTACATATGGCATGGCTGTCCGGGATCCGGGCGTCACTGGCAATTGGCATCGCCCCTTCTCTAGGTTCCCGATTGACGCTAGGCAAGCGCTACCTCATCTGGGCTTCCGATAATTACACCGCGTCTCCACGGTCCCGTACGCCTCTGTCTCTCTACCGGCGGCACTCGACGCAAAATAGCTTCTTCCCGCCGTCGCGCCTGTACTGTGTGGTCGTGGCGCGAGGCGCCGTCCGGTGAGAGTTCATTTCTGGGACGAGACGAGTATCACGGTGATTGTTGGGCGGCCATTGGCTGTTGTGCCTCAGTCGCTGTAATGGAGTACTGCGTCTCATCGGCGCTCCGCGAGAAATATCCGTCCCTATGCCATCTCTTGGCAGGCCTAATGCGCTCTGGCAGAGGGCCTATAATTGTCGCTGGGAGCGCCTCATGACGCCGCCACCAGCACAAGGTGAGCATCCCGGTGTCCATAGAATAGCCTCAACCATTCAGAATGTCATCAAGCTACTCGCAGAACCATGCAAGTCTAACGGGAATATCTATTCGGAACTGCGTAGGCGGTCTATTATCTATTGTATCTAGTGGCCACCGCAAGTCTAGCGCGGGTCCTCTAGGATGTGGCACAGCGATCAGTTGCCGGATATATGGGTGCAATCTACTCTATCTATGATGGGATCCGTCAGGGGTCCATGAAACCGTGGTCTGAAAGAATGGTGTGATAATGACTAGGAAGGGAGGGATGTAGCTTGGGCATGTTGATTGCTGCACCAGCTCGATATCAGGCAGGCCCGATACTTCTAGTAATGTTAGCGAAGGGAACAAGACACGGATACAGTCGCAAAACTCGGACATGGAAGGTGGAATGGTCTTCCTGCTACCGATGTCCAGTCGTCGCAGGGGATGACGGCGAACCGCGGTGCACGGGCGCCCATTAGCGTTACTCGGTGTACGGGCAAGGGGCGCGGCACCCGGCAATCCATCGGCGCTCTGAGGAATGTGGACCGGCAGCGCCAGGCTCTGTAGCGCGGGGCAAGATCTTGCGAACCACGCGCACGCCGCGGGCGTCATCCCGTAATCTCGTGGCAGCCCACAGACGTCCTGGACTGCGCCGACAGCTAAGTGCTCCAAGTTCGGCCACCACGTAGCGAGATCTTTGGCGTCTTGATCATTCAGACCTGGCGTCACGGCAACCTGTACGTCGAAACGCTGAAGCCCGGCGAGACGCGCCAGTGGACGCAGCGTAGCGCGGTCGATTATGTCGACGTCGTCGAAACATTCTAGCGAGAGGGACCGGAGGTTCTCCGGGATTTGTGCGAACACTTGGCGGAGCGGGCTTGAGGGCGCGTCAGCCGTCCACTGCACGTCAAAATGGAATGTCTCCAGGGTGCGGGATGGGATAAGTTGCAAGAGGGCCGAGGCGAGGGCGGGCTTCGCCTGGAGTGTCAAATCTCGTAACAAAGGAAAGATCTCCGCCTCCATCGTGGGCGAGGTAGTAAGGCCCTCCAACAGTTCTCGCGCGTCTAGGTGCCGCGCGTCTACTGTCAGCCCGCGGAGAGCTATGAACGTCGTGGCAATCTTGCAGAATATCTCCATGGAGAGTGATATCCCGACACGCAGGTCTAGCGTGGCGAGGGAGGTGTACGTAGCGACACTGCGAAGGAGTTGTGGAGATGTCGTCCCTCGGACCCGTAGAATCTCCACGCGCGCCGACGCGTCGTGGAGCTCCTCGAGGTATCTCTCGAGCGCACTACTTGAGCATCCTTTCCGTCGGCTGAACCCGAGATGAATGTCAACCTCGCGCACGTTGGAGGAGACACCCCAAAAGCCGGCCGTCTGGCAACCACCGTCGCGGAAGCGAATCGAAGCGAGCTTGGGCAAGGAAAGGAAGCCGCGCAATGTCGAGGGTATCCTCACGGCCTCCGTCTGCCTGATGCTTCGGACACGATGCGCATACGCATGAAATCGTGCCAGTGCCCTGGACTCTAATTCATTCCTCCCTGGAATGTCCTGTAGAGCAATTAGAACAAATTCTACGTTCTGCAGAAGAATTTCACATCCAGAGTCCACTTTCCACCGTGCATGAGGCGTCAAAGGTAGGCGGGGGTTGTGATATGCAGCAGAGCATATTCCAGGCGCCGTCCACCCGCAGCACGCTACCCCAGTGTGCGCTTGCTAGTAGCCTGACTAGCCTAGGTTTCAGTACACTCCCTGGGCCTCGACATGGCCCTGTGACGCGCGGGCAGTGCGCGACAACCGCAGGTCGCCAGGTGATCCATCGATGCGAATATTCTACTGCGGAGGTAAGCTATTCACTCACCGCATGAGGTAACAACCGTACGAGAGGCGTTATGCCGTCCAGTCGGACCCAAAGCCTGTCCAGCGCTGGATCAGACCAAGCTCTGCAGCATCGCGCGACTTGGCACAGCGACGAGCGGTATTCTTGCTCCGTCCAGGCGGAACAAGCTTCGAGGATGGCCTGAAATATCTCGTCTATGAGGAGAGCGGTGTGCATGATGGGTACACAAGTCACTTGCAGAGAAACAATGCGAACGCGAGATTGGACGGTGAGTCCGGCGAGGGCGAGTACTTATCTGCCACGCCGAGGTGGTCGGGTGTAGAGTACTTTTGACTGTGTGCGGCGCTCAGCCGAGTAATTTTTGCTGTTACAGGTTGGTCGCGCCGACTCCGACATGGCGGTGGCACTGCAGATTTTGAGCAGCGCTGAAACTGATTGGCTGGCGTTTATAGCCGCCTCGCCAGGGCGGAGACCGCGCACTCGTAAAGGAGGAGCTTTGGGGAACGTTCGTTCATGATTCTCACTCATACAGGATCAGAAGGCAGCACAACGACCGTGGCTCAAGCTCAAGTCCACCTTGCATAATACAGTCATGATCATATCGATTGCATACGGAAGCACGGTCGCATGGTAGTGATACGGTACATGAACGCAAGACAATCTACAACGTTGCTCCCGTTTAGACGGCGGGAGGCTTGGTGCCCGGCTGGAATGTGTACGTCAGGCCGCACTTGCCGCAGTACTGACGGTCGTTGTGGAAGGCCATGAAGATACCGGCGCCGCACTCAGCAGAGGGGCACTCGCGACGGAGACGCTTGATCTTGCCGTCGGACTCCACCTTGTAGTACTTCAGGATGGACATCTTGACCTTCTTGGGCTTGTGCTTGATCTTCTTGGGGGTCTACAGACAGCGATCGTCAGAACGGGCAGTCAGGCGTGGTCATGAGAACGGTGCTCACGTTGTAGGTCTTTTTCTTGCGCTTCTTGGCACCACCACGCAGACGAAGCACCAAGTGGAGGGTGGACTCCTTCTGGATGTTGTAGTCACTAAGGGTGCGACCATCCTCCAGCTGCTTGCCGGCGAAGATCAGACGCTGCTGGTCAGGGGGGATGCTGAAGGCAGCAAGTCAACACATGCTTTGCGGTCATGAAAGCAGTGTACTCACCCCTCCTTGTCCTGGATCTTGGCTTTTACATTGTCGATGGTGTCCGAGGACTCCACCTCGAGGGTGATGGTCTTGCCCGTGAGGCTGCACAACCCGCCCGTCAGGACACGCAGACTTCATGCGACAACACAAAGCGACGTACGTCTTTACGAAAATCTGCATTGTGACGGACGCTTCTGTCTGTCCAACGAGCTGAACGATGGAGTCGTCGACGAAGCGAAAACCGACTATAGGTGAGCGAGCAAGCGCGCGAGTCTTTATATATGCCCGCACGCCGAGGCTTAGTCAGCGAGAAGAGGACTGTTGATGGTCCGTGCGCAGATTGCAAACAAGGTTTGAGATTGCATAAGATCGGGGTAAGATCTGGCAAATGCCGAGGCATGCCCGAAGGCGCGTCGCGCGTGACACGCGTCCGACCGACGCGTCTCGACTCTCGACCGCGGTTCACTCTACCGCACTGGCCGTTCAACCCACGCGAGTATTATCACCACTATCCACTCAAATCATAGATATGGACTCGGACGAAGATGTTCAGATGGAAACCATGGAGCAGACGCCTTTGACGGCGGCGAGCAAAGGAAAGGGAAAGGCAGTGCCACAGGCACGGACGAACAGTATGACAAGGACAACCTACCCTGGTTAGCATGCGGTCGCGTCAACTACTGAGTCACTTAACTAGCATTACAGGGTGGAGAAATACAGACCAGTAACGTTGGATGATGTGGTGTCGCACAAGGATATCATCGGCACGAGTAAGCCTTCCTGGTTAACCGCGTGTGCCCAACTACTAAGACGCGTTAGTCGAGAAGTTCATAGAGGCTAACCGCCTGCCACACCTGCTCTTCTATGGGCCTCCTGGTACTGGAAAGACATCGACTGTCCTAGCAGTCGCACGCCGGATATACGGAAAGGACTACCGCAAGCAGATCCTCGAGGTACGTGGCCCCTCTGCGTGGTGTGTCGTGGCCTGCGCAAACTCACAACGCAACAGTTGAACGCTTCCGACGACCGTGGTATTGACGTCGTGCGAGAACAAATCAAGAACTTCGCGGAGACACGCACACTATTCTCAAGGGCTTCAAGCTTATTATCCTGGACGAAGCTGACATGATGACAACTGCTGCTCAAGCTGCCCTGCGGCGTGTCATTGAGCAGTACACAAAGAATGTCCGATTCTGCATTATCTGCAACTACGTGAACAAAATCATTCCCGCTATCCAGAGTCGTTGCACTCGTTTCCGTTTCTCGCCACTACCAATCACAGAGGTCGAACGGCGACTGACCGGTGTCATTGAAACGAAGGGTAAGTAGTCCTTTTTATTTTTCTGAGATGGCACATATATTGACTGCCCGACAGGGTGAACTTGACGGAAGACGGCAAAAAGCATTGCTGAAGCTCTCAAAGGAGATATGCGACGCGCTCTCAACGTGCTTCAGGCATGTCACGCGGCTTACGATGTAATCGGAGAAACAGAGATCTACGACTGCACCGGCAGCCCGCAGCCAGCAGACATAGAGACAGTGGTTAACTCCATGCTGTCCGATGATTCACGACGTCGTACAAAAGCGAGTATGCTTGATAGTGAATGCACTACTTACCGGGACTGACCTTCCTTGCAGTGATCTCTGCGCTGAAAGTCGAGCGAGGCCTCGCGCTTCCGATCTCATCAATGGGGCGTATGAGTACATTGAGACAATCGAGTTCAAGCCGCATGCGCGGATATATTTGCTCGACTTCCTTGCGACTACCGAGTAAGTCATGTATGCAAGATGGGAGAAACGTTAGCAAAGTTGACAGTTATACAACAGGCATAGGCTGTCAACAGGTGCTAGCGAGAAGATCCAGCTCACCGCGTTGCTGGGTGCATTCAAGAATGCAGTGGAATTGTCAGGCAAATCGTCATGACAATGCTGTCGGTTGGTGATTCCTGGCAATGGCATCCATTATGGTACTTTCTATAGCCTTCACCTATTGTATTTCCGGTGTACACCACGACACTGATCTGCTCCTGGTCCTCCTGCCTGCTATCCAAGGCGCGTGTGTGGCTGATGGGAAACTGAATCACGTGGTACGCGTCAATGACACGCCTCCACTCACATTTGAGGCCCACTGCAGCGCTGTTGTGCACTTCCCTGCCGCTCGTCTGTACGGACCCATACAAGTCTCATAGCTTCTCTGTACATTATCTGCTTGGCTGGCTACCAAAAGCTCCAGAATCTTGTACTCGAACAGACCCTAACAGTCAGCCAAGCGACGACATGGCCTTCCCTATTCCCGCCCACCTACCTCGAGGCAAGGACCCCCAAGATGTCTCCACGAAGATCCTCACGAAGATATCTGAAACTGATACAAAGTCTTTGAACGCCTCTCTGGCGTCCTCTTGGATTGCGGAGCTTGACGAGACCATTGCCCAAACGAAGGTGCGCCTCTGAGCAAGGCGGTGGTAGAACCACTCGCAGACTCACGTAGCAGTGCGTACCTCTTAGACGCGATCCATGAGCGTATATCGAACGATCTGCCCTTCTTCAATGAGCAGCTGTCAAGCGCGAAGTCAATCCAGGAGCGGTTACATACGCTGACGGATAATGTCGATGCATTGGATGGTCGCTTGTCGGATTCGGAGGTGTGTTCTGTGACCTGCGTTACTAGCAACTGGACATTGACTGGCTTGTTTTGAAGACTGGTATTGTTCCCACTCTCCTTGCGACCTTGACACGGCATGCGCAGCTCGCACAAGAGGCTTGGACGCTTCGGTGAAGCGTCAGAACCTAATTCACCTGTTCGGTTTGAAGCGGAAGTATGACAACCTCACGACACTGGTGCATGAAGGCAAGCTACCGGAATCAGTGGCAACATCCTCTGCTCTCGAGCCTGAGCTGCAGGTTCGCCAGAGCCGCTGGCACGGAGTGCGGTTATGGGTGAGCTCCGGGTATGTTCCTTGCTGTCCAGCAGAGTTGTGAAGTGTGTTGACACCTTGAACAGCGCAGTTTCAATGCTACCAAAGCGCGGATCGAGGACAGCTTAATGATGCCTACAGTCGAAGCGTTATGGTGTCATCGTCTGAAATACTTGTCCGACCTTCTGTGCAAGGCACGTCGAGCAATCTTATTCTTCGACGCGCTTGACTCATGACCTGCCGTGACAGTGCGACAATCGGAGACGACCTTGTCTTTGGCATCAGTTCTATCGTCCCTATCAGCCGCCTCCCTCGCCGAGCGTTTGAACCATCTTCGCCGCGACCTCACACAACACTACGTCGAATACATCGCGAAGCAGCCTGCCAGCGTTGAGGTGACATCTGTGGACACTATCGCAGGCGCTGCCGAGTACAGGCTGACGCTCTTCCCTTCTCCGCCGGATAGCCAGGACCTGAGCGCACGTCTAGATGGCTTCTCGGCTGTATTGACCTTCCTGAACGACCGCCTATTCCCTCACTTGCCGCAGCGGAGCGGAAGTCTTTCGCGCTCTCCTATGCAGACCCGTTCGAGCGGCTGTGCTCAATCACCTTCTCATTCCGTCTCTGCCATCTTCGCTCGATGGGCTGCCGCATTTCCTCGATTTCTCACTCGGGCGCAACAGTTCGAACGGGACTACCTGAGCTCAATGCTAGGTGACGATGGAGGCGAACAGAGATCAGAAGCTGGGCTAGTGGCGTCGGGCTGCACTACGAGCGAAGCGGCGCATGCAGCTGCTGGAAGCTGTGAGGCTCATCGTCATGAGCCCGGAGGACGAGCGACGTATGATCTCCGTAGACGTCGAGGTTAAGCCCGAGTTCGAAGAAGGAAGCCTTGCACCGTCAACTGCAGAGCCTCAACCCGAACGGGTGGAGGATAGCAACGACGACACAGCTTGGGATTTCGATGATGAACAGCCGACGGACACCACTGAGAGCAAAGAGGACGATGCCACGGCTGACGAGGATGGGTGGGGCTTTGATGACGAGGGGAGCGCTGAGCCTCAGCCAGAGCAAAGCACGTCGGAGCCCGTACCACCAGAAGAGGATCCTGGAGATGCTTGGGGCTGGAATGATGACGATGCGTCGGATACGCTCAATGGCGAGGAGTCTTACGAGGACGATCCATGGGCCGATGGATGGGACGACAAGGAGAGCAAAGAAAAGTCAAAGGCGCCTGCAAAAATGCCGAAGCCGGCAAAGGGACTCGCGAAGCTGTCGTCGAAGGGCAAGAGTGCCAATCACAAGACGGACGAGCCGCCGTTACAGTCGCCCATACCACTCGCGCCCCCTCCGCCTACGCCACTAGTGACGTCCATACCGAAACAAATGGCGACCCCGCAGGTTTTGAAGGAGACGTATATGGTGTCTGGACGCATGAAAGAACTTATCAAGCATGTCGAAAGCGTCCTTGAAGAAGGCGCCGAGCTAGTCTCTTCAGGGCTTTTTGGACCTCATCAGACTTCGACATCACAACTAGGATCGGTGATACTGCAGGCCGCGCCGTTGACGTTGGATGTGTTCCGCGCGGTGTATCCTGTCACATTCTCTGCGATACTGCAAAACTCGCCGAAACAAGCGATGCGCTTCTCCAATGATTGTCTGTACCTCAGTACAGAAGTGCAGCAGGGTCTGAAGGGTTCTGCTACCGCTGTATCCGGGAAGCTCCAAGAAGACGGCGAGCGGCTAAAGATACTCGGCGAGAGCTGGTATTCAGATACTATTGTAAGTTACCTCTGTTATGTCGCCTGGAGTATCGCTCATGCGAATGGGTCAGGATCGGCAATGTCAATTGATCCATGAACTTCTCGACAAAGCAGCAGGCTTTGTTGAGACCACTAACCAGGACCGCTTCGACGAATGCGAGAACGCAGTCAACCAAATACTGCAGCGCATACGTCGTCTAGCACAGGAGTGGAAGGTAGGTTCAGGTCTCGATGCGGTGGCATAAGCATCTGATTTACTGTGGACCCGACAGCGCGTCTTGAACAAAAGCAAGTACTATGAAGCGCTTGGCTTCGTGGTGGACGCGGCGCTATCACGCATGCTGGCGGACATTCTTGCTCTGCCCGACATTACTGCCGAGGAGTCAAATAGACTCAGCGAACTATGTCGTATCTTCAATGCGCTGGAAGGCCTATTTGTAGAAGACCCGTCTCAGGTAGGTCGTATCGGCTACGTGCTGTACGCATTTCGCTGATCTGTCTACCCCAGCCATCATTCGTCGTCTCGTACGTCCCATCTTGGCTCAAGTTTTCTTACTTGTCGGAGCTTCTCGTAAGTGTGCGCCCTTCGGGAGCATTGCTCGACCACTGAACAATGTTCTTGTTCACAATACAGGAAGCGTCCATGGCGGACATCTCGTATCTCTTTGAAGAGGGCGCGCTGGTGGATTTTGAGATCGACGAGTTGGTGAAACTGGTACGCGCCCTTTTCGCAGACACTTCTTTGCGGGCGAACACCATCAACAAGTTCCTCGGCGGTCACCCATCGTCTTCATGAGCAGTCTCGTTATGCGTACGATGTGGGCAGGGATACTTAGTATGGACTTACTATTTACTCTGGGAACATCATGCTTGTAATCACATCATATACTGCATGTACCTCAGTGGGCGATCGACACTGCGGAATATTGCTGGTGCTGGTGATTAGATTTCTAATACTCCTCGCCCCGTAAATCTGTCTGAGGACCCATAGTTGGGATTGAGAGACATTACATAGCTGCCATGTACTTATGAGCTCCGGAAATGGCAGTTGGGGGACAGCAGACGCACGGACCACCGCTGGAACCAAACATACTCAAACACGTAGCCACCCGTGCGCCTCCCCGCCGAGACGCGCTTGTTGTTGAATCCATCCGCAACGTGCTCGATACTCTATACGCCTTGGGACTGCTGAAGGCGCTGCGCATGACATGGCTTCTCTCGAGGTAGCTATACCTCTGCTTTTTCTTGGTGTGATGATTCACTCACTGGTTTGAATGACTTCTTTGATCAGACGTTCGAATCTACACTGAAGGATGTTGTTACTGCGAAGCGATTGTCCGCTTCCAAAATGGCGAACTTGACGGAGATTGCGTTGAAGTGCATGAAGGTGCGTCAGATCGCTGGACGCAACATTGTTGAGTGCTCATGATTGGTCGCTTGTCGGGTGACGCAGAATGACACCCAGCTGGTGTCTACTCTGTTCCGCACCCACAGAACTTTGTCCTCAGCATCCAAAGTCAACAGCCTCTACGTGTTCGACGCGCTCTCTCGCGCAGCCAGAAATCAAGTGAACAAGCACCGTCTAAGTCCCCCTATCGACCCAGCACAGGGCAACTGCGCGACGTTCATCGTGAAGGTCGAAGGTGTCCTCGATAGTTTGTTCCAGGATCTCATAACAACTCGTGATGAGACATTAAAGGTCAGTCTTCAACCTTTCTAGCTGACACGTTGGGGTATCCGGCAGACGGGAGTACTATTGCGGTGGTTGAACAGTGGTGAATCGGCGACGAAGGTGCTCCACCACTGCGTTTCAATGTGTCGTGCGACGCGTGAAATGGCTCCACAAGGTAGTCCGTTGGTCAACCTATACTGACCGTACTCTACGCTGCTTCGCCAAGCCCCCGATTCGACCTGTAGTGTGTCGACACGGGAGAGCTATCGCGACGACATCGTGAGCGCGTGCATACGATTAGCTACCTCCGCTATCACATGACCGTTCCACAGCCGTCATCCTTCTATCCGCTACGAATTGAAGTAGAAAGCCCGGTTCTAACCTTAACTTTGGTATGCGCCGCTTGCAGGAGAAGTCCAAGAAGGTCCTTGATATATGGGTCAAGAACAATACCTTCCCATCCGCCGCTTTAGAACGACTGTCGCAGCGTCTGGAGAATCCGGCAAAAGGTGCTTGTCGTTATCTATGTTTCTTCGCTGAGTGTAGTTTCCGTTCGCGCAATTCTAGTCCTTTTGTTTTCAGTCACTGTCTGCTTTGAGTGAGAAATGAAACTGAATCGTGATGTCTTCGTCAGAATCCGAAGGGATTGTTGCCCCAAGACCGGCAGACCCACGCAGTACAACCGCTCCCACATTCTCTACGACACCACCGCAACCACCGCCTGTTACCGCTGACACAGGTGCTGTCACGAACCTAATCAACCTTCTCGCAAAAGCCAGGAATGCGAATGCCGTGCCCCCAACGAGGTGAGTTTGAGAGCATCGCTGTGCATTGTGATCAATGGCTCAACCGCGCTTGCAGCCAAATACCGACAAATACAGCCACTCCCGTCCATGCATCCACGGCCACACCTCCACTGGCTGCAGATCCTCTTGCTTTGATCCAGCAGCTGGCGCAGGCAGCAGGATTGGCGAACGGAGTTCTTGCACAGCCCGTACCATTACCCGTGTCATTAGTCCCGTCATCCTCATCTGCAACAAGTGCTGTTCCTGTATTGCCTCCTGGCAGAGGTCCGCCGCAGCCTCCGCCATATCGAAATGATCATTACGGTTCCGGTCGTAGAGAGTCACCTCATGACACGTATGCCGGACCAGATCGTGGCAGAGACCGCGATGATTTCTACGATGAGCGCCGTGACCAAAGGGGCGGCCCCAGAGGTGGCCCCAGAGGCGGCTTCCGCGGTCGTGGTCGTGGAAGATGGGATGACCGTGACCGGTACGACGACCGGAACCGAGATCGAGATTGGGCTCCTCAACGGAGAGGCAGACCGAGTCGGTCGCGCAGCCCGCCCCCGCCAGGTAGATACGGAGGGAGGAGGGACAAGCCGCCGTACAGCCCGCCACGGAGGCCACCCAACTCTCGCTACGCCGACTCATCAGCCGCTCGTGACTCTGAGGGAGGAGGCTCCAGGGCGCCCGTAGTAGCCGGGAAGGACGAGTTCGGACGGGACATCAGGCCACCCTCGCCGGACAACACACCCTCGGGATCCATCCGCCACAGTAGTGCAGACACCCATTCTCCTACACACATGACGACAACACGCTCCCCGGTAGACCGACAGTCTGCGGGGCTCGCCGTTCATTCGCCGCGACGTGACGGGCCATCGTTCCGTCCACCGCCACGAGGCCCGCCGCCCGCTCCGGTACAGGGAGGACTAGATACAGTCGATCTTCTACGTTCGACCCAACATTGCCCGCGTCTTGGACTGCACTGGGGAATGCATGGAAGGTCACACATGGGTATCTTCCTTCTCAGGAAGAACTCATGGCCTACGTGCTCAGCGGCTTTGGCGCCCCTCCGACGGCAAACGAGTTCACGGGAGGCAGCGGTGGCCAATGGGCAGGCCAGGATAATACTTACGGTGGCGGTAGTATGTACCCTGACGAAGGGAGCTGGCAAGGGAACGGCGGGATGGACCAGGGAGCACTACACGGCAGCGATAGCGCGTACGGCAACGGCCGAAGCGTGACTTACGGGGGCGAACAAGCGCACGAACGGGACATGTCTCGCCGTGACGGTGTCCTCACTCAGCCCCCGGCTGAGCAATCGACACCCGGAGGAATTATGATGGGCGGTCCAATGGACCAGGAGGGAAGTGGCGACGCAGGTTCGGCGACAGGGCGGATGCAGAAGGTTGGCGACAGATGGGTCTTCGTTCGAAGTGCGGCGCCGCCATGACAGTGATAGCCAGTTGTACCATTGAGACGTAGTTCCCCACGATAATCAGCACCCATGCATGCCACTAGTCGTACATACTTTACACACTCTCAACTCCGTTTGCATGCTCCATACCTGCTAACTCGTATTGGTATCCTTTCCGTTTTCTCGTGCGCCGGGCTGCGGTTCGTGTAGAGGGCTTTGGCGTGGAAGGCAGACGACTGTGGTGGGCGAAGGGGTTCGGCCAGTATGTGAGGTAGCAAATCACAGCGCAGGCAGTGCCGAGGAGACCCCCGACGATTACATCTTCCTTGTGATGTCTCTGCAGCGCATTGTCAAATCAACGGAATATCAAGCAAAGCGGTCAAACGACGCACATAATCTTCCACTCGACTGACGGCGACCCAAGTGGCGAATGCAAGAGGTAAGCAGGAGAGGCTGAGCCGCGCAAGTCTACTCGCGAGGAAACTCCTTGCCGCAGCAGGTCGCGTGATGCACCACGCTCCGGTTATGCCTGCTAGCCAGAGCGACAGGAACATCATCCCGGAGAATGCTGTGGAAGAATGGCCGGACGGGAACGATCTCCGTCCGTCCAGAATCGTTTCGAGGTCGCTTTAATGTCCGGTCAGGGATGCTCGCACGCGTCGTTGAGCGTGCAGCTCACCCTGCGCATGCTTTTAACTCTTTATCCCACTTGCATCGTGATAGGAAGTCGGGACGCAGCCGCCCTGTAGCAGAGTAAGGTTTGAATAGGTCCGTATTACCTCCACACTTACCGACCCGGTTTTTGAGGACCTCTGTGGCAACTTCAGAGAAGGCTCTGGAGAACGGTACGCTTCACATCTGGTGCTCGCGTCGAACGCGGCTCACCCACCTTGTTGCGTAGAGTGCAAGAGCTCCGTGATGAAGGTCTAGAGCAGATCGCCTCAGACATGAAATGACGCCTATCACCGCGAAGGGGACGACGAAGGCGATGAACCAGTTCAGGTCCCCGCCAATCCTAGGATGCAATAGATATGGTCAAACCGCGGCGACACGAGAAAGTAGAAGGCTTCCGTACTGGCTTTTGTGATGTTTGTGGTCAATCAGGGTATCCTTGCGGTCGAATTCTCTTTCATACGGAGGGAGTCCGCTAACGATCCATGCGATGAACCATGCTACGGTCGCTACACTCCTGATTCACGAAGTTCAGCTACCAATCCTTCTACCACGGTTGTGATGTTCGGCCTTACCAGTCTACAATGTAGGATCTATCTAGCCAGTCAAAAGCGTCCTCCCCGAAAACATTTTGTAATCTATCGAGCATGGTGACCATGGTGGCCAAAGTAGCTTATGCAGTAGTTGAGTTGTGAACGCTGGTACATCGCATTTGACTTACTGGTAGTATTGCAGATTGATAGAGCAGGGCACGCGAGTGCAGACTGCATTAAAGTTAATCAGGCCTAAGTCGCGCCCAGCCATCCAAAACCTGAGCTTGTTGTACATACACACTTGTCTATCGCCTTGAGCTCGCGTCTTTGTATATGGTGGTGCAGTCAACTGGATCGCGAGACGCGGAGCAGAGCACAGCTCTATCGAGGGCGGGTTTGGGGTGGGTGAGAGTCAACCGTGCAAATTCTGCGAAGATATGTACCGAAGCTCAGCGCTTAGGTGCCCGCGGGATCCACTGAGAAAATTGGGGTTTTCACCAGGTTTACCGTTGTCCGTTGCTGGTCCGTTGGGCGTGGGTTCAGGACATTCTCATGCTGCAGCTGCATGCCGCAGACACGATTGATTCCGAGACTTGGCGCCCATGGCCACAGGCATAAACCACGTGCCCCTAAGCCGTCGTGGTAGACACGTGGCTACGACGCGCTCTTGCTCCGTAGCGCCCGCTTGTCTCTTCGCGACCGCGAGGGTGAGTAACCGACATTGGGAATGGCTCACAGTTTGTTGAGCTGTGAGTCTACAGATGTCCAACCCAGAGGACCTTCTGTCAGAGTCACTCGGAAGCCTCTACAACTACACACCCATTACCCATTCATCTGCGGGATCCACCTTCACCTACGACTACCTCGGGCGAGAGGACGAACATGATGGTGGTGACGACCCGACGGAGAACTATGCCTTGGATACCCCTTTCACCATAACTTTGACGACTCCTGACACGCAACCAGCCAATTGGGCACTTCATGCCTCCTCCATATGGGTATCCGCCCTTTACATCGCTGATCACGTTCACGATCTACACCTCGATCTGCACACCAAGCGTACGGCCGGCGAGGGCACTCGATTGCGTGTGCTTGAGCTAGGAGCTGGAGCAGGGCTGCCCAGCATCCTTATTGCGCGACTCTACCCCACCGCGGACATCGTGACCAGTGACTATCCCGACGACGAGCTGATCTCGACGCTGGCAGACAACGTCCAGAAGAACGAAGCATTCACACATTGTCATGCTATTCCGTATGCATGGGGCAGCGACCCATCTCCTCTGTTCGCGCCCTTTGCGGACGTTTCATCTAGGCGAACCGGGTTTGACGTCGTGATAGCAGCAGACACGCTCTGGAACCCAGAGTTACACTCGAAGTTCCTCGGCTCTCTGTCGGAAACACTGAAGAAGACACCCGATGCACGCGTCCATTTGGTCGCCGGATTCCATACGGGGAGATACACTGTAGAGTCATTCTTGAAGGCTGTACCAGATGCTGGTCTAGAAGTGGAGGAGGCAGCGGAGCGAGAGGTAGGGGGAAATCGACGGAGGCCATGGAACGTCGATAGAGCAGATGAGGAGACCGAAGAGGAGCGAAGACGGTGGGTGTTATGGATGGTACTGAAGTGGAAGGAAAGCGCATTGGCATAAGTGAGATGAAATGGGATACCACTGTACTCTAGATCAATGCTTATCACGCATGCTGAATCCCACACAATGCATTGGTGTCTGGGCTCGTGGGGGCCTCGAAGATGACTTCGAGTATCGAGACCTCGACACATGACTGACGAAAGGTCTTAAAATTATGGCGATTCACACGACACCGATATTCGGTTCGATAGATACGTTGCATATTGTTGCGAGTTACTCGCTGAAGCCCTTCGCCGACCGTCGTGAGATCATGTTGACAATATGAAGGTATACACTGAGCTTTCTGCTGCGTGAGCTGTGGCCCAGGTTCACCATTTAGTACACCTTCCATTTACGGATGCGCACTTTAGTCATCGATCTAGATCCGACGTCGGCTCCCTCGACTCGTCGGTCACGCCGCCACCAGCCCAGCAACCTTGCTCACTAACCACCATCTCGTCTCTCTCTGTGTAACATGGTCTGTAAGAAATGCGAGACTGTGAGTGGATCTCAACTCGTCTTGAATGCATCGCCTAATACATCGTTACAGAAACTCTCGAAACTTGCTGCTCCCGACCCGTTCACCTCGAGCTCGCAGAGTATCAAAGAGGGCTCTCGGAGAGTCGGAGAGAACAAACTGCTGAGTAGACCGGGAAGCTCGAAAAACAGATTTCAGGTGCGCTTAGCCTCCTCTGTGTATTCGCTTTGTAGCTAACAGTCATTGCCATGCAGCCGTACCAAGGAAAGTGTAAGGACTGTAAGTCGTCGGTTACACAGAACAGAGCGAAGTACTGTCACGGTGCGTCGATACTCAGCATCTCTTGGGCACAAACTGACGTGCTTCTAGGATGTGCATACAAACGTGGTGTATGTGCCATCTGCGGCAAACAGGTCCTCGATACGACTGGTTACGTGATGTCAGCCAAGTAGACGGCTTGTGTCGGTCAATTTAGGCGGTACTTTGTACTTTTATGCAAGTGTAATCTAGTCCTCACTCGCTATCATTATTTGGATCGTTTTCTGTCGTTTATGTATGCATAGCGAGGGTCGCTTCTAGCAAACTTGTGCATTCATATAGCTTACGCCAATGCAGCTGGGTCTCCTGATCCAACATAAGATATATGCATTACAGTCAACTAAACACAGATGCTATGAACAGATACAAGGATACATGTTGAGGGTATGTATACAACTTCGAAAGCGATGCGATAGCCAGATTTCCAAAGATCGTCGATAGTAGAAGAAGCACTCTACACATTGCGCTGCTTCGTCCTCTGCTCATAGATCTCCTCGTCGATTGTGTTCGTGCTGAGGAACCGCCAGATCTGCACAAGCCTCGTCTGCCCGAAACGCCTCAATCGCCCAACAGCTTGCGTCTCGCAAGCGTCATAGATTTCCTGGGACTGCGCCAGCAACGGCGAGAGGAAGACGGCATGGCTCGCGGACGTTAGGTTCGCCCCGCTCGCGCTTTCGTCCATGACGTTCAGGAGCAGGACGCGCTCGTTACTGTCATTCTGAAACTTCTCGAGGTTCTTGCTCTTCTGCGACGCAGAGCCCTTGATCTCTAGGAAGTCGACGCCGTTCGCAGACAGAGCCTCCGCGACCTTCTTCATGAGATCGGGGAACTGTACGAAGATGAGGACACGTTCGTCCTTCGGGATCTTCTTTCTGCTCACGGTCATCAGTAAAGAGGATGTACTCGCAAAAGTGAGAAACTTACTTGATCAGGTGGATGACCTGCTCGAGCTTCAGACCGTAGTGTTTGCCACGGCCATCACGAGCCTCATCGTCAATACCGAGCGTATCACCCTTGACGACGTTCAAGACTCGGGCTGCGGCCCTACACGCGCCGGACGCAGCGTAGACGCACTCTTCCTTGTCCGCGCACTCCATGACGCACTTCAGGCAGCCCATGTGACCACATGATGACAAGACGGCGACCTCCTCGATGGGCACCTCGTCTCGGCCACAGGAGGGGCAGAACACAACGGGAGGGACCTCCCTCTGTCGCTGGAGATCACGCACAGCGGTGAAGTACCGGAGCGACCGCACGCGTCCAACGAGCTCTTTCGTCAATCGGCGGATCTCGTGGGTCTGCTCACGGTGCTCCCAGATTTGCTCCTTCTTGCTGTTCGACAAGTTGTCGTCCTTGCCCTTGCCTTTGTTCTTGCCATCAACTTGCTTGTTGGTGGCCGACTTCAGAGGAGCCGGGATCTGTGCCTCGTCAAGGAGAGCTTGCGCTAGTTCCGTAGCGTCCTTGTCGCCGACACCCTCGTTGCGCGTCACGCGGACGTACTCGCGGAAGAGCGACTCTTGCTCGACCTTGCCGATCTTCTGCTCCATCTTCAAGGCCTCCTCGAGCTTCTTGAGCAGCTCCGCCTTGCAGTTTTCCAGCTGCTTCTTGCGCTCGTCGACGATGACCTGGCACGCTTTCATGGCGTTCTCCTTGTCGGATGTGTCGAGCTCAAAATGCGAGCAACGCTTCAGAAGTGCTTCCTCAGCAGTACTACACAGACAGTGTCAATGGCGTGAGGGTACGACGACAATGCTCAGACGTACCTGCTTTCACCGAGGGCCTGTGCCACTCGCCTTTCCCGGTCGCTCTCGCTCTTCTTGCCTCGCTTGACCGTCATGTCTAGGGCGCGAAGATGATGCTCGAGTTCAAGATAAATCGCTCGTTCAGCTGCCGGCAGATTTACGTTCTTGACCTCGGTGGCCGACGGAATCTCGTCGATCTCAGCGATGTTCTGCACCAATCGTCAGCAACGTCATCTACCCTCAAACAGATACAGCATACCTGACGAACGAAGCGGTCCAAGAAACCTTGTCCCACTTCATGACGATGCGCGTGCCATTCCAAGCTGTGAACTTCTCGGAAAGAGTGGAACTTCTCGACGGCTATGAAGAAATGAGCCAATATCAGGAGCAAATCCGCTAAAGGACTCACCAGTCTGCTCGCGCTTGCGCTTCTTGACCTGCAGCGATTGACCCTCACCGTCGTCATCGACACCGAGATGCAGATTTAGGAATGCGGAGATCGTCTTCAAAGCACCGAAGTCATGGATAGGAGGAGTACCAGAGAGAACCCAATGCCTCTCGGCAGTAAGGTTCGTTACCATAGAGTGAATCTTGCCGTCCAGGTAAGTGTACTCGTCGACGACTTTGCGAGCGAAATGGAACATCTCGAGCGGAGGCGCCTTCATCTGTGTCCAGTCTCGCCTGACGGCGGGCGACTTGAGTTTCCAGGGATCAGTGTCCTCGCGTCTCTTCTGTTTCTTAGCGGGCCTCTGGTCATCGTCCTCAGCCTTTCGCTTCTTCGTCACCTTGGGTTTGCCCTTGGACGTCGTCGCCTCATCGACGCTCATAGCCTCCGAATCCTCAGTCATCGGAGGAGTGGTCGCGTCGCTACTGTTCCCTTTGCGGCTACGCGCCTTCGGCTTCGGTTTCGGCTTAATCACCCTCTTCTTCGGCTTCGGTAGGTCCTCGTCGGACGACACAATGAATGAATCGGCGTCGGAACCAGTGTCTTCGGCGGGCGACGTCGCTTCGTAGTCTGATTCGACTCTTTCTTCTTCGCCGAACGCTTCGCGGGGGCTGCCTTCTTCTTGCCACGCTTGACTGGAGGTTCCTCCTCATCCGAGTCAGCGTTCTCCTCGTCTGAAGATAGCACCGGTGCCTTCCGGACATCCTGCGTCGCCTGGGCCGAGGTGCGTCTGAGTCTTCTTCGGGCTCGCTGGTCTCCGCCGCGCTGGAAGCAAGTGAGCCTTACGCACTGGGATGACAACCTCCACTATGAGACCTGTCCGTGGACTCACAGAGGTGTTCTTGCTAGTAGAATTGAGCGGCGCAGCTTTCGTTCCCTTCTGCTTGGGCTTAACTGCCTCGGGTGCTTCTTTCCGCTCTCCACAACTCGGCAGCTTCCCGATAGTTCTTGCCTTTCAGCGCTTCGTCGGCACGAAAAAGTTGCTTTCGTCCTCGTCTTGAATATATGCGTAGTTCGTGTGTCAAATGCTTAGCACAAAACACTTACCGAGCTTCCGACCCTCCAGTATCTGATCCATGACCGCAGAAGCCCCTCGTCTCTGAGACGATCCACCTGTTCGCGAAGCGAGCCGAGAACATTCTCCATCTTGCGTTGAAGTATCGACCATCTTGCAAGGCAGACTCCCAGCGGCAGCCAACGCCTCAAGGTTAGCCAGGTACACGGACTGTGGAAGAGGTTTGACGCGACGACAACAATGTCGGCTTCCTGTACCTCCTCAATCGTAAGGGCGTTGATGTTCGTCGCCGTCGCCAATTCCACCACCTTGAACCGCTTACCAGTGAACTTCTTCACCTCAGAGCCCCATTGTCGTGTCAGGTGGGGCGGCACAACGACGAGGGTGGCCTTCACAGGTATCTTGCCCTTCATATCCTGCATCTTCCTAAAGTCCTTCTCACGTCTTTGGAGGTGCAGTCGATGAGGCCGAGAGTGATCGCAGTCTTCCCGTAGCCGACTTCGTCAGCGAGGACACCGCCGCGGACGTGAACGGGCCGCTGAGCGCGGCCTTCAGCTCGCCATCCCAGAGGCTCCATGATCGCTTCCGAAATTTCCTCCTCAACGAACGGAGGAGCGTCAGGAGACTCCTGGGCCAGCATCCACGTCAAAGAGCGCAACTGTTCGGGACGCAAGGGGGTTTTGAAGCTAGGAGGCTGAGCGTGCTCAGTGTCGTGCCTGTTCGAAGATAGCCTGAACTTAGGCAGGTGAATTTTCGCTGCAGGTAGGAAATCCGTGGTCAACCGCCACGAGACAGAGACTTTCTCCGTCCTGCCCGCTGTCGGCAACCGAGACATAGCCCGGTGCATGAGCGAGGCGACGTTCACACCGATGCGCACGACGCCGACTCCATTTTCCTCGAGCTTCAATTGCGTGACGAACGGCGCCGGCCGACGCTTTAGGTTGCGCTCGTACTCTCCGGCCTGCGCGGTGTCCTCAATGGCAACCACGCGCTTCTTGACCTTGGTCCAAAGCAAACTAGGCGCGGTCGGTGCACAGCGCTCGCAGTTGACGTGTCCGCTCGGTAGCTCGGCGTCATGCCAGTCGCTAAAGCGATCTCCGACGTTCCGAATGCGCTCGATGAGCCAAGCCAGCGCCTTGAAGGTAACACGCTCGTGAACCTTGTCCACCTCTTTCCATGTTCCACGAGGCCACTCAGGACCTGCTTGATCCAGAAGGGGCACACGACAGACCAGGAGCGCGTTCGCGCTACGGCATGCCTCCGACGAGACGCCGATGTCGAGCTGTTCGCCCGGCACAGCGTAGTGGGCCGCATGTCCGACAACAGGCTAGACGGGCGATATGAGAAGGTTTCCGCGTCCACCGAATGTATTTACTCACCGCTAGCCGCACATCAGACGCCTTCATCCACTTGTACGGGATTTGGCAGCGGATGTTCTCCACATCGTCGGTATCGGACTGTCTCCACTTTGACTCGAGCTGGCAGATAATCGGCCGGGTCTCACCGTACTCATAGCGGCCTTTGCTGATAGAAATGACAAAACTGTCATCTGCCGGGTCGCCGCAGCGCGTAGGATCCAAGAGGAGGAAGAGGGGCGGCAAGTGGGCATCCTGGTCATTGGTCGACTTCCTGTGCAACGCCGAGTTCGCTGTTCCGCACTTGTCTAGCAGCGTGTACACGCCGCATATGTCCCTGTCGAAGTGGACGAGGTCTTTCTTGTCTACGCTAATCTCCAGCCGCGAGTTCACCATCTTGTCGCGGAACTCCTTTGCTTGGAGGCCGAGTCTTTGCTCCCACGATGGTGCGGGCTCACTACCGGAGATGGTGATTTGGACAGACGTTGTATACGGCAGAGCGAAGTCCCACCGGCCACTGAACAAGCCTGCCTCGCACGCGAACCGTCCAATGGGCGATTCGAGGAGCTTCCGGGTCTCAGAGTTGGCAGGCTCGCTGTCCTCAGGTTTGCAAACAGCCGCCACTCGGGTTGCTGCGGGTTCAGCTGGAGCTCTAGGTAGGCAACAGGCGACTGGTAAGTCGCCGCCCATATCTCCTGCCGCTTGGGCTCGACAAATCGCAACTCATGCGCGGCCACACGGAGAACAGCGTCGCACCACGAGTCCCATCGTTTCTCCGGGATGGTCACGTCTGCTTTATCCCTGAGATTGTCAAGGAGCTCGCGAGAGACATTAGCGAGCGACAGGGACATCGGCAGCGTCGATTTGAGCTCCTTCGCAAAGGCCAGCGGGGGCATGCGAGGGTCGGCGTTGACATCGATCGCTTCGAAGTTATGCTCCGGACGGCCACCGCACTTGATGCAAGACGACGAACCGCAGTCGACACAGCGGTTTAGCTGGCGGTCCGTAATGTCTTTACGGCCTTCGCATTCGCAAAGACGTGCGCTCTGCTGGGCTTGCTGAAGCAACTTCGCTAGCCTCGTTTCGGCCGTTGAAGCCAAGTCTAGCGGCTTCTCCACCAACTGATCCTCGCCTGAGACACGCTCGTCGACAGGAACATCCTTCCTAGGCGCCGGGGCGTCCACGTCCATAGCCTGCTCCTCTTCCTCTCCTCGTCGATGGTCATGGCCATGTTGTTCTTCGACTCGTACGTCGCCTCGTCGTCGCCTTCTTTGAGCAGCTTTCTACCGGAAACTAGCGCAGCGATGATGCAGGCGCCGACGACCGTCGTAGACATGGCATTGCCGGCCAGATCGGCCAGCTGGTCCTCCGTTTCACGTGTAAGCAAGAGCTCGTCAACAGGCAGCCCCTGCATCGATAGAGCCTCAAGACCGACCATGGGTCCGCCGCGATTCGTGATGTACGGAATCATGGATGGCGTCAGGCATGGGCATATGCCAACCTTGTTCGACCCGATTGTCCGATCGACGTTCTGTGACAAGTTCCAGACCTGACTATTGAGCAATCAGCATTAGCAAGTACGTAAATGAATGGTGCAACGGATGTCTCACGTCTTATACGAAGGGTCAACTCCCTTCTTCGCGATCGCAATAGACTAATGTCCATCAGATCCCAAACGCGCTCTACCTGCCCGACTCCCCAGTCGTTCCAGGCGAAGTCAGGCATTTTGCAGAAGCCACCTACGAGAACGTAAGTGGCAGTGATGGCACATCCGAAGATGACAGTACCTTCTTCCCAGCCGGTCAATGGCCGCTTCAGACCCAATTCTTCTTCCAACCTCGCTCGCTGGTGCCTAGACTCGCAACGGCCCCAGTCCGTACGTCCAGTTCGTCGATCAACGCCATTGAAGCTTTCCGAAACAAGCTTCTCCCTCGCCTGGTGAATGCGGGGATCGTCGGAAGGCAAAAGGAAGGCGTCTAGCGTGGACGAGGCCGGACGCTTGAGCTTACCAATCCAGTCTTTCCACTTGCCAGGGATGCTAGAGTGCCGCTGGTTGACCGCGAGCAGATATACACGCGTTCGCGTGTGCGGGATGTAGAAGTTCTTCGTGTCGACACGGAGGTAGTCGGCGCTGTAGCCGATCTTTTCGAAGTACTCGGCAACGCGATCCCATGGCGCAGAGCACACGTTCTCGAGGATGACGAGAGGCGGCTGGTGGTTCTTCACCCAAGACATCATTCCACGGAATGTCCTCCCCGACTCGCCGTTGTCGTCGATACCTTGCTTCTCGTTGTTGAGGTTCGAGTAGTCGACACATGACGTGCCAGCAACGAGGAGGTCAACGTCGCCCGGAACAGGTGCCAAAGACCCATATGCAGTGGTCCTGGTAAACGTGCTCAGAGAATTGTTGACCAGAATCAAGCGAAACCACATACGCATGACTGTCTCCAAGTTCACAGACATCTCGGAACAGCAGCGGCGGCTTGAAGTTGCGTTCAATGTACGCCTGCTTGAACGGCTCGATCTCGCACGAGAAGACGTGATCGAACTCGAGTTGCACGTCGTAGTGCTCGAGGATTGAGCGACGGATCTGCTCAAGTGCGAGCAGTGGTGACTCGGTACCAGAACACATGGTCGCGACGCGCATCTTCCGCCCTTCAAGGTGCTCAGCGACGGCCTTGATCTCAGGGACGCGCGAGACCAAGTCAGAGAAGATGGCAGGTATGTTATGAATCGGTGGGAGATCGGACGCGTCTGGGGCGGAGCTCTTGGACGTGGTGACTACCTGCGTGTCATCGGCTTCAAGTTCAACGTCGGACGCCTCGTCCGCGCTGCTTGGGAGCTTCTCCGCCTGGGCTTTCGCGGGCTTGCCACCAAAGAAAGAAGCAATCGACTTTTGGCCCTTCGAGGCAGAAGAGCTCTGACCTTTTGCCATCCTGAAAGACGGCGCGAAGAGAGGGAAGGGGAGGGGATGAGAGAAAGGCAACGTGTTAAGCGCGTCGCGTCAGCGAACGACTTGATTAGTCACGTTCGCGTATGGTCACTTGTGACTGTCACGCGTTTGGATCGAGCAATCTAATTAGGTGAGTAATTGATTATGAATCGCGTCTTTATGTTGCGATGCAGTGCTCAGACACGGCCGTGCAAGACCGGAAGTGTCGACAGTTGTCTGCGGAGCATTGATGCCTTCGCTCGACTGGGAATGGGACAAGCCGGTAGCACTTGAACCAGTCACGCAAAGATGTGGAAGCTTCTAGTGAAACCAGCGGGCGATGGTGCTTAATGTAACACGCGATATTCGCCGCTGAGTACTGAAAGATCTGAACAACAAAGGTTTGCTGACTACATAACAACTTTTTGTATTCACAAACAAAGACGTCCGACGAGAACGCGACGCGCCGCCATGAGTGCACGTGTCCGCGTTGAATGGCGAGCCGAGACTAACTTCATAAGGAAACCTGGGCACGTGGCGTCTCCTTGGACGTTGAGCAGGGATGCGATCCGAGCTCGTGCCATACAACGACGACGACCTCCCTTCCTCCCGCTGCGTCCAGGCGACACGCAGGAGCCTCTCCTCAACATGAGCAACGTGGAAGACCTGCTATCTAGCCCAGAACGGTGAGTGTGCGCGCTTCTCCCGTACTCGGCTAACGATCTCCCCAGTTCGCCGCCTGTGAAAGTGAAGTACAGTGCGCGCCGGAAGGTGAATGTGTCGCGTGTCTCCGTGTGGTCTGTCAATTTGAACGCAGGCCGGTACACAGAAGAGAAAGAGTACAGTAAAAGACGATACCGAGTACGTTGTCGTTCTTGCTGAGGTGTTGACTGTACTCACGATCGTCGACAGGGAGTCCCCGGCAGAAGAGACAAAGAATGAAGACGAGGAAGACGATGGTGCAAGTCCGGAGAAGCCTGCATCTAATGGTGCTAGTGTGAGTGTAATTCCCTTGCTGCCAGTGCAGTACAGGAAAACTACGACATGATCTCGCTATGCTGGTGTGGCCGGTGTACAGACAATGAAGCTAGAGTCCGCCTCATCGTCCGTGACAGCCCAAACAATCATCCACTGGCACATTGCGGTGTCGGGTTACATGAGACAGTACAGTCGGTTAATCGCTCGCCATTGTTGTTGACCCTTGGTTGCGTTCTCCCTTGAAGGCACAGACCACTCACACTTCAACAGGCATCTGCGAAGAAGCGTGCACCCAAGATGATTGACGTAGTGCAAGTCTCATGACGTTCCTCCCTCAGCTTGATCTGACGGTCACCTCCGGCCATACAGCCTGCGTGGACCGTCCCCAACCCGGGGTCGCCAAGAGTCGCCCGCCACAGGCAAGAAGCCCACAAGCAAGCTAGGAGGACTCCGCACTCTCGGGCAGGCTCAGTGGCATCTATCGCCCTGGATGACACCGATGCGTCTTCGGTGAAAGGTAAACCTCTCTCTGCAACCGGCTTCAAGACACCCGCACGGTAGGTGCTCGCCATAAGCGAGAAGGGGTGGGTTTATGACTGATTTACTTCCCGTCCAGGCGTGCACAGTCACCAGATAGTGTCGCTGACGATCAATCCGTCTTCGGAGAGTCATCGAAGTCGGCGCGTGCAAGAAAGACGGAGGCAGAACGTATCGAATTTCTCCAGAATGACCCGCTCACAGGCGAGGTGGAGGCACATCGTGTCTTCTGCAAGGAATGTCAAGAATGGGTCAATTTGGCCCCGAAGCGGAAGTACGTGATGCAGAACTGGGTCGCGCATCGGAAGCAGAAACACAAGCAACGCGGCAGCGCGGATAAGTCAGCTAACTTGATGCTGTTTGATGCTTTGCGACTGATCGCCTCGTTGCAGACACGACAACTCAGATCTCAAGTCTGAGGTCCTGCTGACAATGACGACGGTCACGCCGAAGATGACAATGCATCTGTAGCCGGATCCTCGGCGGCACCATTGGAGACCCCTCGGTCCGACAAGTCGTCGCGAGAGCGACCGAGCAATCGCATTACTGCGATGCAACGCAAGCTCTCGCTGGTGAACGACCCACAAGTAAGGAAGCTGATAGATCAAACCGTCGAATGCACGATATGCCGCGCGGAGGTGATCGTGAAGGGCCAAGTGGACTACGATCTGTCCCGATGGGAGGAGCACAAGGCTACGTGCACCAAGTGAGTCGCCCGGTGATCTGCCGCGGATGTCGCTTGACCTCGCGAACTCAGATCTACTCCCCGCGCCGCGGCTTCGTCCGAACCAACCGTCGCTGCGGCCAAAGTACCGCCGGGGACAGTACTGCGATCACCGCCTTCGGTGGCGTCGACGGATGCGACCGCTGTAGGGTCCGAGCCTTCCCCGTTGCGTGGCGAGAAGAGGCCGCGTGACGAGGATGAAGAGGACCAGGAGCCGCAGCGCAACGTACGCCCCCGCTCTGCATTCTACGAGGTACCGGAGGACTCGGCGGGCTTCCTGGAGTGGGTGACGCTGCCCTTCCGCTCGTTTGTGCGCGGATTCCGTGAGGGATTATCATCGGGATAGAGTAGGATCATCTCGACGTCCGTGCCTATCGCCATATCGCATTACACCACTTTGACTAAGGACTGCGTCCCGCCACCCTCGTTATCGCCCGCTCCGTCGCTCCTTGTCCCCCCTGCTGCTTGACCGTTCCCCCGCCTGTCTGTTGCTGCTGTGTTATTTGCTTCCGTGTATCTAGTCCGAATCTATCGTGAATGGATGTGCCCTAGCGGGCGAAATCAGGTTCCGCGAAGCTTTTGCCGATGGGCGCGGAGAGATGAGATCGGCGAGAATCCGAGGATGGGTCCGTATATGGACTGGCACGCCCGTAAGCGCGTGTCGCCTGGTTCGCCGTGCGGTGAATGCCGAGGCCACCCTCGCTGGGCCTCCTCCGTGCGCCTGGAGACCTGGTGGGTGGCGTCCCCCTCCCGCTCTTCTCTTCCCCCTTCGTCCCCCACACACGATTTCGACCCTACGATGGATATCAAGAAACTGTGCGCTCCCCCCTCACCCTGCAGCCCCTCCGGATGCTCACAGCCTCCCCTTCCCAGGTTACGATCGCCCAGTCCCGCCATGGATGTAACTCTAGATGAAATGAAAAATGAGGTGAGTGGCGTGGCCGCGGACGTCGCTCGACCATGAATGTACTTGTTGACACCTCCCTTCACTCCAGGACTACGGCACGAATTATTCTACTATGAGGTACGGAACGATCGCGGCCACCGAAGCCCCAACGACCTCACCAGACCCGCATTTCACAGTATAAATGAACCGAACGCACCCTCGGCCACGAGTGAACGCCACGCGAGGTAAGCCGCCGCCTGCTTGGATACACGCGCCTGGCTGACCTCGATGCAGCAGCGACAGCGCTCGCACCACGCTCGATGTGCGCGACGCGCCCGCCAAGCCTGTTGTACCTGACCAGCCCGACAACATCCTGAACTCTCCCGTCGGGCACCCGCCCGACGAGCCCGCCCTCGACTCTGCTGAGCGCGAGTAAGCGCCTCCCCTCCGCTGCGCGGAACGATGCCTCGCTGACACTCGCGTCCCCCGCCCTAGATTAACCCGCAGGCCCACCCCCGCTGAGAAGGCGCGCGAGAACAAGCTGCGGGCGGACAAGCTCTGCGAGATCTCCAGCCCGCAGCTGGTCCGATGTCGCCGCTGCAATTCCTGGATCAAGCTGTCCGCGAAGAGCGCGTTTGATCCTGCGCACTGGAACAAACATCGTGACCGATGTATACGCAGGTCGGAGACCGTCGTAGAGGAGCTACGGGAGACGAACAGCCAGGTATAGATGTTCGCGCACCGTGTGAGTTCGACCTGCTCACAGACACTCGACAGCAGGCACCATTCCCGTCTGACGTGAAGCCGCCTAATGCGGTCAAGCGCATGGTAGCCGCGCTGGCCACACCGCCGCTGACCCCGGATCGCGACGGCGACGAAACTTCGAGCGCGGATGCTGCGAACCCCCCGGCTAAAGAGGACTCACCTCTCACCCAGTTCTCCGACTCTACGCAAGCTAGCCCCCCGCCGTCTCCAACGCCCGTCCCTGCTCCGCCCCCGGCGATCCGCGATCCTGACCCAGCGTTCGAAGAGTACCTCGCCCGCTCACAACGTCGGCCGACACGTGACCTGGCGTCGCCCCTGCTGGTGAACTGGCAGGAATGGAGCTGGTCGCAGTTGAAGAAACCCGTGTGGTATCCCGAGCACGACGATTCGGACGATGAGGAGGAAGACGATCGGCGCCGCCGCGTGCCTGTCTCGCACGCGCGTGCTTCCGCCGGTGCCGACCGATCATGCGAGAGCGGTGCGCCCTGTTACGCGCGCCTTCTTCATGACAGACGCAACGCCGGCGCCGCCGCGGGAGCCATGGGGGGATCCGCTGTCCCCGGACGGCTGTCCTGATGAATTTAATAAAGGTGATCTCGAACGCATCTGATGTACAATCTATAATTCCGTGGTCTCGTCTTTACTCATGTTGTCTGCACGCTTTGCTATCGCTTCTTTCCCTCGTCTCTTGCTTTCGACGCATGCTTATTCTCGTCCATCTATCTTCTGAATCCTTCCCATTTGCTCAGATCTGTGTTGCCGTTGTAGCATAAGTGCCCTTGGTTGTTGATTGTCAAAATCCGTGTACTCCATCTGCTATTGCCTCTTGCCCAGAGGCGCTGGTGCTGGCTAGCGGCCGGTCGAAGTGTAATGTATGACTTGATCCAAGAGGCGGCGGATCGGCAGATCGGGTACACAAGGCCCCGGGGGTGGGGAGGGTGGTCGACCCTTGGATGGGCGATTCCGAAATTTTATACCAGAAGTTCGAAAAAACCGTCATACCCTCCCCAACTCGGTCGAAGTAGACCGTCGATAGTGTCGGATTAGTTGTAAATTAGCTTCCTGTCACACGCAGACAACCCTTTTTGCACGTGGCCCATTGGCTAGTCTACTTTTCGAGTTCGGTATTTTCAATCGCAGTCTAAATGTGCGTAGTGGATCGCAGGCGGAACCTCAAGTGTGTGGCTGAGCTTGTGGCGGGTGCGTCTGCGGCGGAAGCAACAGTGCGCTCTTGTCGCGTACTACTACTAGGTCGCCGTCTTTTCCACTGCTCCTCCTCAGCTGGACGATAGCGACTTTACCGCTATCTACCGTTTCCTTTCACGGGAAGACGTCCTCAGCTAAAGACTCGAACGTTCACCCCGGGCCCTTGCGCGTGCTAACACTGTAACAGTGTTCTCGACGTACCGTTGTGCGACAACTCCAAACACGAGCACGCAAACAAGGATGCGTGTGGTTTTCGAGCTCGTTTATCGGGCGCGGCATGCTCAAGAAGGCGACGCACGTATTTTCAGTAAGTGTTGTGTGCGCGGCAAGTAGCGATTCAAAGGTCTGTCCCTCGCCGTCCGTCTGCGACCTAGTGCACTTTACAGTCTGGATAGTTCATCAAGCGAGTTTGGTGTGTAGCGGCGTAACCGGAACGGCACATTTGAGCTCGCTATTCGGTTTGTCCTCTATCTATCCCCCGAGCCTCTGGTCCTTCTCACCCATACTTTCTCGTCTGCACCTACTCGGCATGCCCTCTTCAAGTTCCGGATTCTCGTTTGCCTCGGTATGTGTCTGCCATCTGGCACAACTGGTAGCTAGTGACCGTCAACCCGAAATTTTGTCTGTCTGCCCTCGTGCGCGTCCACTCGCCCGCTCACATGCCTGCCCGCCAATCCACATGCTCTCCTGCACGTTCGCCCGCTCGCCATACCCTTGCTTACGTATCATTGTGCTGAACAGCTTGGAGGCACACACCCGTACGAATAGTTGACCGTGTGTTTGTGCACTCGCTTACTCGCGCGCACGCCCGCTTTTCTGCCCGCACACTCGCCCATCTAGCTGCAAATGAATCTCCCGGCTCGTTCGCCTGCATGCTCGCCCGTCTGGCACCTACAATGCCACCCGCCTGCCGACTACCCGCCTGCCTGATCACCACTCTGCTTCATTGTCTGCCAACTCGGTTGTATGTGTACCTGCATATCTGCGTGTCCACGTCTCCGCCTGCGCTCTCACTAAGCCAGAGTCACACGGCGTCGAAGAAGGTGCGGATGTCATAGAGCGGTGTTCACCTACTCTACGTGGCCTGTAGATTTTTCAGCAATATAAAGGCACTTTTTTCACTGATTGAACGAAGGTGGGGGGTGGTCTGGAGGCAGGACCGCCGAAAAATCATAATATACAGGGGGTGGTAGGGTGGGGGGGTCCAGATATTGAAGTTTCGGAAAAAACCGGCCTTGTGTACGAAAATTTAATTCCTGCCGCCTCTTGACTTGATCTTATAATTGCAGACTTTCGATGGTTGTCATTTCCGACCAGTGGGGCCGTCCGCGCTCAAAGTGTGCGACTGCAGCCTGCTGCACGTGGACGCTTCCAACCATCGAGTGTACGTACAAATATTGGCATTGCTCCTCGGAGCCGAACATTGACCTCTCTTAATGGATCTCTCTTTACTTTCTGCAGTGCCCCGACACCCCGAGATGCCCGGTCGTGTCCTGAAGAGGATCGCCGCACCTTTGATTTCGCTGCATCAAGTTGTCAAGCTTGATTGACCGAGCGGGGCGTAGGGCCGTCAGGATCGAACGAACAGACAGCACACCGTCGCGGAATGATCAAGTAAGGTTCGTGCCTCGCCCAGATCTGCATTGCACTTACCCCGTATTACGGGTCAAAACTCTGCGGGGAAATGACTGGCGTCTTCGAGAGCCGCAGGTAGAGTTCAGTGCGAGCTTCTTCGTCCCACGAGGCGACCTGGCACGGGTCCTTTAGGTTCGAGTGGTCTTGCGCGTCGTCTCTCTGCCCTTCACTGCTGCTTGCCAGATCGATAGGCCCTGCTCCACTCTCGCGAGCCCGCCCGTACACTGCGAAGGCGTAAAGTCATTCTGTGTTGTGAACTCGTTCACCGGTAAGCAACTCTAGACTTCAGTGGCGCGGATAGGTGGCGATGCTGATGGCTGTCATACAGTATACGGAAACCCATTGATACAATGGTCTCCGACTGTGTGCGCTGCAGGGAGCACTTCAAGAGCTCGGAGGCCCTCGCGGAGCACTTGCGCACTTCGAAGGATCACAATATCTGCACTACTTGTGTCATGGACTTCACCGCGCGATTGCAGCTGGTCCAACACTACCTGTTCAGTCCGTTGCACAACTACTGTCAGCGGTGCGATGCCCATCATGGCTCTCCTGCGGAGCTGGTGCGACATTTCGAGAGTGCACACATCCAGTGTCTGATGTGCGGACTCGTGAGTGCTTCACGCATCTTGATACCCCTGCGACTTATTTACCTTTGCGCTGGTGTGGAACAGAGCTTTGCGACACCGAATGATCTCACCGAGCATTATCATCACACGCATTGGACGTGCATCGAGTGCCGGCAGGTCTGCAGCTCGCCCGACGCGTTCGACGAGCACTGCCGCGAGACCCACTACTACTGCGCAGATTGCAAGCGCGTTTTCAAGGACGGCGAAGCCCTGAAGGTGCACCTGGAATCAAGCATTCACACGGGCCGCAAGGTTCACTGCCCGGGTGTGAAGTGCACGAAGGAGTTCGCTTCGGGCTCTGCACTTATCCAGCATCTCGAGTCGGGCGGATGCAAGTCCAAGATGACGCGGCACGAGGTTAACCGCCTCGCCGTCCAGATGGACACGGGGAACGTCATCACGAACCCGGCGCGCTTGGTCACTGGCCGGGAGGTAGCGTCCCGCCGAAGATCACTACTTCCTGGGCCACCGAGCAGTCGCGAAACCCGGAGACGGGGAAGTACGAGTGCATGATCTGCTACAAGGAGTTCTTGAACCTCGCCCGACTCAACACGCACCTGCAGAGCCCGGCCCACGATGACAAGATCTATCGGTGCCCGGCGGGCTGGCAGGGTTGCGGTACTGAGTTCAGTACGCTCGGCGCCCTCTGCCAGCACGTGGAGAAGGGTAGCTGCGGGGTGCGCAAGTTCAATAGCACCATGCAGAAGTACGTCGGCTCGTTGGCAGACGGGATGAAGAGGCTGGCTGTCTGAGGATGCAAGGCGTCTCTTCGTGCGCAGGTTGGCGCACGTGAGGACGTCCTTGCGTTTTCGGATGTCGTGAGGTGTTTCAAGCTCTTGTGGGTCGTGTCCATTACTCTCCGTTCCTTGCTATCGACCGCTCTGTGTGTAAGATGTTGTATTACAACGCTCCGCTGATCGTCACTGATTGACCATAGACTTTTAGACTACCAGGCTCTAGCCACGCCATCTTTCGATGTCATCAGATGTCCTCGGTATCTGTACTAATAGTTCCATTTGTTCATATCATCTCGTACTGAAATATATCGCCCTTGACACGCGCCAGTTGATGCATCCGAGTAAGGCTAGTATGGACCACTCCTAGGCTCTTGCAATCAAGCTACTAGCTTAGCGATCGGGCACGATATATGTTAACTTACGTGATACAATGGAAGGTGAAGTTACTAGCAGGACGAACTGCAAGATGTTACTGTGTCTTATGACACGCGGAGGACGAGATTGTGGTCGCGCACCAGCTTGACGGACCATAGACATGTGGACAGTAAACCACAAGCCTAGCATCCGCCGCAGCCCCCTCCGCCCCCTCCACCTCCGCCACCGCATCCACCAACCCCACCCCCTCCGCAAGCGGAGCCTCCCCCGCTTGCTCCTCCTCCGCACGTCGCGCCACCGCCTGCCGCGCCTACACCCCCACCGCACATGGAAAAGCTTCCACACCCCCCACCCCCACCGCCAGAAGAACACGTTCCAACGACGGAACTTCCACTGCTCTACAGACGCGTGGGTTTCCCGTGAGCAACATCGCTGGGCATCCAAGATCCCACTCACCGCAGCGCAAGAGCTTTGGTTGGTTGAAACGCACTGCGAGCCTGTGGCGCCAGGACCCGCAGGCGATATGAACGGCACCGCCGCCATAAACACGATGTCGTGCCTCTGTCCGCGCTGATACTGCTCCGGGTCGAACTCGCCCTTGAGCATGCGCCGTTCGTCGCGCTTGCGGCGCTCGTGCATCTTCCGCTCGCGTAGCTCTCTCTGGCGGCGGAGCTCTGCGGCCTTGTGCTTGCCGAGCGCACTGCTCAGCTGGACCTGCACGGCGTTGTGCTCGCTTGCGTGCGTGGCGAGCGGGGCGTCGGGATGTGCCGGGGGACACAAATCAGATGGCTGCTCGGATCGTCTGCGCAAGAGCCGCTGGAGCTTGTCGCCGATGGAGTCGCCGGGCAGGGGGCACCCGCAGTAGGTGTATGGGACGCCGAAACGTTGCTATGGTTCGGAGATGGATCGTCAGCGTATGCGCGGCCAGCGAGTCAGGTGAGAACATACCTGCCAGACCCTGCAAGTAACATCGAAGGCGTTTGCTAGATGATTCTCTTCCACTTTGTCATCGCTGTTATTACGAAGGTCTGTCTTAGCTGTTTGCAGTGAGCCCGGGATGGCCCCGCGCTCACTGGTCTATGTAACGTTCGACGTATTCCATGCAGTCATCTGCGTACTTGCCCGCCGTCAGCTGGTGAGTATGCCAAACAAGATCGATGTCAAGGGTTGGCACGAAGAACGACGCCGGTGACGGCGCCATCAGGTCAAGGAATCTAACACACGATAGTCGAGTGAATACACCACTCTAATCAAGACAACGACTTGAGCGGCGTACGCATGGTAGCGCGTGATCGCGTGCACGAGCACGACCTCGTCTATTGGCTTGTCGAAGTACCCCGGAGCTGTCCACCCAAAGTAGTGCATCTTGGAAGTGAAGGAGCCCTGCCGGATGACCTGCGCGTGACCACAATAGCAACAGGTAACGGATCAGTGACATTCATTCGACAATAACCGAGGATGTCAGAGAACGCACAGCGCTTACGAGGTCTATTGAGAATGGGCTATCGTCTGTGTAAGCACTCAGAATCCTGTTCAACCTGAAGTTGAGGCGCCTTTTGTCAGTCATAGCCCCGATATCATATGCCATGATACTAGACGAACATGCGTTTGAGCAGACCTAGAGCTCTCTGAGGCATCGGTCGCAGGGTATCGTGAACGTTGTTAATGGAGTGGTCAAAATCTTCCTTGATCTTGCGTCTCCATTCTTCGCGAGTGCACTAGAACAACATCATACGTTTGTGAGCACCTGCATCAAAGCCTGCCGCCGGACAATAAATCGTGCAACTTACTGCTTTTGGTTGGCGAAACTGGTCGATGTTCACAATCCGGTCCTTGATTTGCCTCGCACGCTTGATGTACGCCAGGTCGGTAGGACTGCGCAGCGTGCCTCTGGATCGGGTCATGTAAGTCGTCAGGGCTAGTTTACACAGAGTACACTACATACGGAAGATATGCGTCCATAGTTGCATCGGGATCATTGTGATCCTTGACCAAATCGCTCGCGAGTTTATCCAATGCCAACGCGGGTTTGTCGATCGCCAACGAGCAGCATGAGCACGTCAGTTTGAACCCTTGTTGGGCGAATCCGCGGCCGTCTTCGCCCAAGTACGCTATAGTAAGTCACATCTTGAGAACTTCGTTGAATTGACAATATGAGACGCCTCTTACGTGCAGCGTTAGGTTGCTCGCACCTCGGACAGATGACGTCATGGTGCGGGAGGCGCTTCAGAGCTCTATCGGGTCGAACGGTGTCCCTGTCTCTGCAAGCCACGAACGCTTGCGTTCCTCAGACGGTCGATACTTGGCGGGATTGCCCATGACAACCTGGCGGTTGCACAGCGAGATCAACAATTGTACTCGGCACAATCTACAAGCTATCCGCAGGTGCTCACCAGTGCAGGTAACAATCTGTCATTCAAAGCGCGAAGAGTTCGCAGCGCGGATACGCGCAGACAATCGTCCCCGTACCATCTGCGACATGCATATTCTGAGGTAAGCGGAAATAGCATCTGCGGAAAGAACGCACGCGGGGTTTAGCATGTAAGCGTGCCATACCATTAGCACGTCGAGCGGTGGCGCTTCCGCGTGAACCCAAGACTCAGTGTCTTGATTCGCCGTTGCGCATTTCGCCCAGCGGTGGAACCTAGTGAGGCGTAAATATTGAAGGTGGCCCTAGATACGCAGACCCGGCTCACTTACCTCTCCACGGCTAGGCAGACAAACCATACCCACCTGCGTGACTTCTGCTCGGTAGAATCAAGCCCCCTTGCGAGAACAGGGAGGTCATCTTCAAGACACGTCTCCACGCGTTGCTCTAGGGCTTTGAATGCACCTAGCAGGCTCAAATGAGCTTTGACATACGTGATGTCAACGAGAGGCTGCGTGATCGTATGTGAGCCTATTAGGAAGGCCGGGGGGAAGCTGCCGTTCGCTGTTCCTGGGGCACCGACATAACTGACATAACGATTAGGCATACTGAACCCGGGGGACCTCCGTTCTGTCCGAGTAGATTTGTCAGATGAGTGGTAAGAGCACAGTGAGAGCAGAGCGAGGCGGAGCCCTTGCCAGTCGGTGCTTATGTAGTCCGAGGTATGCTCAGGCTGTGCGAAGTATCAATTGGTGACGCATTTGCGTGACAGCTGAGCGTCCCGAACGACAGAGGCTCCAAGTTCGTGGAGGCGACGTCCCTCGATTCGCATTGCCTACATGACAAGGAAATTGCCAAACGGAAGTTGGCAGTGTTCGGAAGATATTGTGATGTAGTGGGACTAGGCTAAGGCAGTCACCAGCGTAAGTTACTCACATTGAACCTCATCGCATTGCCACGTAGGGCCGCGTCGCAGGCGCGCTCGCTGTTAACATCACGTGATCGTGAATTTCCCCAAGCATGGTCCTTCAAGTTCGTGAGGAAGCACTGATGGAATAGAGCTGCACGCATATACTTCTTCTGCCGCTATGCCCGGTAGTATTATTGTCATTAGCTTATGTGAATTATGAGTAGTTATACTCGGGTTTGGAGCTCAACTGCCGCCACAGCCTGAGCTTCCTCCACCTCCGCCACCGCAGCCTGAGCTTCCACCTCCGCCACCACAACCTGAGCTCACTCCTCCGCCTCCGCAGCCTGAGCTCCCTCCGCCGCCACCTGAGCTTGCTCCTCCTCCGCCACACCCCGAGCTTGCTCCTCCGCCACCGCAACTCGCGATCCCTCCTCCACTACTGCCGCAGCCTGAGCTCCCTCCACTTCCACCGCAACCCGAGCTTCCACTTCCACTTCCACCGCAACCCGAGCTACCACCACCTCCCCCGCAGCCTCCTCCTCCACACCCTCCTCCACTGACACAGGTGCCAGCAGCACAATTTCCGGTACTCTGCACGTGTACGTCGTGAGCAAACACACATCAATCATGGAGCACGTCAAGACTCACTGCAGCGCACTGGTTCTGATTGACCGAAACGCATGACGCGAGAGGCAGCAGGAAGAGCGGCACCGGCGTCAAGAATGCGATGTAGTGCGCCTGACCACGTTTGTACTGCTCCTGGCTGAGCTTGCCGCTGTTCATGAGCCGCACATCACGCTGGCGCCGCTCGCGCATCTTCCGCTCGCGGAGCTCCCTTTGGCGCCGAAGCTGCGCCGCCTTGTTTCTGTTGAGCGCGCCGTTCAGGTGGACCTGGACGGCGTTGTGCTCGCTTGCGTGCGTGGCGGGCGGGACGTCAGGATGTGCCAGGGGACGCAAGCTAGATGGCTGCTCTGATCGTAAGTGCAGAAGCCGTTGGAGCTTGTCGCCGATGGTGTCTCCAGGGAGCGGGCAGCCACAATAGCTGTATGGGACGCCGAAACGTTGCTGCGCAGCGGCGGTAAGCCGTCGGTCTGCGAGGTATATTTCATTCAGACGTACCTGCCAGGCCCTACATGTGATGTCAAATGCATTCGCGAGACGGTTCTCTTCCACTTTGTCGTCGCTGTGTTGACGATCCGCGAATCAAGACGTCGTGCTTAGCCTATGGCAACCCGCACTCACTGGTCTATGTACCGCCCGACATATTCATACAGTCGTCCGCATACTTGCCTGCCATCAGCTGGTGTGTGTGCCAGATCAGATCAATGTCCAGGGTCGGCACGAAGAACGAGGCCGGCGACGAAGTCATCATGTCGAGGAATCTAAAAACAGATTCGTTGGATATTAGGATCACACAGTGCGAGTGCGACGAGCAGGACGACATACGCGTGATAGCGGGTGATCGCATGCACAGAACGACCTCGTCTATCGGCTTGTTGAAATACCCCGGGGAGGTCCATCCGAAGACGTGCATCTTTTGAGTAAAGGACCCCTGTCGAATGACCTGAATAGGATAGGATCACGATTACTCTAAGCAACGATGACTGGACGTACAGCGCCAACAAGATCTATCGAGAACGGACTATCATCCGTATACGCACCAGAATCCTATTCAGTCTAAAGCCAAAAGTATGAAGGGTCAGCCTGTAGTTGGCATCACGACGGGGAACGAACATGCGTGTGAGCAAACCGATCCTGCCCGACATGATCGCAGAGTTTGGTGGACGTTGTTGATGGTGTAGCCGAAGTCCTCATTGATATTGTGTACCCATTCTTTCTGCGTGGACTGTAATAACATGAATGAGCGGTCGTGGCACCGATATCAGATTCAGAGAGGGAACCGCGTTTGAACTAACGACTCTCTTACCCCTTTTGGCCGATGAAACCTATTGAACTGCACGATCCGGTCCTTGACCTGTTTCGCGTGTTTGGTAGAAGCCATATTCGTCGGGCCGCGCAGCGTGCCTCTGGATCAACGCGAATGGTTCGTTAGGGCTGTTGACTTCGTCCAACAAGCTGCACGTACGGGAAGTAAGCGTCCAGCTTTGCATCAGCGCTGTTATGGTCCTTGACCAAATCTCGCGCGAGCTTGTCCAATGCCAGATCTGACTTGTCAATCGGCAGTGAGCATTGCGAACACATGAGCATGAACCCCTGCTGGGCATAGCCAGTGCCCTCTGCCGTTAAGAACGCTGTAGCTTATGCTGTCAGTATCACGGCTCATCGACTCTCGGGACGATCTCTTACGTGCAGTGTTGCGTTTATGGCATCTGGGACAGATGACGTCGTGATGCGAGAGGTCTTTGAGAGCCTCTATCGGATCGAACCATGTCCCTGTGTTTGCGACCCATGTGCTCTTGCGCTCTTCCGATGGTTGATACTGGGCAGGGTCACCCATGGCGATCTAGAGGCAAAAATCAGCAAATTGGTTCGCAGCGTGCAAATGCAGTGCATCATCCAAAACTTACCACCGCAGGTAGTAGGCAATCATCCAGAATATGGAGACTTTGTAGCCTAGGGATGCGCAGGCAATCTTCCGCGTACCATCTTCGGTATAGTCTGAGATAAGCCAGAGAAATTGCCAACGTGCGGGGGAAGACTTACGTGGGGTTCAGCATGTAGGCATGCCATACCATGAGCACGTCGAGGGGTGGCGCTTCCGCTTTGACCCAGGACTCGATGTCTTGATTGGCATTTACATGTTTCGTCCAACGGCGGAACCTTGCGAGGTGTGAGTAATGGCTGAAATGAAAGCTGATTGGGCTACAGTCCACCTGACTCGCCTTTCCACTGCCAGACAGACGAACCACGCCCACCTGCGTGGCGTCTCCTGCGTAGAATCAAGGTCCCTCGCGAACACCGGGAGATCCTCCAGAGGACATGCCTCCACGCGTTTGGCGAGAGTATTGAATGCGCCAAGCAAGCTCAAATGTGCCGTCACATACTCAATGCCCACGAGAGGTTTGGTAAGACTATGCGACCCGATCGGGAAGGCTGGAGGAAAACTACTATTGACCCCTCCGGAGGGGCATACATCACCGGCATAGCGATTGGGCATAATAGCCTTCTGTTGTGCTGGCGATTAGAAGACAGAGGTAATAAAGAGCAGGGAAAGCTAGCGTAGCGAGGTACGCTGTCAACCTGTGCTTAAGTAGGACCGCATGTCTGCGGGACATGTCAAAATCACAGCTTTTGTCACTTGCGCGACAGGCGGGCGTCACAGGCTTCAGTCGTGGAAGCCATGTAGTCTTCACAATTGTTCGGATGCTGGGAAGTAGGCAGTGTGCATCTACACAATAGCCTGGGAGGTGGAAATTGAACAGGTTACAGGACGTACGACCGCTCAAGTTTGAGGATGAGAGTGGATGAGAGCGACTCATAAATTCATTGGCGCGCGATACCACTAATACACGTGACCGTGACCTACAGTCATACCGATTCATACGTTGACTCAAACTACAATTGATTTCACGCCGTCTTTGTATGTAACTTGAACAACCATAAAGCCTCCTATATCCCGAAACAAATCATCGACAAGGCAAATTAGCTTCCACCTCCACCACAGCCTGAGCTTGATCCTCCACCCCCACCGCCGCAACTTGAACTACCGCCACCACCTCCGCACGTAGAGCCGCCCCCACCCCCGCCACAATTACTGCTGAGTGAGAGTGAGAAAATACCATTGACAGCGTCTCCAAGTGATTGTGCCCTTTCTGACGAGATCGGTTCACCACCCGCGCTGCACAGGGAGAAGTTTCCGCGGGCACCACCGCCGAATACCGAGGGGCTGGCGCTGCCGCCGTCTGCATTTGCACATACAGATCCGTTGTACCACCCCGCAGAAGAGCACACCCCAGCGGCACAGGTCCCTGCACCCTACGTCAACGAGCGAAACCTCCGAGTCAGGACACTCGCCATCTGCGATGTGAGACAAGACGGTAACTCACCGCGGAGCATTGGGGCTGGCCGCCAACCGGGACGCACGCCGAGATAGGCTGTATGAACGGCACAGGTGTTAGGAATGCGGCGTAGTGGTTTTGGCCACGCTTCAACAGTTCCGGGTCGATGTCGCCTTTCTGCGCGCGTCGGGCGTCGCGCTCACGTCGGTAGTTCATCTTCTGCTGGCGTAATACTCTTTGGCGATGCAATTCCGCTGCCCGGCCACTGTCGAGCGCGGCGTTCAGATAGACCTGAACGGCATTGTGCTCGCTTGCGTGCGTTGCAGGCGGGATGTCAGGGTGTGCCGGGGGGTCCAAGTTCAACGGCTGCTCCGAGTGTTGACTGGACACGAACTTGCGCGTGAGGCGTTGGAGCTTGTCGCCGATGGAGTCGCCGGGAAGAGGGCAGCCACAGTAGGTATACGGGACCTTGAAATGTTTCTACGAATGATGAGCAATCATTGATAGAGAAGCCTAGACCACAAACTCACTTGCCAGGCCTGACAGGTAATGTCGAACGCATTCGCCAGCCGGTTCTCCTCCACTTTGTCATCGCTGTGATCATATCAGTCCACCGCCCAGCCTTAACAGAGCCTCCGGAACTCACTGGTCTATGTGCCAGCCTACGAACTGCTTGCAGTCATTTGAGTATTTGCTCGCCATCAACTGGTGAGTGTGCCATACGAGGTCGATATCGAGGGTCGGGACAAAGAGTGAAGTTGGTGACTGTGTCATCATGTCAAGGAAGCTTCATGGCATCTCATTTGTCAGATCCCTTCGCAGCCACAATGTCCAATACAACGCACGCGTGATATCGGGTGATCGCGTGCACCAGAACGACCTCATCGACCAGTGTTTCGAAGTACCCCGGTGCTGTCCAGCCAAATGCATGCATCTTGTTCGTGAAGGATCCTTGCCGAACGACCTATGTGTTGGTACTCATGAGCATTCTTTGCCTCCTTCGCCTCATTACACCACGGAAGGACTTACAGCGCCAACAAGATCTATGGAGAATTGACTGTCATCGATATACGCACTCAGGATTCTGTCCAGCCTGTTGAGTGAAAATGACGCGTAAGGTTCAATTTGAACACTTGTAGAACTCGCACTTACATGCGCTTCATAACGCCCATGCTGGCCGCCGCGCCTCGAGCCGCGTCGCGGAGGTTATTGATCGAGTAGCCGAAGTCCTCTTTGATCTTGAACCTCCACTGATCCGGCGTGTACTACAGCAATAGGATAAGCGGCTCCATCCCGGACGACATTGCTCAGTATCTGCGAGCTCGATACTCACTCCATTCGGCCGACGCAGTTTGTCATACTGGACTATGCGCTCTTTGATCACTTTCGTGCGTTTGGTCATGATGACATCTGTCGGACTGCGCAATGTACCACTGGGTCATGTTAGCGAAGGCTCTTCATGGACTCGTCATCTTCATACTTACGAGAGATAAGTATCCAGCTTCGCTTCAGGGTCATTGTGATTCTTGATCAAGTCCCCGACAAAATTGTCCAGCGCAAGAGCGGGCTTGTCGATTGTGAGTCGACAGTCGTTGCATGCCAGCTTGAACCCTTGCTGTGCGTAGCCGGCGCCCTCGGTGGTCAAATACGCTGCAGCGCGCGTCAGAACTAGACTAGGATCGCCAGATCACCTCTTACGCGCAGCGTTGGCAGTACCGCACTTCGGACAAGTTACATCGTGCTCTGTGAGGTGCTTCAGGGACTCCATGGGATCGAATGGAGTGCCCGTCTCGGAAAGCCATGCGTCTCTGCGCTTCTCTGATGGCTGGTATTGTGCCGGGTCGCCCATAGCGATCTGGAGGTTGCACAGCGAGGTCAACAACATCTGGCCTGTCACGGTATACACGCGAGAAATTCATGTAGGCTCACCACTGCGCGTAGTAACCTATCATTCAGAGCATGGAGACTGTACAACGCGGGTACACGTAGACAGTCCTCCGCATACCATCTATAGTGGTCTCAGTGGTCGTTGCCTGATGGACTGTATTACGGCGTACGTAGGGTTCAGCATGTAAGCATGCCACACCATGAGTACATCAAGTGGGGGTATTTCCGTTTCTACCCAGGCGTCGACATCCTTGTTGGCTGTCACGCACTTCACCCAGCGCCTGAACCTGGTAACCGTCAGGAGCACAGAGTAGACAAGCGAAGAGTAGCACGTACCTCTCCACAGCCATGTAGACGAACCACGCCCATCTGCGCGGGCCTCGGGAATCGTATCGAGACCGCGCGCGAGCTCCGGCAGGTCCTCCTCGGGACACGTCTCCACGCGCTTGCTGAGGGTTGCAAACGCGCCGAGTAAGTTCAAGTGCGCCTTCACGTATTCGATACCGACGAGCGGATTCGCGATAGTGTGAGGACCAATCAAGAAAGCAGGGGGGAAGCAGGCGCGGAGGATGCGCCACCCTCATCATCAGACATAATGAGTATTCGTTAAATCGGGCAGTGTTGGAAGGAGAGGGACCTTCAGTTGAGCGTCAAGCTTTTAAGTACAACTCATGATGCCTGTGGAGAACATCGCTGCCTAGCCGTGTTGGGGTGACCGTGTAGATGCTCCGAAAGAAACCGCTGACTCGGGTGACAGATAGTACTGGTAGTTCATAGTTGACATGACTCGAATGATTCAAAGACGACTTAGCAACAGCAAGCGAAGTGATACCTGTCGAACAGAGTTTCGGCAGACGCTATGTGGATGTCCTAGAAGTGCTGTGATCAAGCTGTGGACGTCGCGGCCACGTCGCGGCGCGTGCTTAATGAATGCACGTGATCGCGAGTGCTGCCGCCATTTGGCAGACGTGTCGCGCACGTACTGGCTACTCGATCGCACGCTGAGCTAGTACACAAGCTACATACATACGTTTTGACACAGCGCCACAGTGACGCACGTCTCCTGTTTCTACATACCATCTCTACCACATTTTACCCAGCTGCAGCAGCGCCACCGAACATGTACAGCACCACCGAACAAGCGATGGTCTAACAGACATACACACAGTAACCCATCCCCCGTAGCTCATCTCGCAGGACATTGACCAGTACCGCAGGAAAAGATATTGCATTCACATGTGCAGCAATAATAATGATAGCATCGCCTCGGACGCAGCCCGAGGACCCAGAGTGGTACGCGGCGGCTGCAACACCGCTCCGTCGAGGATCGGGCGGGCCCGCCCGTGCAGCAGAGTATCGAGGTATGTAGCAACCGTATAAGCGAGCAAGCGACGTCTACGCGCGCCCACGCGGGGACTGGTAACTTGTAAGTAAGGAGACGTAAGGAATTGCGCTATCTATAGCTATGGACACTCATCACCGACGTGAACAAGAGAAGCAGATGCGGGTGCCCGGCCGAAGGTCGGTGATAAATAGCAAAATCAGTAGGACATCAGGTATACGAGACTAGAGCTAGGTGCGCGCTGCATGAGGCGAGTTGCGGGGGTCAGAGGATGCGATGCGGGTTTAAATGAAAACTAGGTACGGTGCGGACGTCGTTAACGGGGAACGAGAGACCATGCGAGGTGCATCTACTGGTAGACAGAGATGTAGTTGATCTTCCACTGCGCGTCTGTGGAACAAACGAAGTGTCAATTTTCGCGTCCTCACTAACGCCGTAGACACGGGCGGCACGCACCGACAAAGTTCGTCGCGTTGGCGACGGCGTCCTGGCACGTACCAGGGCAACCCGAGGCAGCGTACGCCGGGCCTGCCCAGTCACCGCAGATCGTGGTGTCGATGACAATGGAGTGGTCGTAGAAGTGGCTGGCCATGTCGCAGCTGGTGCTAGGGAAGGCCGCAGCCGGCGTGCCCCAGCTGGTCGGGTCGGGGTTCTTGTTCGTGATGTCGGAGGGAATGGCATTGCGCTGGAAGTACCAGACAGTGATGCCATCCGTGTTCCAGAGGTGCGCAAAGACACCTCCACCCGCACCATTGAAGCCCGCGCCGAAGGAAGTCGTGTCATCCTGCTGGTAGGCACAGCCAGCATCGTTGTCGTTGGAGCTAGCGCACTGCGTGCCTAGAAGATGGGAAGTGGTGTTGGGCGAGCCGCTAAGCGTGCAGCCATCACCGGAGTGAAGGGTGATCTGATTCTGCGTGTTACGATTGACACCCTCGATGATATCGACCTCGCCGCCCTGGGGCCATGTGGCAGTCGCGCTGACCGTCCAGTACGCGGGCCAGGTACCGCAGCCAACGGGCATCTGGGCAAAGTCGGCGATGAAGAGACCGGAGCTGTAAGTCTTCTCCGAGCTGATGCGGACGGAGTTACGCGTGCCGCCGTTAGCCACGGTTTGGTTGGTGTCGACAGCAAGCGTGGTCACGTTGTCGCAGTCGACGGTCGCAAGACCACTACCGATAGCAGCGTTGGCATCGAGGTAGGTGACCAGGCCCGCCGTCGGGTCCGAGTCGCTGAAGAACGTCCAGTTCCTGTGACACGTCAGATACGGAGTAGTGTCGCAGGGAGAAACGCGACTTACAGGAAGTCCTCTCCCTGGTAGTGGTCCTCGATGGTGTAGTTGGCCGCACGGCGCATGTAGGTCGGCGTGTGGGCGACACTGGCGTGGCGGCGACGGAAGGAGTTGTCATTGTGTAGGCAGACGCGGTGAGCGGGAGCGCGAGGACGGCGGCAGCGAGTGCGTGGATCATGATGACTCTACGTTCCAAAGGGAAGGAAGGGACAAAGGAGGGAGGCCTTTTAACGAGAGACGGGCCAAGGAGGGGGTGATGAAGGAAAGAGAACGAGGGAGGGCGCCTCTTCCTGATAGGCCCGCAGCATTTATCAGGTCTTTGCGCGTGCCCCTCGGCCGTCACCGCCTCCTGCCCCCAAAGGCAGTTCCTCCCACGATATGCACATGCTTTGTCCCCTCCTCGCCTTGGGTTTGCCTTTCATTGTCTGTGCTTCTCTTGTTCGTTTTACACGCGATGGGTTGACCGTGTCTCGGCCCACGTTTGCTCGTTCACGAAGGCAAACTCCCTCATTCAGCGTACAACCCTCGCTGGTCAGTGAAAGCGCGGCCAGCCGTGTCCGAGGGGACGTGCCGCTTGATGGAACCACCTGCCGGTGCTGTGTCGCTGCCAGCATGTGAGTCGCATGTAAGTGCAAGTTGTCGACAATCACTTGTCGGGGAATTGGAGGCGCAAAGCAAACGGCATCTTGGCTTCTCCTCAACACCACGACGGAGTGCATTGCCCGACGCGACGCGTTTGGGGGTGCCTGCTGTCCGCTGGACCGTGGCGGTGAAAAACTTCAGTCTGAGACGTCCAGCCTGACCGACACCGTTTGTTGCCGTTTCAGACAAACATATCGCAGTGCAACGTGCAACCACGCGCAGGTAGTCTAGATCTCGCAGCTCAATCTCCGGCGCGTCTCTGCGCAGATCGATCATTCCGATTGCATTCACCTCCGGCTCCGTTCAACGTTGCGGATGGCAACGTTGACGGCAACGTAAAATGAAAATCCCCGGAACTCTGCAGGTCGCTCAACTTGTAGGCAGCGACGCAACGATCTCAGTACGTCCTTACATCGTGGTGCACAGTGTTGCTGCTGAGGGCCCCCGAACAGTTTGTGTATGCATACCGGGCGGCTACTGCGGAGGCCCGTCGTTAGGGACTGGGACGGTAGCTGGCCCGCGTCATGCGTGCCTCACTGCAACTCATATGGCAGAGGAGCTTTGCGAGAACCATGACACTTCCCCTCATGCTTGTATATTCTGCCTGAAGGGCGGTTGATTCATACAGGACGCTGCTGACATATTCATCATCGCTGTTCTTCTGCTGCCTTGACTTGCCCAACGACTTACGCCCAGAGACGGTTGCATGATGGTGCTCGCCACGCATGAATTGCATTTACTGACAGTTGACAAATCCCACCGTCCATTGTACTTACGGTAAGACACTATAAAGACTTACTTACGCATTGTATTATGTAGTGTTATGGGCGCTTTCTGCAATTCATACACAAACACGCTACTTGCACGCTACATAGGCATTGTTTTCGGCGCCCACCACACTCAACCGTCCGACCGGTATACTTTGGTAGTGGCACTCACCGCGCATTCTGCCTCAATGAATTCAGCTCAAATGGACGGTGGTAGGATTTCATCTGGTTCCCACCAAGCACGCCATGGCATACAAGAATGCAACTTTTGTGCGCGAACAGGTCATCGCGCCTGATCTGAGTAGCATGTAGATTGACCGAGACACCGTGACACAGGCCTGAAAAGCAGGACTGAAGTCGGAAGGCTGTTCGCCTGCTCGAGCTGCAAGCTGGCTCTATACTGCGTAAGTCAGGTCTTGTTGCCGCACACGTCTGATCATTGACCCCCGAGTAGAGCCCTGAATGCCAGAAGGCCGGCTGGAGCTACCACAAGCACGTCTGCAAATCCATCAAGGAGGAGCGCTCCCAGCTCAAAGAAATGGACAAGATGTTCCTCTCCGCAGGGGCCGAGACACAGGCGTTCCAGGCGCCCAACTCCGGCGCCCCTCTGCCGTCCGTCATCATGGACGAGTCACTGCGGACAAACCGCGTTGTGCGAAGCGCTCACATGGTACTTACATTGTAAGGGCGCAAGAGGCGGCAGGAATTAAATTTCCGTACACAAGGCCGGTTTTTTCCGAAACTTCAATATCTGGACCCCCCCACCCTACCACCCCCCTGTATATTATTATTTTTCGGCGGTCCTGCCTCCAGACCACCCCCCCACCCTCGTTCAATCAGTGAAAAAAGTGCCTTTATATTGCTGAAAAATCTACAAGCCACGTAGAGTATGTGAACACTGCTCTATGACATCCGCACCTTCTTCGACGCCGTGTGAGTGGCTTAGTGAGAGCGCAGGCGGAGACGTGCACACGCAGATATGCAGGTACACATATGACCGAGTTGGCAGACAATGAAGCAGAGTGGTGATCAGGCAGGCCGGTAGTCGGCAGGCGGGTGGCATTGTAGGTGCCAGACAGGCGAGCATGCAGGCGAACGAGCCGGGAGATTCATTTGCAGCTAGATGGGCGAGTGTGCGGGCAGAAAAGCGGGCGTGCGCGCGAGTAAGCGAGTGCACAAACGCACGGTCAACTATTCGTACGGGTGTGTGCCTCCAAGCTGTTCAGCACAAGGATACGTAAGCAAGGGTATGGGCGAGCGGGCGAACGTGCAGGAGAGCATGTGGATTGGCGGGCAGGCATTTGAGCGGGTGAGTGGACGCGCACGAGGGCAGACAGACGAAATTTCGGGTTGACGGTCACTAGCTACCAGTTGTGCCAGATGGCAGACACATACCGAGGCAAATGAGAATCCGGAAGAGGGCATGCCGAGTAGGTGCAGACGAGAAAGTATGGGTGAGAAGGACCAGAGGCTGGGGGGATAGATAGAGGACAAACCGAATAGCGAGCTCAAATGTGCCGTTCCGGTTATGCCGCTACACACCAAACTCGCTTGATGAACTATCCAGACTGTAAAGTGCACTAGGTCGCAGACGGACGGCGAGGGACAGACCTTTGAATCGCTACTTGCCGCACACACAACACTTACTGAAAATACGTGCGTCGCCTTCTTGAGCATGCCGCGCCCGATAAACGAGCTCGAAAACCTCACGCATCCTTGTTTGCGTGCTCGTGTTTGGAGTTGTCGCACAACGGTACGTCGAGAACACTGTTACAGTGTTAGCACGCGCAAGGGCCCGGGGTGAACGTTCGAGTCTTTAGCTGAGGACGTCTTCCCGTGAAAGGAAACGGTAGATAGCGGTAAAAGTCGCTTGCGTCCAGCTGAGGAGGAGCAGTGGAAAAGACGGCGACCTAGTAGTAGTACGCGACGAGAGCGCACTGTTGCTTCCACCGCAGACGCACCCGCCACAAGCTCAGCCACACACTTGAGGTTCCGCCTGCGATCCACTACGCACATTTAGACTGCGATTGAAAATACCGACCTCGAAAAGTAGACTAGCCAATGGGCCACGTGCAAAAAGGGTTGTCTGCGTGTGACAGGAAGCTAATTTACAACTAATCCGACACTATCGACGGTCTACTTCGACCGAGTTGGGGAGGGTATGACGGTTTTTTCGACCTTCTGGTATAAAATTTCGGAATCGCCCATCCAAGGGTCGACCACCCTCCCCACCCCCGGGGGCCTTGTGTACCCGATCTGCCGATCCGCCGCCTCTTGTAAGGGCGTGTATATTTTTACGGCTCTAAGTCGGAGCTCCTAACATAGGGAATGGGATCCCTTTGTTCGGCCTAACATTTTGAATGTTCCTAGAATCGGGAATGTAAGTGTTATGTTCTTCCTATGTTCCGAAATCGTGCCATGTTCTAGGAATGTACTTCCCATGTTAGGGAAGTTCACTTGATGGCTTACTAATATACACGCCCTTGCAATGTTAGGCCTATGTAAGCGCCTCGCACAATCCGGGTTGTCCGCAGTGAGTTCTGCGCGTTCGCGGAGAAGTTCAAGCTGCCGCTCATGGAGGCGGGGTACAACGGGATGCGCGTCGCGAGCGACCCGTCGTTCTCGGGGCACGCGATGCTCCTCGTCATGCTCGACCACCACCCCGCGCGCGCACAGTCGTCGCGCATGTGGGCCCGCTTCCGGGTGCTCTACACGAAGCCGATGACGTTCGACGCGCTCCGCGCGGAGTACGGCAGGGAGAACACACAGGACCTCATCGAGCGTTTGGAATGGCTCCGCGACATACGGTCGGGCGCGGCGGACTACGTCGCGTCGGTCACCATCCTCCTCTCGTGCGACTGCCACGTAATGTCCCCGCCCGTCCCGCTGCACTACCCCGTCCCGATCGGGGTCACGCCGGCGTATATGCGTGCGGTCAGGGTCAGCGATACCTGGGAGCAGAAGCTGAAAGAGATCGTCGAGAAGATCTCTGGCAAACAAGTCGTCGTCGGTAACAAAAGTTAGCCACATGCAGACTCTGGCGGCGTTACTGGCAAAACAAGGTAGTCCACAAGATCATGCGCGATGCGCGGATCAGGATTTGGTGGGATGGCGTGACTGATGGCTAGCTGGGTCTCTCACATATGGACCTACACCGAGGCGGCTATCCGAGTGCAGATTCAGAGACGGTCCCGGCGCGAGGATTGTAACACTAAACATTTTGCTGTGGCACAGCTGACTGATGATTGCTCAACATGTATTACCTGTACGCCTGTATCATGATGATCCCTATGTACTATGATGTACCATCCGATCCAAACTATCAATACCAATCTATTCAGAACTGCGTTTACCTGATACACCGAAATCTCTCATCATGCCTCCACTCTCGGTGCCGTATCATCATGATCGTCAGGGGGCGGTTTGACGATACCACTTTGTAGCAGGTCCGCCACGACAGAATCTGTCGTCCATCCAGCGCCCCTATTAAGTCGATCAGAACTCGCGGACGATTTGTATGCGCTGAGCTGGCTTACAGGACACTTTTGACAACGTCTCGCATGACGGCACCGCTCGCAATGTCAATTTTATCCACACCCGCCAAGCCATCTGCGCGTGTGGGTCCGAGATTGAGGAGCAAGACCGGTTTGTGCAGGTCCATAGCGTGTCGGAGTAGTCTGTAATACGGGTGTGTTGATGAATGTGCGTGAACATGACGGACCGCCACCAACCTGAAGGCGGAGAACGTTGCCAGCGTAGTGCCCATGAGAAGAAGACGATCACATCTCTCGACATCGTGGAATCTACATCGCGCCATACGAAGATGAAGCTTAGCCCTCACACAGCATATCACAAATGCTTACGAGCGATCCCTGACTCCTTGGTGATTGATTCGCCGAAAAATATTACTTCTGGTTTTTGCTGTGACAGTGAACGTCGGATCGATCTCGGCGGACTACTCAACCAAGAAATCACGCACGATATTGTTATGTCTATGCTCCAGTAGGCATTCAGGACAGTCAGGTACGACGAACTCGTCGTAGTTGACGCCTTCCAGCACCACCTGAGGGAGTTATGCATGAGCATACCTTTTTGCGCGTATGCGGCATGCGGCGTAAATAAGTACTTACATCACCATCTGGGTTCGTACGCGGCTGTCTACCAGTCGCTTCAAGTTCGTCTGCGAATGCTTTCCATTCTGGATTTGCAACGGAGAGCTGCTGCTGGAATATATTTCTATCCGTTATGTGCCCATGCGCACACCGAACACTCTATGGGCACGTGTCAGAAAGAGAACACCATGGTTCAACGACAATTTGGTACCCTCAACCTCCCATGAAGTTCTAGTATGCGCTGGTCCATGCGCGTTGTGTCCCAGACATGGGCGATAGCTTTGTGGTGCAAGCCGTCCACGTTCTGCGTGATAACCTTGTTCACGACGGAGGTGTATTGCAGGGCTGCGAGAGCGAAATGTGTTGTATTCGGCTGCGCGTCGCGGACGGGAGGATAGCCGAGGTATGACCGTAGCCTTACTCATCTTGAGTGAGATGCTCCTGCAGGATAGGACGACCAGAGGAGCAGAGGGTGCACATACCAGTATCGTCGTCTGCGCAAGATTACCATGTGAATGAGAATTTCAGTGGGATGCGACGCAGTACGCACCTGAACGCTGCGCCCTTCGGCGAAGGATCCATGAGCTCATGGTACTGAATACGCGCACGCATGTCAGACTTCGCACTGGCAGCCAGGAAATGGTCTCAATGGACATACAAAGATGGGCCTGCGCAAGTTGCTGTCATTGTTGTACACAGTGTAAAAGCGACCTCACATACTTGTAGTTTGGGTTCAAGTACCTCCCCTTCGCGCCGCGGTACGCTCGGATTCCCGAGTCGACGCTGACACCCGCTCCGGTGACAACGGCTGCATTTCCTGGCGACAAGAAGGTCGCTATGCGTTCGACCGCTTCCGCAGGTAAGATTGCACGAGTCTGAGCCGCATTTGCAGACCTGAGGATGGCTTCGGGGATGTTTGGGACAGAGACGCGCATGTGATCCAAGCGGTCGAGGACAAGAGGAGATTGATCTACCCCGCAAATCTCTCCTCCGACCACCACGATGCTCAAGCCTCCCTCGCCGCCTTCGACGTTACACACACCCGGATGGCAGCACTACTCAGTCGCATTCTCGCCCTTCCATACCAATCGACTCGCAGTAGCATCTGCTGCCAATTACGGCCTCGTGGGGAATGGGCGACTGCACCTTGTTTCGCTCGGACCCGGTCCTGGCGCGCTCCCCGGCCTTGCGCTTGACAAGTTGTGAGTTGAAGGGGCTTCTTAACATCGCACTCTCTCACAGTCTTATCAGCTACGATACACAGGACGGCCTGTACGACATCGCCTGGTCGGAGATCCACGAGAACCAACTGGTCACCGCGTCGGGCGATGGCTCGATCAGACTATGGGACATCATGCTCAAAGTAGGCCCGGCAGCAACCTCTCGAAGGCCGCATCTCCGCTCACGATGTCGCAAGCACATCTAGGACCTGCCCATCCGCGCGTGGCAGGAGCACACGCGCGAAGTGTTCTCCGTCGACTGGTCCAACATCCAGAAGGACAGGTTCGTGTCCTCCTCGTGGGACGGCACCGTGAAGCTCGTACGCACCCCGTCTTCATCTCCGCGCCTCCGCACTCATTCGTGCTGCCCAGTGGTCCCCCGAGCACCCGCGCTCCCTGACGACCCTGCACGCGCACCAGATGTGCGTCTACCAGGCGCTCTTCTCGCCGCACCAGCCCGACCTCGTCGCGACCTGCTCGACGGACGGGAGCCTCAAGCTCTTCGACATCCGCGCGCCCGCGTACGCCGGCGGCGCGAACACATTCACGCGGCCCACGTCTGCCGCGGCGCTCACGGTGCCCGCCGCGGGCACGGAGGTGCTCTCGCTCGACTGGAACAAGTACCGCCCTTTCGTGCTCGCGAGCGCGGGTGTCGACAAGGTGATCAAGGTGTGGGACTGCCGCATGGTCAAGCTCGGCGCGGGCCAGGAGCAGGTCGGCGGGGTGTGCGAGCTCCCGCTCGTCGGACACGAGTACGCAGTGCGCAAGGTGCAGTGGAGCCCGCACCGGCCGGACGTGCTCGCGAGCTCGAGCTATGACATGACGTGCAGAGTGTGAGTTTCATGTTCGCTCGATGCGATCGATACTGATGCGGCTGCAGATGGTCGACGACGCCTCTGCCGACGGGCGGCCATATGCTTCACATTAACGACGCGCACACAGAATTCGTAGCTGGTTGCGGGTGGTCGCTGTACGACGAGGGCCTCTTGGCAAGTTGCGGATGGGACTGCAAACTCAATATGTTCCATGTACGATAGTGGATGGAGGCCCTAGTGAGTGTATCAATAATGTGTAAATCACCGTCCATTTTCGTGGACCACTACCATAAGCTAGAATTAAGCATATTCCAATGTCCTTGTCCCACAAGAATCGGAAAGTCAGCACGGTCGCAATTCTCTAATGATCTGTGACTGCACATTCTTCTCAAGTAACAATTGACTTGGCTCTCGGCTCGGGCAGTATCGGACATGACAGTGCATATATTCACGCACGGAAATCATGCTGCTCTGGCCTCGTGCTCGTATAACATCCGACGGTTGGACGCAAGGCCCGGAGAGTATAGGCTAGTGCACAGAACAATCCAGGGCAAACACTGTGCGACCCGCAGTCATAATGATCTTCCCACTCATCGTCAGCTACGGCTGGCATGAGTCCTTCGCCAACATCTTGAATGCCTGCATGAGTCAGTAGATTCTTATGTCCTCAGCTTCGCGCACACGCGCGTAGAATGTCTGCCGTGTAGAGTTGTTATGCATGATGGTGGCAGATATGCTACGACACAGTACATCGGTTCACTTCGAGCTACAAATGACTCAGTCGATGCGAAAACATAGAGGGACACACGCCGTGCGTGAGCGGTGTCGCATCGGTTACAGGTTTTCATGGGGGTATCATGAAGGTCGTCGAGCCTAACTAATAGTGATACAGGTGTACGGACACATTGAAAATCTCAATACACTGAGCTGCGTCATTCGCGAATTGTAGTGTTACAACCCCTGCACGGTGACTGACCCGCCCCACACCCGGTTGTCAGTCCACCGTGACAGACCAGAGCCAGTAATGCCTGAGCTGGCATATAGTCACGGGCTTCCGCGACTGACGACCCTAGCGAGCGCGGCCAGAGATTTTCTCCACGATATCCTTCAGCCTCTGCTCCCAAGTGTCACCGAGGCTGACGGCGCGCATATACGCCGGTGTGACCTCAATCGGGACAGGATAGTACAGCGGGACAGGCGGCGATATGACGTGGCAGGGGCACGAGAGGAGGATGTTCACGGAAGCGATGTAGTCCGCTGCACGCGACTGCATGCCGCGGAGGCTCACGAGACGATCGACGAGCTCCTGCATGTTCTTCCTCCCGTACTTGGCGCGCAGCTCGTCGAAGGTCATCGGCTTAGCGAAGAGCACCTTGAAACGCGCCCACTCGCGCGACGACTGTGCGCGCGCGGGGTGGTGCTCGAGCATGACGAAGAGCACAGCATGTGCCGAGAAGGACGGATCCGTGGCGACGTTCATTCCGTTGTAGCCAGCCTCCATGAGCGGTAGCTTGAACTTCTCCGCGAAGGCGCAGAACTGGTCCATGATGACAGATGGTGTCGGGGCGTCGTAATTGATGTCTTGGGGCGCCCGTAGTTTGCTCGCTTCGGAAAGAAAGAGTTGGTCCATCACTTTCAGTTGGGAGCGCTCCTGCTTGATGGACCTGCAGACGTGTTTATGAAAGCTCCAGCCGGCCTTCTGACATCCAGGGCTCTACTCGGGAGTCAATGATCAGACGTGTGCGGCAAAAGACCCGACTCACGCAGTATAAAGCCAGCTTGCAGCTTGAGCAAGCGAACAGTCTTCCGGCTTCAGTCCTGCTTTTCAGACCTAGTAAGGATCCAGAGTCCCAGTGTCAATCTATACGCTGATCGTCAGGCGCGGTGATCTGATCGCGCACAGAAGTCACATTCTTGTATGCCATGGCGGGCTTGGTGTGAATGCGACGGCACATTGGAATTCATCCCGAGTGATGAGGCCTTGAGGGTGTACTGACTTGAGGCACGAAGCGAAGTGTGAAGCCGCGGTGTACACAACGCGTTGGTGGCGTGTAATGTTGTGGCGTGGGAATCGCATTGAGTGTACAGACTCGCCGCCAGCTCGCCGCTACTCGCGACACCACTACTGGCAGACTTGCGCCAGTCCATCTAAAGTCATCTCATTCGCTGATCTCCAACTGCGTCGGTGTACACTTAAGTATCTTGAAACCAGTCTACTCTGCTTAAATTGAAAGTCGCAAACCGTATGCAAACCCACAGTCGTAATCCGCACTCCGTCGCCGTCACGAATACCTGCAAACACTCACCAATATCACACAATGTATCTGGGAGGTACAGACCGATGGCACAGAAGTCCACGACCAGCAACTCGGAAAGACTAGCATTGCTTGCGATCGTCATCCTCCAAAACACGAGGTCGCGTTGAGGGAGTTTCTACGGGAGACTATGCGGCGGCCATGTTCCGTTGAGATTCAGCATTGCCGGTGAGCAAGTACCCATGGACCAGGACCTGCGCTGCCATGCGAGCGACGTCATCAGGCTTACATAGCGGCATGCACGCGCCGTTCCTCCGTATGTCTCTCATAGAACACAGTACTTATATTGCATGCGATTTCCTAGGCTAGACCAGTCGCTTGCAGCCATTCGAGGTGAGTACTTGAGTGACAGCTTTCATGAAGGGTCGACTCTCTCACCAACTGCAAAAACTCCGCAGAACGGAGTTCCAGAAAGCCTAGAAGACATAGAAGACACTCTTTGAATGGTAGCGAGGCTGTGCAATGTGCACGGACTCTGAGAAGTCAGGGCTGGATCTTGAGAATTCAATCGGTGGGGAACACTCGGGGAATGGCATCCGGTAAGTATGTCGGCCGGGACAAATCCTCTCTTTGTCTACACACGTTCACGAATGTGCATTACCAGCTTTGTGAGCCCGTATAAGTTGTCAGACAAACAAATGAGCCATAGAATGACCGCAATTGGACTTCAGAGGACAGTGGACATAGATGCTGGTCATGAGTTCAGAGACGGTCCGAATCCCAGACTAAGCTGGGAAGCGCATTTCTGTGTGATCATCGCTGATTCAATTGGTCTTGAGCTTGATTATTGACGTCAAGACATAGGTCCCCTTCTCCTTCTCCTCCATTCATGTGAACGAGGATGACCCAGCGACAGGGATACGTTTGCACATGACCAGTCATGTACCGGTGAAGGTGAGCCGCCCCGAGATGTCAACTTAAGCAATGTCTGACAGCCTGGCTGGACGGCAGTGGACGAAGCGGACAGTGTCGAGGCGCATATACGGAGTCTCACGATCGATCAACGGTTTCCGTTGAACTCTGAGCTCAAGATTCGATCGCATCTCCCACGTGGATGAGTCTGGTACGTAGAATCCGAACCCTCTTCCTGCACGGCGCATTGCTAGCTGATCGCTGTTATGCCATCCCGCACTCTCACCAATACTGAGTGTGATTTTGCTGGACCTTCTGAGGAGTTCGTAGCCGTACAGTGAGCCTATAGCATGGCCGTCGATTACGGCAATGTTGGCCTTCCATAGCCGGCAAGATGGAACCTTCGTGGACCTTTCCGTCCCAACGACGCTGAACGTGGTAGGCTTACATTCGCAGATCGTGTCCTCCTTGCCGTGCCTATCTCTTGCCGACGACACACTCTTCGGTCGGAACCTGTCTGTCCCTCCTTTCCCACTTGCGATATTTCGAGCTAACAGTTTATCCGGACCAGAAACATCAAGCAAAATATGTCTTACTCGTTCGAAGCCCTCCTCGCTATGCACTGTTCTGGGTGTCGCAACGCCTGTGGAACCCTCTGTGAGTTGGACTCATACATGTCACCGTTTCACACTTGCGGCCAGGTCGACAAGATCATCCGCACCGAGGGCTACTCCTCTCCGTGGGAGGATTCACGAGCAAGCTTGTCTGAAATGAAGGGGCTGGGACACAGATGACTTCCTCGCAGGAACGATCGTCCATTCGGTGGCGGCTATGCAAATACAATGCGGCAACCTTTAAAGCCATTTCCCTCCACTCTACATTTCGGCTTTTCGGTGCCCTCCTGACGCTCCTTCTTCCTCTCCTCTTGATCTTCCTCCTGCCGTGCACTTGTTTATTCATCTTTCGACACTTGAGACCAGCCATGTCGATTGCAGAAATCGACACAGAGAAGGGCTCGAGTACTGTGGTTAAGTCCGCGGATTCTGCGCAGACAGCGTCCTTCCGGCGGATATCCAAGGAGGAGGCAACGATCGTGGAAGCGGAGCGCGACGTGCCCGACTCGGAGGTACAGCAAGACGAGGTGCCGCTGTACAACCCCCACATCGACGTGAGCGGCGTTGACGAGAAGGCGCTCCTCCGCAAGATGGACTGGCAGCTGGTGCCGTGGCTGTCATTCTTGTTTTTGCTTAGTTTTTTAGATCGGACCGCTGTCGGCAACGCCAAAGTACGTCTTTCCTGTCCGTATTTAGAGGCTGCTGAAACGAGCACCGGGTTTGCAGCTATATGGCATAGAACAAGCGTTACATATCAACGACACGCAATATCTGATCGCGCTTACTATCTTCTTCATTCCATACGCAGTCTTCGAGGTGTGTTTCTTTTGATGACGCACAAGTATGTTAATCACGCCGTTCGTACAGGTGCCCTCAAATATCGTCCTCAAAAGGTTGCGACCGTCTTTATGGCTTTCCTTCTTGATGTTTGGGTGGGGAATCATGATGGTGTGTACATTCAGTCCATGTCTTGAAGATCAGTACGCTGATACGAGAATGTGCAGACCGTACAGGGCCTTGTACATAACTACAGTGGATTGCTCAGTACGTAACTTGTCGGTTGACTGGTCTTTGTATGACTAACACAACTATCATTATCACCTTTTTGGACGGTGCGTTCATCTGCAGTCATGCGGTGGCTTCTGGGAGCCTTCGAAGCGGGGCTCTTCCCCGGCGTAACATACTACCTTTCATGGTACGCTAAGCGGCATCGCATCACGATACAGGATTCCGTTACTAATCATGGTCCTCACGTACTAGCTGGTACAGACGACAAGAGTTCGGCTTCCGCGCCGCAATCTTCTTCTCCGCGGCAACTCTCGCGGGAGCGTTCGGCGGCCTGCTTGCGGTACGTGACATATCCAGATCCCTCACACCCCCATTGCTAATTCCCTCCGCTCCCCTGCTGCAGGCAGGCCTATCGCAGATGGCGGGCGTTGGCGGGAAGGGCGGTTGGGCGTGGATTTTTATCATCGAGGGCCTCGTCACGGTCGTCGCGGGCGTGTTCTCGGTTTTCATCATCCAGGACTTCCCCGACACAGCGCGCTTCCTTACAGAGGCAGAGCGCACCTTCATCGTGCGCCGCCTCCAGGCGGACGGCCAGATCAGCGCGGCTGGCGAGAAGCTCAAGTGGAGTTATATCTGGCAGTCTTTGGCGGATTGGAAGACGTGGCTTGGGAGTGAGTGATGCAGCTCGGTGGATAGACTTGCATAGAATGCTAATCGTCTGTGGGTCACAAATCTTAGTGGCGTTGTATATGGGTAACGAAGGCCCGTTATACGCGATTGCCCTGTTTATGCCAAGTATCATCGACCAGGTGCGCAGATTTTCTGCTCATTCTGCAGCGTTTCTTTCTGACTGATAGCGTCCGCACAGCTCGGATACAGTGCGACACCCGCGAATCTGCTGACCGTCCCTGTCTACGTCCTTGCATGCATCGCCACGTGTCTAGTAGGCTGGCTCGCCGATCGTTATGGCAGGCGAGGTTACTGGAACATGTACGTCTGCAGCCTCAGTAGGCACGCGACCTTTGTGATTGACTGGTGTATGCTTTCAGCGGATGTATGGCCCTCGGCGGCACTGGATTTATCATCCTCATATCCTCGCGGAACGCAGCGCTGTCCTACTTCGCGGTGTACCTCGCGGCATGCGGGATATATCCCTGCGTGCCGAATGTCGTCGCGTGGATGTCGAATAACCTTGAGGGCTCGTACAAGCGTGGTGTGTCGCTCGGTATGATCATCAGCTGGGGCAACCTGAACGGCGCGGTCTCGTCAAATGTCGTGCGTAGTCCTGATTCTGTGCTCCCTGCCAATCAGCCGCTAACGTCCGTTACCCGCGGTTCGCACAGTACCGCGCACAGGACGCGCCTTGGTACACGCTCGGGCACGGGATCCTGCTCATCTACATCGGCATCTCGCTGATCTGTAGCACGGCGTTCATTATACTCTTCGCGCGCGAGAACCGGCGGCGCGAGCGCGGAGAGCGCGACGAGGTGATCAAGGGCGTGAACGAGGACCGCGACGACCTCGTGCGCAACGGCGTGTATGCGACCGTGGAGGAGGCGAGGAGGGAAAAGGGCGACACATGGAGTGGGTTCCGCTACCGCTATTGAGCGTGAATATGGTGCGTTGTGTATGCTATGACATGTGCGGTGTGAAGGGAAGCAGATGTAGCAATATCGACGGCGCGGGTCCCTCGCTGGTGAAGAGCGGCACGCTGCCTGTTGGAATGTATGAATATGACTCAGACGTTTGCGTAAATCATTATCTAGATACGCGACTGCCGCCACCAGGAGTGGCAAACACGCAAGACTCCGGACAGCGACTTCAAATCGCGTCAAAATCGTTCGTACCCATGCCTCGCGAACCTCGCGCTGCAGGCTATCATTAGTGTGAAGGCGGTATCCTCTTGAATGTCTTTCACCTAGCAAGGTCACGGTGGATGCTAGAACCTTGTGAGGTGTCGAACGGCGGAACGGAGTAGCCCAGGTGTCACTGAACATTGACAAGACTGGCAATTTACGGGTTCAAGTTCTTTGCTTCGCCACGCGTTTGAAAGGTACCGGAACGTGTACTCATGTTAAGTTGTTAACGGGCTAGAGTATCAACTTTTGACGTACGAGCAGACCGATGAACGTTCGGACGGGCGTTCCAACAAACCGGGCCTCGGCCCAGGCATCAACCGCAAGAAGTCCCTTTCGAAGGCGTTCTGCCGTGGAACGCGCAAGGGCACGAACTGGAGTCCTTTATTCAGGGCCCAACCGCGAGCTGTATTGTTACGGAAAATGTGCACCAGACCGTCCTGAGCTTGCGGGGTGCGAGTCGAGTCGGCATTGAGGCAGTTGCGTGCGTCGACGATTGACCTTGCCAGCTGTGTTCATCGGTTATGTCCTGCCCGAGCTGCCGTGTACGAGGGGCGCCTCACTCATCTTTCACTGAGAGGCCGTCTGGAGCAGTACTTACTAGACACGATCTGGACACGAATGCCGTGAACGCCGGTCTGAACACAGCCTTCATTACGAGACACGACGTGGGGGCAGAACGTTCTTGACAAAAAGATGAGGCCCCGCTGTCTCGAACACTGTCGTATCTGAACCGTTACGGTTCAGAGATGTTGGACGCCGATCGCGACGACAGTTCGACGAGCGAGCGCGCCTCCTCCTCCTGCCAAGCCCACGCGCGAACGTTTGAACGTTGACGCGGTCATGTGACGCGGGCAGACCTTGATCAATTCTTTTCCCCGCACAATACCCCAGTCCCCGCAGCTTGGCACCCCGCGTCGTGCATGCTCATCCAATGCCAATCAAGTAGTTTGGCCTCGCTTTCGATATGACCTGCACGGTATGATACTTACTGCTGCTGAGAGTTGCCACCAGTGACTGAGACACCCAGGTACCCGGATCTGAACGCCACCGCCAAGCCGGAGAAAGGAGGTGAGCTGCGGGGTATGGATGGGGTCGATGTCGCACCTGATAACAGCGCGCCTCGAGTCCCATGATGACAGAAATTCTCCGTTAGACATTTCTCCCGACACTGGGGCCGCAGAGCCGGATAGCGCGTCGAGCGATGACGGCCCCTCAAAGGGCTGTATAAAGGTCTCAAATGGACGCGCATCACTCCGACCGCCCCTACTCGGACCACCAGCACGCGGCTCTGCACGTCGCACAAACGAGTACGAACTTTGACGAAACCACGACCAGCGGAAGGAGAGATGGCGTCCCCGGACTTGGAAAAGGCGGCGAGGTCGTCCTCGCGAATCTCCGGCGAAAAGGCCCACGAGTCGCATATAGAACAGACTGCATCCGACAAGGAGGCGAAGGTGCACACCGAGGTGTTTAACGCCGATGTCGATATTTCCGGCGTGGACGAGCGCAAGCTCATGAGAAAGCTCGACCTCCATCTCGTCCCGTGGTTGTCGTTCCTGTACCTCCTCAGCTTCTTGGATCGCACGAGCATTGGGAATGCTAAGGTGAGTCATACGCGCCCGTGCTGGAATGGTCGTGGACGAGGGCTTATGTAGATGGGGCGTAGCTGTATGGCATGGAAAAGGATCTGCACATTACCGACCAGCAGTACTTGATCGCACTCACGCTATTCTTCTTCCCATATGCCCTCTTTGAGGTGAGCTTCTACTCTCGATTGCAGCCGGTGTACCCTGACAAATGGATGCATTAGGTGCCGTCCAATATCTTCCTGAAAAGACTGCGACCGTCAGTATGGCTCTCCTTCCTGATGTTCGGATGGGGGATCATGATGGTGAGGGACATACGAGTTGCATAAGCGAAATTGCTCACAAGAGTCTGTACAGACCATACAAGGCCTTGTCCATAACTATGGCGGGCTCCTCGGAATGCGATGGCTGCTCGGCACATTCGAGGCTGGGCTGTTCCCTGGTGTCAACTACTACCTCTCATGGTGCGTACACCCCGCCGACCAGTGTTTGCGGCCATACTTGAACAATCGATTTCCTCAGTTGGTACAAACGCTCTGAGTTCGGCTTACGCTCCGCCATCTTCTTCTCCGCCGCGACGGTCTCCGGCGCGTTCGGCGGTCTGCTTGCGGTACGTCCCCTACCGTTCATAATCAACCTGTCACCTCAAATTGTCCTTCTCGATCACAATCGATAGGCTGCGATCGCGAACATGGACGGCGTAGGCGGTAAGCCCGCCTGGGCGTGGATCTTCATCATCGAAGGCCTCGTGACTGTCGTTGCGGGCGGGGTATCGTACTGGATCATCCAGGACTTCCCGGACAATGCGCGCTTCCTGACCGAGGCGGAGCGCACGGTCGTCGTGCGCCGCCTCCAGTCGGACGACCAGTTCAGCGCAGCGGGTGAGAAACTAAAGCTGCGGTATATCTGGAAGAGCTTGGGCGATTGGCAGACGTGGTTGGGCAGTGAGTCGGTTCTCGCTTGAGTAGTCGTGGGTGCTGAGGGTTTCAGTGCTGCTGTATATGGGAACGGACGGCCCGCTGTATGCGTTCTCGCTGTTCTTGCCTAGCATCATCAGTCAGGTGAGCCGAGTGGTGTCCTGTGTGGATGACATCAGTTGACGTGCGGTCTGCTTCGCAGCTCGGTTACACCGCCACGCCCGCGAACCTCCTGACGGTGCCGGTGTACGTCGCCGCGTGTATATGTACCTGCGCGGTGGGCTTCATTGCAGACAAGCACGGCTGTCGGGGTACCTGAATGTGTACGCATCAGACGCGATATCCGTTCTCGCCGCACACGCTAACAGTGACCTCTGCAGCTTATGTCTCGCTGTTGGCGCCGCTGGCTATATCATCCTTATTGCTTCGCGAAGCGCCGGCGTGTCCTACTTCGCGGTATACTTAGCGGCGTGTGGAATCTACTCCAGCATCCCTAACGTGATTGCGTGGGTCTCCAACAACGTCGAAGGCTCGTACAAGCGGTCCGTCACGCTCGGCATGGTGATTTCCTTCGGGAACATCAACGGTGCGGTGTCGTCGAATGTCGTGCGTCTCCTCCTTCCCAGTCGCCGATGTCACTTGACACTGATGAACTGTTGGTAAACGTCGTCAGTACCGCGCGAACCAAACGCCATGGTACACGCTCGGGCACGGCATCGTGCTGGCGTACATCGGAATTGGGCTCATCTGCTCCATCACGTACATCTTGCTTCTCAGGCGCGAGAACGCACGGCGGGACCGGGGTGAGCGCGACGAGATCATCGAGGGCGTGAACGACGGGGACAAGCACCTCGCGCGGAACGGCACCTTTGCAAGCGTTGCGGATGCGAAACGCGAGAAGGGCGATCAGTGGAGCGGGTACCGATACCGGTTGTAGAAGGCGGGTGGCCGCGATCTTGTTGGTATTGCTATGATGTATTGTATGTGTGTATCGCGACGACGTATTCTCTGTACTCTTACCTCTCGAATTGTAATGATACTCGCTGCATCACGTGTCCGATGTCAGCTCCTGTCAGCTGCAGGTAAATGAATCCGCCGTTTATCGCCGCAGATATGACCTTGAGACGAACAGTCTGACGCCTGTTCGTCTGTCAGAACGCCGTTCTATCGCCTTGTAGCCTGAGTGCCGCATCCGCTCGGTGGCTCTGGGTGGCGGGAGGTGGCGGGCCGGTGGCGGGGAGTGGCGGATGGAAGGCGCACGTGGGAGGAATAACAGTGTCAAATACGCTTGGACGCGTTCGGACGCGCGAAGTTTGTGGCCGCCAGCACTGCTTGTCTCTGCCCCGACGCGTCCCGCCATCCTCTTTATACGCTCTATCTATTCCTCTATTCTTCACATACCCCAAAAGCTCTACAGCACACTCATACCACCTCTGTAGCATAAACAGCCATCCGCAATGGGCCGCCCACTCTTTTCCAACCACCAGCAGACCCCCGCTGTGCGCGTCGAGCCCGAGCAGCCGCAGCCGACTGCGAAAAATGGACGTACTGGAACGCGTTCGACCCAGACTCGGACGAGTTCTTTGAGCGCAGCGACGCCGTCTACGAGGCGTTCATGCCCCAGGATGGCACGGCGCTCCCCCAGCCGCCCCCGCTGATCGAGGTGCCCCCGTCCAGCAGCTCGAGCGAGGCGAGCTCGAGTGGCCGTGGAAGCCCTACCGAGGAGGCACGGAGGGACTTATCATCCGAAGAGATTGACCTGGCGCTGAGGAGAGAGGCGGACTTAATCAGGCTCAGTGCGACCAGGGAGGACGAGATACAGAGGCGAGTTCGCGAGGCCAGGGAGACCTTCACAGATACGCGCTCGCCCGGTCCTACTGTGCCCACCGATACGGACCCTCAGCGCGTTCTCCGCTACGTCCAGGGCCTCGACAGCATCTCACGCCAAAGCCAGGAAGCCACGCAGATTATCCGCGGGCTCCTTCCGTCCGCGGACCCCGCAGAGCGCGCAGCCGCTCGTCGATTCGAAGAGTACATGGCGCACCGCAACGAGCCCATCGACGCCCAACCGAGGAGAGCAGACTCTTCCGCCCCGAGCGGTGAGGAAGTCATCACGGCTCGTGGTATTCCGGTCGCTGTGCCTTCTGCGCTTCCCGTCTCTGTCACGACGACACGTTCTACTCTCGACCCCCTTCCACGCCTCCCAATGGGGCCCGTTACCTCAATGACCGCCTTTCCACTCCTCCAAGCCGCAGCCCTGCGCTTGACATGTCGCCATCCCCGCCTCCCTCCGTCACGCCCCGCCTGTACTCATGGTCCTCTCGCAATCCTATGAACTCGACACCCACTTCTCCGGCGCCAGCAGGGCCCCTGAGAAATCGCGATGCACGGCTCTCGGTTGAACACATTTCGCGTCTGTCGGACGCGTCGCCAGCTCGCACGAGGTCTCGCCCGAACGTGCGCCACGTGCCGGACCGTGGCTACAACCACTTCCCTGACGCGCCGCGCGTTGACCTCAGCTCCTGGATCGTTTCGTGAATCACGATGTTATGTTTCTTTGGTTCTTGTTTAGTTCGATTCGTTGATGCTTGCATGGTTTAATGGCAGTTGTCTGTAGCACTAGTAGTCGACTCCACACGCTCTCTGCTACCGGTGCTCTGGGTCTCTCACGTTCGTTTGCTCTTCGAGTCCTGCTTCGGGTGTCCTGCTGTGTGAGTGAAAAGTATGTACCGCAGTGGTGCACGTAGATTGATACAGTGCTTGAGTTACCGTCTAGAGCGTACGTGTCTGTAGAGGTACTTTAGCCACGAATACTGCAACCTTTAGAGGGCATATGCAGTGCATCGACCTCTTTCGCTATTCAATGGTCCGACATCGTTTGCATTGGTGGCAGGGACAGCAACAAACAGCATGGGTATCGTATATGTGGTTTGTTCGGGACTTCCTGGGAGTTGGAAAGCTTTCAACGGATTGCCGTACTGCTTCACACATAGTGGTTAACACCCTGTTGGCTCGTAAGATACCTGGAAGATGCACGCCCCATCATGAACACTCACCGCGATGCACGCTCCCACCCCCGTCGTCCCAAAAGCCCCGGGGAACGTCACGACACACGGTGCAGCCCATTGCTCAGACGGCCCCGGGCCTACCTGTGCGCCGGGCAACGGCATGAGATACGTGCTGATGTGCATCTGTCCCCGGCGGTACAGCTCCTCGTCCATCTTGCCCTCCAGCACCCGCCGCCCGTCGCGCTCCCGCCGCCGCCGTAGCTCCAGCGCTCGGGCCTCGTGCGGGTCGGTGAAGTACGCGGGGTGGTTGCGGCGCGCGCGCACGGCGTCGTGTTCACTCGCGTGCGTGGCGCGGGTGCGCTGGGGTGCGTGGGCAGCTGGAGCGCGCTACGATCTTGGACGACCCGAGGCGGCGGGTGATTTGATGGAGCTTGCTGCTCATCTTTTCGTCTGGGAGCGGACAGCCGCAGTGCATGTAGGGCATGCCGAAGCGTTCCTGATGGCACAGCTGAGATTCGCGGCGAGTGACGGGCAGGGCCTGCCTACCTGCCATGCATGGCATGTCTCGTCGAGGCCATTTGCGAGGTAGATCTCCTCTACCCTGTCATCGCTGCAAAGAGGACGTCTAACCCACATAGAAAGCGATAGCAATATAGCACTTACTGGTCGACATACCATCCGACGAATTCCTTGCTTTCCTTCGTGTACTCATCACCCTTCAGTTGATGTGTATGCCATACGATGTCTATGTCGAGCGTGGGCACAAAAAAGGGGGATGACGCAGAGGATAGCAGGTCGAGGAACCTGACAACGAGTATTCAGTCAGGGGAGTAGAATGAAACGCGACGTTTCACATACGCGTGATAGCGCGCGAGCGCATGGGTCAAGAGAACCGCGTTTTGGTTGTCGTCGAAGTATCCTGGCGTCAACCACCCCAAGCTGTCCATCGCATCAATGAACGTGCCTTGCCGGAGAACCTGGAAAGCCATAATGTTACTCGCCAATTCGTTTGTCTCAATGTAGGATGCAATGCTACAGAGCAGTACTGACCGCGGCAACAAGGTCGACGGAGAATGGCCTGTCGTCCGTGTAAGCGTTCATTGTTCTGCTCAATCTGCCACTTCATGGCGATTCAGTATTCTGGGCTAGTGAGCTGATAAGTGGCGCACACTAGCATTTGTGGAAGATTTGAGATGGAATAACCAAATTTCTCCTTGATCGAGTGCTTCCACTCGGTGCGCAACATCTTGGAACAGGTCATATTATTTTCGTGCGCCCTTGCAAACCAACGACGAACTACCTTAGAAACAGCGCGGAGCGAGTCGTGAAAGGCGAGTCTATTCTTGATCTCCCCGGCGCGGCTCCAGTCTCTGGGGTTAGTTCGAGTGTGGAGTGTGCCACTGTAGGTATGCATCATCAACAACACGGGTCGCGACTAGTAGATCGCGGAAAGTACTGACGCAAGGTATACACTGGGTTGCCTCGGGTTCGAGCGATGATTCGCAACGAGATCATCTGCGAACTTGTCCATGGCGAGCGCGGTCTTGGTTATAGATAGACCACATATACACATATAGCGGAAACTCCGCTGTAGGTAGCCAGAGCCATCTTCGTTGAGAAACGCTGTTGTGTGTTAGCCTGAGCAACAAATACTCGAGAACAGGAATACAGATTGTCAACTCACGAACGTCATTCAATCTTCCGCATCCAGGGCAGCGAGTAGCGCGGTGCAGCAAGCAGCTCATAGAGGCCAGAGGGTCGAATGGCGTGTCCGTTTGCTCGAACCAGGTGAGCGTTCGCTCTTCACAGGGCTCATAAAGTGTCAGGTCGCCCATGAGTATCTAGACATCACAATGAGCCAATCCTCAGCGGAGAACGAGTCGCGAGTTTCGAATCACCACAGCCGGCATGAAATAGCTGTTGAGTAGCCTCAACGTCCCTAACACAGCGATGCGATCGCAGTCTTCAGCGTACCACCTTTGATTCCGCAAGTCAGTCACACTCTGAGCCGACTAGTCCGAAGGACCTACGTAGGATTGAGCATGTAAGCATGCCACATCATCAGAACATCTAGAGGTGGTGCCTCCTCCGTCACCCATGTGGCAAGTTCGGTGCGCTTAACGTATTTCACCCAACGGTGGAACCTGAAGAGTACTCGGTCACCAAGTCGCACATATAGGTATTCGTTGGATGGGAGCATACCGTTCTACGGCCAATCCACGAACCAGGCCCATCGCTGCGAGCCGTCGAGGAATTGGGCGATATCCGGTAAGTAGTCATCTGGGCATGTCTCGACCCTCTGCCTTAACTCCTTGAAGGCGGCTAGCAGACCAAGGTGGGCCTTCACATGTTCGGTATTGACGAGGGACTGGGGCACTGTACGGGAACCAATCCTGTATTTCTCCTGTTTACTCAGAGACTGCAAAGACGCAGAGGACGATGGGGCGCTCTCTATGTGTGGTCTCCGAAGGTATACGTCCGGCGAGGAAGTCGGATGGGACATAGCCGGACGAGCGGGCTGAGGCACCGGCGAAGACGACAAGTCAGATGCATTCTGAAGATGTCGTGTGGGTTCCAGACGACTTGTGGAACCCTCGAGATGGGGGGATGGATATGAACGGATGCTGGCATTACTTGAAACATTTAGAGTTTGCTCAGGCTTGGGTGACCTCTCGGCCGTCGATGGGAGCTCAGGCAAGGAGCGAGACGGAGGCCTAAAACGGGAAGAAGAGCATTAATATTGCCAGTAGCGTCCACGTCGTCGCCTTATAAAGGTGTCAAGACTTCATTCGCGCACATGAAACCCCGCGAACGGTCTACATACTCAATGTGAGCGCGTCCACACGCAGACTGTCTTCGGTATCGATTGGGACTGCGACTGGAAAGCTCGGGCTGTCGGCTATACCTGTCGAGTGCCCAGGTATGTTGGGGACACTACCCTCTTCTTGGCGCTGCAATGGATCCTCTTCCGAGTATGGAGGAGGAGGTTCTTCGACATGCTGGGACATCTTGGTACTGCACAGCGGGAGGCCACAGCAAGGCCACAGTCACGGTTTAGTCTCGGAGACTAGCGTAACAATCAGAACGACATACCTACCACGTTACCGTACGTCCCCTGAGGAGTCTGTCATGATTGACAGGTGAGCGCTGCCATACATATCATTGATTAGATGTGAGAGAGAACTGGTCCGAGTCCTCCGAGCCGTTGAGGCGCTGACGGCTTCAATATGGTGGCACGGTGGGTGGCACTGGGTGCTCCGAGTCCGAGTCGCGTCGGCGAGCGACGCGTCGGATAAATGTCGGATCCAAGGCGGGCAGCGGCGAGCGCCCTCGAGCTCCTCCTCCGGCGAACGACTTGAAACCTCTGGGACTGGAACGACCTGCTCTCTACGAACTCTGGGACGGCGTCCCTGTACATCAGATTGCGCGCGCGGACAGTCCGCTCGCCGTTCGTGGGCCAGCCAGAACGAGAGGCCGTCGACAGCGCGTGCTTGGATCAAGTCGCGCTCGAGCACGGCTACGAGTCGTCGGTCCATCCGTTCCTCGTACTGCGGCCTTTTTTCTACCGTTTTCATCTTCTTTTCTTGCTCCGCTCCCCTAGTTTGAGCTGCCACTGGTCGCCAGACAAAGCCATTGATCGGCTGCTGCAGGTTGCCCTGCCAGTGTGCGGCGCTTCGTCCACCCGAAGACCAATCCGCCTCTTACTTGGCTGTAGCTATGCCACCGCGTGAGTTTGGACCGGACCGTCTCTGGTCTACCCCTCATTGACTTCATCTCACTAAAGATGGATATATACTAGGATCAGTACGCCTGGCTGCTCCACGCCTCCGCGGGTTCATTCTGCGCTTCGTACACCTTGACGAGCAATCTATTGAAGGACGCTCAGAGCATCGTGCAGGCTGTCATCATCCCGTGAGTTCTCGCCCTTTCTCGGCGCAGCATTGTGGCGGACGCTTCCTGAACAATGGGGGCTCAGCACTCGTTATTCGCGTGCATGAGATATACTTCATCGTAAGAAAGCCATAAGGTTGCGCCTGAGACACTGCCACACATACACTACCACACATACTATACCTCTTAGCGTACACCTGCCTACGGCCGTACTTCTGCCCCGTCCGCACAACGCCTTTGCGCATTTGCCGGGCTCATGCCCGAAGACTGACTGCGGCCGTCTTGCGTTGTGTTCGACGTGTGATCCAGTTGCCATAGGTATGTAGCGTTCGCTCATGCTTGACGGGTCTATCTAACATACCAACATGCGAATGTGCACATACGCTCCGACCTCGCCGATCTGATATTTAAGATGTCAAATCACGGCCAGTCAGTGTACTGCATAAGCGCACTACTGGTATGTCATCCCGTGTCATTGAAAGTGTATGACTTTGCTGAGGTTGGGTTTGTAGATGATGTGGCTATCGCTCGCACGCGCTACGTCACCTTCACCCTTGATTCTTATTCAAACGTACCCCCGCCCATCGCAGACTTCCATTCTGCATTCCACACTGTCGGCCCTGTCCAACGTGCGTAGCCTGGTTGTATGCGCAGTTGGCCGCGCAAGAGAGGTCATTCAAGCGCGTGCACGACGGACAGACGGCGTCGGCGTCTGACAGGTATTGGGTAGGTTCGAGGGTCCGCATACAACGTATCATGCAAAGGAGCAATGTCATGCTGGACCCCCAGTCGCACAGCGTCGAGTTGTCGCTCATTTTTTTGACGTATAGGCGGCCGAATGAATTATGCTACACATCCTACTAAAGACGCAAGACACAGCATTCTTCGCTAGTACTGGTTTGAATGCGGTACTGGCCCGCATGTTCGCTTCCTCCGTTCGTAACCTTGCCCACGTCTATGTGGACCCCTTAATTAATCATCGAACAAGCTCAAGGCTCGGACACGATTGCCTCACGCGCGCTCACCAGGACGAGGCGCACTGTATCCAAGGAGAGCGGTCCTTGTCTGCGCTTCTCGTGTACTCGGGTTAGTGACGTGTGTATTTTTTCGGATGCTTCAGGCCGTAGAGGGCTATCCTCGCATTGGCTGCGAACAGCCCGGATCTCACGGCATCCACTGAAAGCGAAAAACCGCTTGCGACATTGTGTGTCGGTGTTCGACGCTTCTATACGTGCCGGGGGACAAACACGTACGAGAAATTTGTGTACAGGCAAGACAATGTACGCTGCTTTTTCGCGAGGCGGGGCTACATTATCCCGATGCATATATATACATCGCCTATCATTGCCTTCGCTGTCCCTGCGCTTTCCCCCTTGTCCAGTTCTTGCAGCACACACTAAGAGCCATTCAAAGTCCCCACGAGGTACGATGCCGCTGTCGCCAACGGACATCTTTACTGACATCGTGGTTTTTTTTCTTTAGCGACGCGACCACGGTCGCCAGAACCGCGCGAACCGAAGACCAAGACAGCGTATCTTGGCTTGTCTGGTAGCTATACCGTATATCAGGTAGTGTGTCATCGCACTTGTTCTTGGAGAGCCGCGGTCTGAGCCAACGCTATTAGTAACGTGTTTCCATCGTCGAAGGTCTCGGGAGGTTTCGCCACGCGTGTGCAGGAGACTTTCATCGGCGCGACCGCGCGGCCACGTCGCCGTAGCGCACATCCCACGTCAAAGCAATGGACAGCGTCGAGTCGATGTAAGTCTCACTGTCCAGCGCCAGCCGCGGGTTGCATGGTTCACACATAGGGACTACAGTACAGCCGCGACGTCCGAGGGCACCTCTTACGGACCTTCGATCCCGCGGCTTCCTGTGGAGGTCTGTGAACGGATCATCGACCACGTAGCAGCGGGAGTGAACCTCGGTTATCATTTTTTAATGAAGGGCGAGCCACATCTGTCCACTCTCACATCCTGCGCGCTCGTATGCCAAGACTGGTACTACCTGTCGTGGTACCATCTTCGTCAACGCATATATCTACGAGACCGGAAGGACGTCCTCTCGCTCTCCAAGACACTCCGCGCAAAACCTCGCCTCCGTGAGGTCATTCAGCAGGTCGTCATATCGGGTGCTTCTCACGGGGAGCGTAAACCGATCCGGCACCTGGAGACGTTTGCCGCTATGCTCGCGGGCAAGGCTCCGAGGTTGTCGTGGATCACCATTGAGGATGCTGAGTGGACCATCGGCTCGATCCGGATGAAGGACATCGGCTTCCTAGGGGTGTTCAATTGCATTGTCACTGGACGCATATTCAAAGTCACCTTGTTGAACGCCGCCCAGCTGTCCCATCTCGTTTCAGCACTCCCGCGGCTCAGGAATTTATGGTGCTACAGTGTTGACTGCTTGCAGAAACAGCACGTCTCCCCGGCCTCTCTCCCACTGAACTCTGCAAATCTGGAGGATCTCGAAGTGCGCTGGGTTGCACCAGCAGTAGAAGACCTCTTTGCGCAGATCAGCCGGGCTTCTCGAGTGCGCTCTTTCGATCTTGGAGTGTCCGGCGGGTTGGATCCGTCCGTGGCAGTCAGCAGAAGCCAGATTTTGCTGGATGCGAGCTCCACATCTGCAGAAATGGTTGCGCTCCATATCGACCCCAGTTCTCCTGTTCGTGACGGCGAAATTGATGCCACAGTTGGAAAGTCTTGGCACGTTTCTCTCGAGTTACTTGGCTGATTGTTTCATGTCTACAGAGCAACATTACAACCTTTCACACCATGGCCACCTGCGGAGGTTGGTGATCTGGCTGTACCACCCCTTTGAAAAGTGGCCTTGGATCCCGCATATCCTGTCTCACGTCGTCTCAAGACACTTCCAAGCTCTGTCTGTTATGTTATGGCTCCGGATGGACCACATGGCCGATGACCTGGACGGAATGCTGACGACAATGGAGCAGGATGATGTCCTAGCGCGATTGGACAGTGTACTACAGGAGAAGCGCTTCTCCAGTACTGTTGCGTCGCGCGGCATCTGTATAGGCATTCGCCAAGGTAACAACACTTGGAAATCTGGCGACGAGCTTATCGGGATGGGTTCAGCACTACGAGAACGGTACGATCGGTGGGACGAGCTCGTCAGGCGGAACATGCCACGCTCGCATGCACGAGGTATATTGAGGTATGTAGTACTATGGACTTGGTCAAATTGCCAAGGAAAGCTGAGTGTCCCTTGTAGCACTGTGCATAACTTCCGAGAATTTTCCAGCTGGAAGGATGACATGTACATGGTACATTATCACAGTATGCAGGCTGAGTCGAAGAATATTGCCGGAGAGGAAGTGCTCCCCCGGGCCGAGAGTCCTCGAGGCAGCACGGATTGACATTCTTCAAGCAACTCTGCATCTGCTCATATCTTCGCATAGAGTTGGCGAGTATCGCACCATCATCATTGGGCCGCTCTGCTAATTCGTTATGTGGTCTCAACGTAGAGAATGGCCCCGCGGCCGAAACACGGGTCGACTCGGAGACTTTGCCGGTGTCTGGCAAGGATTCGCGCGCTTACGCTCGTATGTAACACACATGAATATATCTTGAGAATTGAGAAAATGGACGGAGGGCGGTACTGTTCGACTTAGTTCGAGAAATTAGAAACTGAGAATCGAGTGCAGATCACGGTCACGTGTACAAGTGATATCGCCCTCAAGGAGCTTGAGCGCTTCGCTGGCGTCCCTTTCAATCGCTACCTCTATCCGACCTTCATACTGTGTTGCTACACCCGGTGACTTAGGCGGTAGCCCTCTCTCACCACATGAAGAAACCATCATTGCCTCCACGGACAAGGGTTGCGTCGAAATGAATACTTTCACACAGCTTCGCGGTGAGGGAAAGTGGACCATAGAGAACCATATAGAGCATCATTCTTGGCCTAGGCAAGGACTCAAAGTCTTTTGTTCGCCGGGAACTCGACGTCTTTTCAAGATGCCTCTACGGCGTAGGAGAATCATGAGGAATGGTATTCACTCTCAAAGCCTTTTCTGCCGAGGAAATGATGGCGTTTTAGCCGTGCACCGCATCATGCTGCCCCTGTCTGATACCGACATCCAAACAATTGTGGAGACTATATGGCCTCCACAATCTGAAGTTCGTGACGCCCACCTGTCGCACAAAAGCTGTGATTTGACATGTTCCGCAAGCATGTGGTCCTACTTAAGCACGCACAGACTGACGCCGTACCTCGCTTCACTATCATTCCTTGCTCTTGATTCCCTCTGTCTTCCCTTTCCAATACAACAGAAGGCTATCATGCCCGATCGCCATGCCGGTAATGTAGGACCCTCCGGAAGAGTCAGCGGTAGCTTTCCTCCGGCCTTTCCGATCGGGCCAAATAGTCTCACCAATCCTCTCGTGAGCATCAAGTACGTGAAGGCACACTTAAGCCTGTTGGGTGCGTTCAAGACACTCGGCAAACGCGTGGAGACCTGTCCTCTTGAGGATCTCCCGGTGCTCGCGAGGTGTCTTGATTACACCCCACAGACACCACGCAGGTGGGCGTGGTTCGTGTGTTTGGCAGTGGAAAGGTGAGTCAGCTAAAGCCTCCATTATGGCTGTCGCTCACACCCGCTAGGTTCCGCCGATGGACGAAACATGTAACTGCCAATCAAGACGTCGATTCCTGGGTCAAAGCGGAAGCGCCACCCCTCGACGTGCTCATGGTATGGCATGCCTACATGCTGAACCCCACGTAAGTCTGCGCCCGTACATTAGCAATGTCTCTAGCTTATCTATCGTAGATGGTACGCGGAAGACTGCCTGCGCATCCCTCGGCTACATAGTCTTCAACTCTTGGATGACAGACTATTGCCTGCAGTGGTACGCTTAGAATGATGCGTGCGCCTCAAAGCCATTTGATTGATCCCTGACTCTAGATCGCGATGGGTGACCCCGCCCAGTACCAACCATCGGAAGAGCGCAAGCGCGCATGGGTCGCAAACACAGGCACATTGTTTGACCCGATAGAGGCTCTCAAACACCTCTCGCATCACGACGTCATCTGTCCCAGATGTCATAAACGCAACACTGCACGTAAGAGACCCTTCCAATAATAAAGGGGTTGTGACGCTGACAGCGTAGGCTACAGCGTTCTTAACGGCAGAGGGTGATGGTTATGCCCAGCAAGGCTTCACACTCCCGTGTTCGCAATGTTCACTGCCGATTGACAAGTCGGATCTAGCATTGGACAAGCTCGCGCGAGATCTGGTCAAGGACCACAACAGCCCTGATACAAAGCTGGACACTTACTTCCCGTACGTGCAGCTTGTTGGACGGAGATGACGAAATATTGACGTTGATCCAGGGGCACGTTGCGCGGCCCGACAGATATGGCTTCTACTGAACACGCGAAACAGATCAAGGACCGGGTCGTACAGTTCAAGTACTTTGTTCGGCCAAAAGGGGTACATCACTAGGCTGCTAGGCCCTTCTCTGACTACTGCTCATCCATGTTGTTCTAGTCTACTACAGAAAAAGAATGGGTACGCCAGATCAATGAAGACTTTGGCTACTCCATCGAAGACGTCCACCAAACGCTGCGGTCGTGGTCGAGCAAAATCGGTTTGCTCACGCGCATGTTTGTCCCCCGTCGTAATTGCCTACTACTGGCTGACCCTTCACGCGTCTGGCTCTTAGACTCAATAGGATCCTGAGTGCGTACACGGATGATAGTCCTTTTTCGATAGACCTCGTTGGCGCTGTACGTCCAGCCGTTGTTGATGACAGAATGTCTGTGATGCTATGTTATGTAGGTCATTCGACAAGGGTCCTTCACTGACAAGATGCACGTCTTCGGATGGACCTCCCCGGGGTATTTCGACAAGCCGATTGACGAGGTCGTTCTCGTTCATGCGATCACACGCTATCACGCGTATGTCGTCCTGCTCGTCGCACTGTGTGATCCTAATGTATCCAATAATTCTTCGTTGTCAGGTTCCTCGACATGATGACTTCGTCGCCAGCCTCGTTCTTCGTGCCAACCCTGGACATTGATCTGATCTGGCACACACACCAGCTGATGGCAGGCAAGTATGCGGACGACTGTATGAAATATGTCGGGCGGTACATAGACCAGTGAGTGCGAGATTGCCATAGGCTCAGCACGGCGTCTTGATTCGTATCACAGTGACGATAAAGTCGAAGAAACCGTCTCGCAAACGCATTTGATATCACCTGCAGGGCCTGGCAGGTACGTCTGAATGCAGTATACCTCGCAGACCGACAGCTCACAGCCGCATCGCAGCAACGATTCGGCGTCCCATACAGCTATTGTGGCTGCCCGCTCCCTGGAGACACCATCGGCGCGAAGCTCAGTCGGCTTCTGGCTCACGGTCGGAGCAGCCGTCACCTGCGTCCTCCGACACACCCGACGTCCCGTCGCCACGCACGCAAGCGAGCACAACGCCGTCCAGGTCCACCTGAACGCCGCGCTCAACAAGAAGACGGCGGCGGCGCTCGAGCGCCAGAGGAAGAGACGCGAGCGGAAAATGCGCTCCCGGCGCCAGCGCGATGCGCGTTTCGTGCGGAGCGGCGAGCTGGACCCGGAGCAGTACAGGCGTGGCCAGGCGCACTACGCTGCGTTCCTGATGCCGGTGCCGTTCAACTCGCAGCCTATCGCGTCGTGCGTTTCAGTCAATCAAAGCCAATGCGCTGCTGTGAGTCCTGACGTGCTCCACGGTGAAGGAGTTTGCTCACAACAAAATTTGATGTACATGCACAGAGCACCGGAAATTGTGCTGCCGGAGCGTGCACCAGTGGAGGGGGCGGCGGTGGAGGAGGTTGTGGTGGAGGAGGCTGCGGTGGAGGAGGCTGCGGTGGTGGCGGGGGAGGGAGCTCGGGCTGTGGCGGTGGAGGAGGAAGCTCGGGCTGCGGTGGTGGAGGTGGAGGAAGCTCAGGCTGTGGCGGCGGTCTTGAGCTCTGAGTCTGGTACGACATGACAGACTTGGCGCCACTCCACTTACTCAGAGGCCTACGATCGACGGTTGTGTACATTCATATCATATCTGGCATACTTTCACCCTCGCGAACCGCGATAGGTCTCCAGTGTCCAGATGCCGTATATCCCTGCTACTTCGATGAAGGGCAATCATCTGTCGGAAAAACAATAAACATACCTCTTTTCTCAGCCCCACCTCGAGTCCCACTTGCCAATGCTGTCAGCAAGCACCCAATTACAAGTACCATGTTTCCTCGCATCATGACTCGATACTAGCAAAGACCATGTGTCCTCTGACTCCGGGCGCGGAAGTCGTATAGGCGTCTGCAATGGCGAAGACGGTGAAATATAAGTCACGGGAGCAGTTGATACGCCGTGAATCGTCACAGCAGCGAACGCGGTTGAGAAAGCGACAAATTCCTGTCGAGAGTATGCTGATTATCAGCAGGAAGCCCAGCCAGCACGACACGAAGAAAATGCGTACAGAACTTGATCGATGATGGCTTGAGTGAATTGAGACGACAGCAATCCGCGCCAACTGATATGTGTGACGTGGTGCAGTCGAGATGGACTGGGCGGTGTATACACCGCTATGTACGGGTCACATCTATCATTCGCCGACAATCTATGCAAGCGGTGAGTTCATGATGACGACATCAATGCAAGGGATTGATATTAGACCTTTGGCTCCCGAGGCATGCCATAGCAACCCACTCGAACAGAGCTGACATGTCGTCATTCCAATCCTCTATCTCGTCTTCGGAGTTCGGGCATGGACTGAGAGCGGGTTCTGGAACATATACATGAGCTGTTCGAGACACTGTCGGCTTGACGACATGCTCTACTGAGCCATCGAGAGGTTGCGCGGTAGCTCCTTCAGAGAGGTGCCAAGCGCATGTCAGACGTGGGGTGTTTGGTTCCAGATGAATACAAACCAGTGCTTCGTAGATGGTACAAGATACGCCAAGGCCCGTGGTACTCATCCAATGCCGCTAGCGCAGTCTGTTGTTTTGACCCGTATCGGTGCACCTTCCGTGTGGCAGGATCATCGGGGACGCCTTCGGTCAGCGCGCATTGTATAACTGTCATTGTAAAGAAAATAATTTGTATGCCAAATCAGTATGATTCACAATGAGTCGGATAGAACGGCTGACGGTACATATCCTTGCAGCCGCTCCAACGCATTGGTGTTCCTACTATGCCAAGGCGTTCGTAGGTTGGCTTGTCGACAACAAAGGTCAGCAGGCCTCGCGAATCAAGGCTGAACACGATTTCTGTTGTCGCGTCAAGCACACTGACAGCCACTATGTCGCTGAACAAGTTTGAGTGCACTTTCCGACCAAGTATAAATGGATCAGTGCACCTTTGCATTTCGAATTTGTTGACGAACGATTTGGCATAGTCGACAAACCTGGCAAGCGTTGAACTACAGCTCCAGTATGTGCTAGTCAACGCAGTCAATCCATTCTCGAGGATTGCTTCCGACGAGAAGATCACGTCGACCTGTGAGTAGGTCAGATGCGAAGCTTCGGGACATAGCAGATTCAAATCCGAACTGACATGCCTGCTGAGCGTATGGGTAGGGTGAACGGTCAAGCTTCTTGCCCGTGTCGCCTTCGTATATGCCAGAAGAAACTACTGTTCTGCGGCGTTCCTGCGGTGTAGCGTTCATGAGAAGGAGGGGATAATGTTGCGGATGTGTGCGTCGCGGCCGTGACTTTGCCGTGACTGCAAGCTCAAGAGTACAAGAATAAGCGCTTGAGCTGCTGCTCCAAAGTCCAGTTTGACTCAGACGAAAGCAAACCGAATCGCGCTGGTGGGAATCGGGCGAGGCCGAAACACGGCCGAATTCGGAAGTACTTACGCTATTTTGTTAGCGCTTGCTACGCAAGACCAAGTTGAGGCCAAGCTGCAGAGTGCAGATGACCACAAGTTTCGGTGAAGACAGTACCATGTCCAGAAGTGCCGTCACTGGCAGTATGTTACAGGCTGCAGTCAACACATCAAAAGATGATCGAGTTGTACCGCCGCAAATTGCGCAGACACGCGCCGCTGCCATTGCCGCAGCCTTTCGCCCGTAAGAGGCTGCAGTATGTATCGTACTCCCCCGGTCCAGAGGTCGCGATTGTTGTCTGCCTACGGAAGACTAAGTATGTATACACTTTGGTCCATGTCAAATCACTGTCGACCCTGTTTGCCTTGCGCCCTCTCCGCGCGCTCCTTCTCCACCCACGCTCCCGCGTTTCTCGCCGCGTCGTATGGGCGTACCATGTACATCATCAAGTATCCCTGTAGACTTGCCATGGAGAACTCGCGCTCCGGAATCGCCTCGGCGAACTGCACAGCTAATGTTCTTGACTTGGCACGAGGCAACGTAGCGCTACGCAGGGACTGCGAAAGTTGTTGTTGTTCGGGCTTCTCGGGTGCGTCTGGCGTCGTCGGTGTCGATAAGAGGTCCTCGTCGTCACTATACTTCTCATTGAGCTTGTCTTCTGGTGCACCCGGAGGGCTGTAGAACGCTTCGAAAAGACCCCTCGCCTGTTCCTTGCTCGCAAGCTTGAATTCGATATGCAGATCCATGCGGCCTGGGCGGACCAGTGCATGGTCGAGCGCGCCGTAGTTGTTCGTCGTCGCGAACAGAATGCGACCCTCTTGCGCGCCAATACCGTCGAGCGCGTTCAGCAGCCCGCTAAGCGTGACGCGACCCTCCATCACGTCCCGCTTCCCTTCAGGCTCTATCGTCTCGCCGTCTTCACCTTTGAAGTTGTCCTCTTCCGGCGGTGGAACGACGGCAGACACGAGATTGCGACCTACCCCTTTCTTGAATGCGACATCGACGTCTTCAAGGAGGGCAATGCATCGCTCGGGAAGGTCGGAGAGTAGCTGGTTGAGACCGGTATCGTCGAGCCCAACGCGGGAGAGCGTGAGGACGTAGACGTCCAAACCTAACTCTCCAGCGATGCTATGGATGATCGACGTCTTACCCGACCCGGGCGCACCGTGCTAAACGCTGAGTCAACCATCTGCATTCAAATGAAGTGTGAAGACCGCAACGTACTAATAGGTAGCCTCGTCGGAAGGGAATACCTGGTGGTAGGTAGTATTAGCCACGACAATACAGTCCTGTGAGCATCGAAGACTCACCTCTTCTGGTATACCAGTCCTTGCTAGCGAGGAAGTTACGAGTATCGTTGGCGAGAAGTTCCTTGACGCCTGTATCAAGGACGATGGATTCCATGGGTCGTTTTGGTCGTGAGATGATGTGCCGCCATTTTTTGATCTGCAAGCAATCAGAATCAATACGGAGGTATCTATCATGCGACTAGACTCACGCATCAGAGCCGTATACAGAGACTAGTTGCGCTTCGGCTTGCTGGTATGCTCGCTTGGCCTCGAGAACAAGATCATCCAGTATCCTGCAATTCCAAGACAACAGGCTGCACATCGTTCAAAGTGAGAACGACCTCAAACCCAAAAAAGTGGAAAATTGACGTACCTAATTTGAAGGGACTCCTTGACTCGATAATAATTGCTTGCAATGTGAGAGCGGCTGACAAGGGCATAATGTCCCTTGTACCACATCCTGTGGCTGTCTAACCGACCGGGCTTGTAGCTCACTTTCCGGCTCGACAGGCGATCGTCTTCTTGGCCCGGGATGGCAACCTCGTCGGGATTGATACCGTACGTACTCGTGGTTGCCTCCACGGATCTCGCGTTGCCTAACGCAGTTATTGAGCCGGATTCGCATAGTTAAGAGAACATTCGAAACCTACGCCAGGATGGATGGCGCGCAAGCCAATACTGAATCCATGCTGAGTTCAGCAGGCAATTAGCTTGAGTAATAGCGACGCACATAGACACGTACTGTATGCCACGTCTTCGTCATCGAAGGAAATAGTAACCCAGAACGCGTTGATTGTAGTGTCCCAGAGGTTGTAGAAGAGGCGACGGGAGATCTCGATTATGCCACCCATGATGATAAGGTTCAGCCATTCAGGCATTGATGAGAGGGAGAACATCGTGAACATTGCGTATAGAGAACCGGAATGGTCCTCTAGGCCTCGCGTCGACGAACTACTCGTGTTCGCAAAGGTAACGTTGGGCTCTGAGACAAACGGAATATTCGGCGTCGCGCCAAGAACAGTCTGTGGGCCAGCCATGGTCAGCGGTATCAGACTCACCTAGAGGACCTGACAATGGTTTATATAGATGCGTTGGACCCGATCCATCTAACCGCAATGAAGACCAGTGCTACTGGCGCTAAGCGCTGTACTGCCCCGCCGGGGATCTGGATCATACCCGCTCATCAACAGCATCAGCGGCCAGCTCCTCCTGCACAGCGCCGGGGCACACGAAGGTCAGATCAGTGTAGGCTCATAAGTATGGGAGTCCGCGCCATACGCGCGATCTAACATACCAGTGTGAGGAATGTATAAGTTATATGCAACCTTGAACTCTCCGAGTCGTAATGCTCCACTAGACGAGATAGTCACTATGCGATGCGGTATCAAACGGTCAAAGCTGTGTGATGCCCCAGTAACCAGGACTTTGAGACGCAGCTGCGCAGGCGGCGCAGCCTACGCTCCGGGCACTGGCACTGGCAGGACTTGGGCAGGACGGTTACATTTGTGGATCAGTCGTCGTGGTGCGGCCGCGGCACCGGGCGCGCGCCAAAGACGGACTCCCCGACGCGATCACCTGACCAAGTCTCCTGTCAGAGTGGCCCCGGGCTCAGGCTCTAATTAGCAAGTACAAACTTGTGTTCACCACCAATCTATTCGTCGATCCTTCTCATGAAGCGACACGTTTCGGCTGATAATTTGATACTAACCACTCGAAAGGGGTACGTGCGCTGCTCGATGGAGATTACCAACTTGAAGCGGAGAGGGTGGCTAGTAACCCGTTATGTCTTCGGAACGTCGGATACTTAGTACTCAGGAGTCAGAGACCCCTGCTGCTCCCCTTTCTCCAATTCTTTGCCCACGTCGTTACGGTCTTGACCGCGTCACGCGGTATCATCAAGTATCCCTGCAGGCTTGCCAAGGGAAACTCGCACACTGGCGACGCAGCCGCAGATTGCGACGCCAGGGTAGTTGACTCGGTGCGAGATAGTGAGGCATTAGTCAAGGAATGAGAGACAACTTGAAAGTGTCGTCCGGGTGCGCTTATCAGTGGGTGACGCGAGATGGTCATCGCCGCTGAACTTCCGAAATCCACCGTGCATGGCATCCGGAGGGCTGCAGAACGCCTCGAAACCCCCCATAGCTTATTCCTCGCTCGCGAATATGAAGTCGATATGGAAATCCATATGACCTGAGCGAACCAGGACAGGGTCGAGTGCTGTATATTTTTTTGCCGTCGCGCCAAGAGAGTCCGCTCGTCCTGTGCACCAATGCCATCGAGTGCGTCGAGCAGCCCGCCTAGCACGACACGACCCTCGATCACGTTCTGCGTCACTGACTGGACCAGTTTTCCGTCCTCGCCTATATAGTGCACACCTTCATCAAGTGGTGGGATGAGGGTATAACCTACGCCGGTCTTGAACGCGACATCGTCATCTTGAAGCGACAGTAGCTGATTGTATTCACAGTGCACTGCCTACGGCTACAAATGCTGTCATCAATTGAGCGACGAGAAGACGGGAGGACAGCTTTCACGATACCGCGTACGTGTAACTCGGCGATATCGGTGTTTAGCATCGACGCCCGGGTTATCTGGGGCGTTAGACGTGTCCGCCGCCCAACGGGGTCACTGAGCGAAACCCAATTGTCAGCTTGAGATCTTAAGAAGCCATCATCGACCCCTACAATTCTTGCATTGGTGATACTTCGTCTCACTAGCAAGCTCTGACGACAACGATACGACATCCCGTAAGCGTGCAGCATTTGCCATTTGGAAGGTGACAACCGGTAGGGTACAAATGCCGTGTTGGCTAGTGGGAAAACCAACGGTAGCATGAACTCACAGCCTACAACCTCCTATCGTCAGTTTACGACTGCAGCTTCCAACAGCACGTTCCTCACCTTCTTAGTTCATCCCTTGATGCCCCGTTATTCGCGGTTTCAACCACCGTGCCCTCTGATGAACCCAGGAAGCTGCGTTCGAGACGGCGTCATGCGGCTGATCCTTGTACAGCATCAAATACCCCTGCAGGCTTGCCATCGAAAGTCGTTCGTTCGGCACTGCCGCCGCAAATCGCACGGCCAGTTGCCGCAACTCACACTGTGTGTCCTGCTCGTCCTGCCTAGGAAGGCTGCAATGGTTCTCGCTTGTCGATGAACCCTCTGCCATGATAGGAGAAGGCGGAGGACTGGGGAGTGTATCGCCTTTAGCGCTAGTGCTGGATCGGTATCGATGTTGTACGGTGGCTCGCGATCGTCGTCGTCTGACTCGGATAAAGTGGTAGAATAGCCGCCTCGCCTGGTCTTGGCTAGCTAGCTTGAACTCGATGCGGAGATCCATGCGCCCAGGGCGGCATAGCGCCGGATCCAGAGCAGCGTGGTGATTCGTGGTCGCAAAGAGTATCCGGCCTTCCTGTGCAGCAATACCATCTAGGGCATTCAGTAGACCACTGAGTGACACGCGACATTCAGCCGCGCCCTTCTTATCTCGTGTTCCCTGGGCCAGCGAGCCACCGCCGTTATCTCCGAACCCCTCTTCCTCCGAGGGCCTGCGAGAGACACCTCTGTGGAACGCAGCGTCGATATCCTCTATCAGTGCTATGCACCGTTGGGTAGTTCAGCTACAAGCTGACTGAGCGTATCATCATCCAGCCCGGCACGATTGAGGGTCAGGATGTAGATATCAAGGCCTAGTTCGCCTGCCATGCTTTGAATGACAGACGTCTTGCCCGACCCAGGAGCGCCGTACTGAGCCACGGCCATGGTTCATGAGCTATCTCCAGAGCGGCGAAGTAGAACTTGGATATGTACGCACAAGGAGATACCCTCTCCGAAACGGAATGCCTAAAAGCGGAGATTGAAGAGAAGGCCCGGCATGTGTGCTCAATGAAACTTACCTCGTTTTGCATACCATTAGCACTGGCGAGGAACTCGCATGCGTCATGCATTAATCTTTCCTTGATCCCACGTCCAGTATGATTGATTTAGGGGACGTTTTGGGCGCGCAGATACTTGTCTCCAAGCTCTCCCGCTGTAAGCCCTACTGAAGCAAGTCAGCGGATTTCACGAAGGCGCGGACATGAACCTACGTGTCTTGAACATAAGCAGAAACAAATTGTTTGTGCCTTCACGTAGCATTTTTGGCTTCCACCAGAAGTTCATCAATGATGAATTGTTACGGGTGAAGAACTATGAAACCCAAGCGTCAGCAAGGGGCCACGAAGCTGTCATCACTGGCAGTTGTCACCTGATATGCAGAGATTCTCTCCAAATGTCATATTCTCCGTGGACGCGTTCGCGCTGCACGACCGTCCAATATCCCTTGTACCACATGGTATGCTTGATTTTGGTACCAGGCATTAGGTCAAGGTATGGGCAGTACTGTTCCTCTCCACTTGCTGGGGGATGGTAGCTCCATGGGAAGGGACACCGTATGTCCGTGTAGTCGCTTGCACAGAGCGCGCCTCATCTGAACTGAGTGGTCAGCTAGAGTGAGACAAGAGCAATACTGCTGACGCCAGGATGGATGTTCGAGAGCCAATACATGACCCAAGCTTGAAGTAATCGACGGTCAGAACGGCGAGCAGGGTCGAGGCCTCTCACTCACTATAGCAGGCATCTTCATCTTCGAAAGACACCGTCACCCAACAGGCTTGATGTACAGAATCCAGAGTCTTCGAGGATATTTGACGCAGCAAGTCAAGCATTGCTGCGAGTAGGAACAGTCTCAGCCATTCGGGGAGGCAAACGCGAATATGCTGAATCAGTAGAGTGCCGTGAGCAGCATGTCGGTCTGAAGATGTCGCGCTGAGTGTCAAAGGCCTCGCGCTAGCAGTCGTGCCCGTATAGTTCGTCGATTCGTCCATTTAGTGCTCGAAAACGCTAGTGACGCGACCAGATGTGCAGAAGCGGGAAGAAGACGCGAAGCGCGTCAGGTATGGATCCTTGACACAGTTCTTATACGACTTCGAACTGAAGCTCTCACAGGGGAAAAAACTGGGGTATGCGGGTAGAAGACGTAGACGCACACACATGTTGGGAACACGCGCGGATTGACGCGGATTGACGAGCGTAGACGGATAATTTCGAAGCATGATCAGCATATGCACATGTTGAGGTAAGGTCATGCGTCCACTAGCAGACAGCGCGGTAGACCTCTTCCATGTTCATTCCATGTCGTGCGTCACTGAGCAAGACATGTCGCATACAATTGTTTCGCGTAGGCAATTGATCTGCCGAGTAGAAGGCGAGGACACATTAGGCCAATGGAACCTGAACTTGAAATATGCCAGTGATCAACGTGTACGGATGCGGACTGACCGTAAGTAGATCCGGAAATGGCGAATGACCTAGTATGCGTACTTACCTATAAGTATATATAGGACGAACCTTCTACCCGCCTGCGCAACGTTCAGTCACATAATTGGCCAGGTTGCTGGTCGCTGATCGTTGGGGTGCGGGTGCAAAACGAGGCGGAGGTATCGCGCATGCAAACGAAGTGCACTGAAGATGCTGACTTGTGGGTGTCCACTGTCCAAGCACCCAATAAGTAGTACTACGTGGCAGGCACGTGCCTCGAAGTCGGAACAGGTTCCTCGTCCTTCCGCACAAGGGTCCTCTCGCTGAACTCACAATCCCCGAAACCCTTCGCTGCAGCCCTAGCCTCATTGGCATCCTTCAGTTCGTTGAGAAACTGCTCTTCCGACATACGGACTAGCGGCCCGTATTCTTTCAAATATCATCGAAGGCCTAGCTGTGGCAGTGTGCCACACGAACATCATCGTGTGTCCTCAGCCTCACGGTCCTAATCAAACTGAACATCATCAGGTCGTTCGTAATGTCGGAAGCAGTATTAACCATCTGATCCCGCTAGACTCACCACGTCCTATGTGCGTGAATCTAACTACTTCCCATTCCCTGGACTGACTAGCTGCAGCGGTATGGAATAGATGTGAATCTCGAATCTCACTGACCCTGCTTACTACATTGAGCCCTATTCTGATCAACGTAAATGCCGATTCACTCTCATTCTACCCAAGCAGCGTTGACGTTTTCGAACAGCCTGCTTATGCCGTTCTCTCAGTACAAACGCGCGAGCTATTATTCATCGAGATGTGGATCGGTCAAATGCTATGCGAAGCCTTCAATTGGGTGATCAAACATTATCGAGGAGATCGTCCAATAGTGAGTACTCGCTTGTTTTTATCGGCCCCCGCACCAGGTTCGATGCAGCTCGTGTTTTCAATGACCAGGGTCGCATACATGGAACCGATCATCGCAGTAGTGCTGGACCCTGTGGCTCCGTAGAACACTGTTTCAGACCGCATAGCCACACAAGCATATGCGTGATATCTCGCAGTCTAGAACCGTCATCTCTGCGTGTGGTGGTGTAGTCTTCTCCGGCTAACGATATGGACTTCAGGCGAGCTCGGCGAAGGGTTCGGCTTTCCGTCATCGCATAGTCAATGGATGGGCTACTTTGCGACCTTTCTCATCTGCCACTTGACATTCGCCACCAATTCATACCCACAGGCTGGCGTGTCGTGACATAATCTGGCGAGGGCTTGTCCTTGTGGTCTTGTGGCGTGGGCGATAGCGGTGGCCTATCACGGTAAGCAGAGAAATTTCTACGAACCACAGCGATGATTGACGCAGCTGCTCAACCTCTTTTCAGGTACTATCTGTCGTATCACACACCTCGCCAGGTCATCTGGGGCCTGCCATAGGCATCCTTTTTGGCATGTGGTACTACACGGTGGTCGAGATCCTGCCTGCTGTGTGGCCAACGTCGCTCTATGGCCGCGCACGAATAGCCGCACTGGGGAACCCAGTCAGCACATGGTTTAGGATCCGGGACGGCTGGGCGGTCTGGAGCGACGGCGGAAAGGAGGAGAGTGGCTGCGTTGGAGGGCTGAATGGGAAAGGTCTAGATTAAATGATGTTGGCAGTTCTCCAAGAAGGAATAGTGCAGTCATAGGTACGCGGCGTGGTGTCGCGGCGCATGAGCATAGAGCTCACACATGTCACGACGGTCTGCAGCTGCTGACTGTGTCTTGCTATCGATGGTGACGCGCCAGACATCTTCCATCGGTGTCCTTGCCTCGTTGTGTGGCCCAATACACACAGCTATATTGTCGCCGTTCGAGGGCTATCACGGCTGAAAGAACTGAAGATATCGCGCCTTAGTACATCACCATTTCTGTGCCTGGCGTGCTGCCCAAATTATTGCATGCTGCCCTGAGGTAGTGACTCATTGCAGGGCTTCGCGTTTACTCGCGATGGGACTTCACGAGGCCACGCGAGGCACCTGCGCCGTCCACACCATTAGCGTTCACTATGTGAACAGACGACGTGCTCTGACTGTATGAAAATTCAATCATGTACAGCTGAATGCGTGGCGAGCCCTCAGGCTGTACATATGACGGTGTCTACGAAGGTCGAAAACTGCGTCGGACGCGCCACGCCCACGTGATCGTGTAAACAGCGCCATTTGTTCTGAATCTCTGCGCTGGTACGACGTACACCGAGCGCTCTCAGACCCCCAGACCTCCGATTGCGGTTTCTCGACGGTAGGACCTGTGATGCTGCAGCATTCCTGCAGTATAGCATCTGGAATATCACAAATCTGGGGATATACGAGGGGCGCGACATCTTTCCACGCGAAACATGTCTTCTGCACATCTACCTGAATGTCCGATCCCCATCTTCACCACCGTTGCCTCGTATCGAGAATGGAGGAGAAAGGCCTTTGATGCAAAGCAGACGGTCGGGTTCGTGGCGACGATGGGAGCACTGCACGAGGGGCACCTGGCACTAGGTACGTGCGGCCGAACATTGATCTTGGAGGCTACTGAGAGCCTGACGATTTCAGTGAAGAGATCATTAGCTGCCAATGATCTCACTGTTTTATCCATTTTTGTGAATCCCGCACAATTTGCGCCTCATGAAGACCTCGCGACATACCCTAGCACCCTTCCCCGCGACTTGGAATCACTCTCGGCCATGTCTCTTCAAGTCAAGGTACAGGGGAGCAATGAGCCTCTGACTCGGACTCCTTCGGCAGTCTTTCTCCCGACGGTGTCGGAGATGTATCCCTCCGGGATCTCGCAAGATGTTTCGCTACAGAAGGGAACATTCGTGGAAGTCAAGGGCTACGGACACCAGATGGAAGGACAAAGCAGGCCCACATTTTTACGTGGTGTCGCCACTGTTGTGACGAAACTTTTCAATGCCGTTGAGGTACGTTTCCATGCTGTGCGCCATTGTGGACCGTCACGGAATGCCTTCTAGCCGACCCAGACATATTTCGGTCAGAAGGACATACAGCAGGCGCTGCTTTTACGCCGCATGACAAGAGATATGTTGCTGTCTCATCCCTCGCCTGACAAGCTCCACATTGTCCCGACCGTCCGGTGCGTGCATTGTGTCCGCATAAACGATAATGTAGCTCATATCCGAATAGTGACCCTGCATCCTCAGTCGCGTTGTCATCCCGCAATGCTTACCTCACGCCGCGCGAGCGTGAAGTGGCTGCACCAGTTCTCCATGCAGCGTTGCAAATCGGAAAAAGCGCGTGGCAAGATGGGGCAAGCAAGCAGGATTGCGTTCGCCAGGCTTGTGCCCTCATAATGGACATGGCAGAGAAGCTCAACGCATTCGACAATGAAGAGAAGATCAATGTCCGATTGGACTATGTCGAGATGAATGACACGGAGAGCTTTGACGTGCTTCCGGACAACATTTCACGGGTGCAATGGGATTTAGAGGGTTCAGAGCGCGAGGGTCGGCCTGTCATCCTCAGTGGTGCGATGTGGGTCGGACGGACTAGGCTGATTGACAACATCATATTAGGGGACACACGAAAGCTAGGAATAATCGAATAGACATTGTGGGTTTGGCAGTCTATGATCACGCTATTGATAGCGTCTCGGGGCTCGTCGGCATCGACGGTGGGTGTCCACACGTCCGTTGGACGACAGTCTTGAACCAGTTCCTCCAATCCGCCAGGACTTCGATGTTCGAAATCTGCTCCTTCGTCAAAGTGACCGTGGGCGTGTAATTAACCGGTGCCGAAGGGGTTGTCGCAAAACAGATGCTTGACAGGACCATTGTTATCCTCTCCATGCCGTCAGATTCAGAAATCCGACTGCGCGGATGCGGGACGAGCCGCCTGATGCTCTCGTCGCCGAAGAAGTCGACGAGGTGCTCGAGCTCCATGTCGCCGATGAACGTCACTCGGAAACGTGACCACGGGTAAGACGGCAGACTGTCGTCGGGAAGACGCTCCAGGAGAACGAAGAGCACAGTCCTTGTCTCGGGGGCGGTCGCACTACTATGAGCGGGGCGGATCAACGAGTTACACCCAGCGGTGAGGAGTGCTGGCATGAACTTGTCTCCGAAAACGCGTAGCTCGTCCAGGAGTTGCTCGGGCAGCGCGGCGGAGTGTTTGGCCGCCTGAGCGGCGGAGACTAGCGAAAGGTCGGAGAGGAGCTGATAGTCGACTTCCTCCACCCGAGCCCGGCGCTCGCGGTCAAGGCGGCAGCGCACTCTGTGCGTACGCCAGTGGGCCTTCTGACATTCAGTGCTCTGTTCAGGCGAGTCAGATGAGTGTTGAATAAGCGGCCACTGTTCTGCACTTACACAGTAACGCGCGACTTTACAGCCACTGCATGTGAAGAGCCGGTCTACCTCCTTGTTACCCTTTTGGCCTTGAAGATAGTTTCTTAGTTAACGACGATTGCGAGGACAAGAGGGGAGACACCTACAATGGGCACACTGGCTGAGCATACGTCGCGCTTCTTTCGTCTGCGCCCCCGACTGTTCATAGCATCGAATGCGAATCATGTCGTTGTCGACAGTGATCTGTGAGCCGTAACCAACAGAGGTGTGTGATAAAGTCGCTGCGATGTCACGTTCTGGGAGATGGTGCGTAGGTACCGTACGAGATCAAGGTGAGAGAGAGAGAGAGGCTGACGAGCCTCCATCATAGAACGCTCTGACGCAGACAGTCAACCATCCACTGGTCTGCTTCAGAATTCAGCATCAGTCTGAGGGTATTCGGATTTGGGCTGGCAGACACCGCACGCCTTGTCGCTCCCGAACCTCGACAGTACACAGGATCACATATGAAGGGCAAAGCAGTCACCTACGTTCAAACTGCATTGGGGTAATATGCATAAAGTCCGAGCCACATCACTGGAATCCATTCCTTTGCCGACCATACATCCAGCTGATATTACGGCACTAGCGCTTCTATGTATATCGTCGATATAGCATGTTCGACTCGGGGTCCCAAAGGTTGTCATATTCAGGCTCGGATGCGTCGAAAGGTACCTATGGACGTGTCAGCCCTACCCAAGAGCATGGAACAGGAACATGTACCGTACCTCGGTGAGCTTTTCATCGAGATCTTTGCATAGGTTGTCCAGCACTTCTGCCACTGTTCGCAATCCGTCCGCGATACATTGAGCACACCGATGGTCTTCATCGTCGTCATTGCCATCCCCATAGACTTGCTTGCGAAGGTAGACACTAGTTTGAAGGGCTTGCCCGCATGGTCGTTCACGCAGAATGGAGGCAAACTCATCTCGTGCATCCTCCCTATCCACGTGGAGGACGTATCTGTGCCAAGGATACTGGCCAGATCCCCAGACACAGCTCCGACAGGCATAATGCACAAAATTGCCCAAGACGCCGTTGTCTTCGTCACCAAACTTGTGTAGGGTCATTGTTCTACAATCCGAGTGCTCGGTGCCCTCCCAGCGTTCGACTTGGAAATGTTGCCAATCGTTTGTATAGAACAAAAACTGCATAGCGGCCCCCACGCAACGGCCGCGGAACTCCATCAACGCGAAGATTGCAGCGGGCGGGATAGATTGAACCACCGGCGACTCGAACGAAGGAAGTTTGAAACGGAATGTCGCCCTTGCGCTGTTGGCTAGGTCGTCCTCGAAACCCAAACGCCATACAGCGCTGTACACGGCGAATGCGTCCTCGGCCGTCTCGCTGAACCTGTCGTCCAGGAGAGCTCTACGCACATCTCTGGCGACGTCGTCCATCTCGTACTTCTTCATAGCCTCGAGGAGCACAATGGTCTCTTGCAAGCTCTTCAATGCTGGATGGGACATTGGATAGCAGAAGCGAAGGAGATGGTCGAGCGTACGGCTGTTCTCCGGATTTCGACGACGGGAGTATCCTTGTCCTTCGAGGCGTCGCCAGAAACATCCGCTGGCTGCGGCAGAGAGAACATACCCTCGAATACAGAGGAGGCCTCGGAGAGGATCAGTTTGTGCACTCTGAAGTCATCCTCGTCTGACGAACGGAGGATCACGTCTGCAGATTCCTTCTTGAACGGGTGTTCGTACGGCATGGGTAGAGAATGACAGGAATGGTTGGAAGCACGATTACGACGCTATGCAGTTCACTTAGGACGTGCACCATCAGTGAACGACTCTCTGACTCGGATGCAAAGACACTAACCGTCACGGTGGAGGAGCGCAGTCTGGACGCAAGATTGTGGACAGCCGTGCGGCTTATAAGAGACCGGGTTGACCTCGTGTCTGTGCCAACAACAGCCGTGCAGCGCTCGATCAAGGCAGGAAGTAACCGTATATCGCCGCTCTTCCCGGGTCTCGCACGTTCCTAAGCCTGGCATTGAAGCGAATTGGGAGATGGGCCGGCTGATCATGGAATGAAGACCGTCAGCGAGTACTGAACCATCCACTTAGCACTTTACCAGTCGTTTCGCCTTCTGAGTATCGATATAACAGAGATATGCATAGCAAATGAATGCGAGATGTAGCACTGTACACTTCCTCCAGTATCCTAGTTTGTAGATGGCAAATGAATGTGAATAACTTATCTCCAACGAACCTGATACCTGATTAACTCAATCGTGGAAGGCACCGAACACGTCCTCGACCCTCGACTCCTTCCCTTTGTCACCAGTAGCATCTGCCCGGCGTTGATGACCGCCCAGGAACACGTTCCGATTCGGCGTTCGCCTTAGACGTTCGACGTCCGCACGCACGATCTCGTTGCAGAGCATGTCCAAATCGAGATCGTTCTCATCGTAGCCAAACGGCTGCTCGATTTCCTCTCCGGCGGCGAGGAAGCCTAGGTAGATGAACGCGGCGATACAGACGCCCGGTATGGTGTACCACTCGAACTGGCCGAGGAGCTGGAAGGGCAGAAAGAATAGGTACACCCACACCGTATGCCGGATGTGTACGGCATAGACGAACGGCAATGGCGTTGTCAGGATGCGTTCCAAGGAGCCTAGAGCGTCCTCCAATCCCGCCAGCGCGCCGATCATGCCTCCGAGACTGGATCCCGGTACGCTCTCGCGCTCTTCAAGCACGGACATCCACGTCGAAAGGGCATATAGGATCTCCAGGGGCAAGCTCTGACCGCCACCTGCGACGCGCGGTCTGTGCTTCACGTGCGTCATGCGCGAGGCGTCGTTAGTTTGGAGGTTCACGGCACCCCGTTCAGACACGGTGATCGCGACGCGAGGTTCTTTGGCAAATTTGCGCTGCACCCCACCGGTCGGCGCGCTCTCGTCGAATGCCTCTGTGACTCCTTGATCAGATGCCTCCCCGGCGTCTGTGTCTTCCGCGACGGTGATTCCGATCTGGTTCTCCTCGTCCTGTTGGAATCTTCGTCGCCCCAAGCTCACGAATGGCCATGCCAAGGCTCTACCAAATGCATTCAGCAAGGCGCCAGCCTCCTCTCCAAAAGGGATGAGGTCGCTGGAGACGGCCCCGAACACGCCCGAGTTGGTACGCCGCGCTCGTCCAGGGAGCAATGGGTGATGCTCGTGCGGATCATCACCCGACGCTACGCTGGAAAAGCTGGAGGAAGAAGCGTGGTGTGAGAGTAAGTGCTGCGATGCGAATGTTCCGTATGCGTTGATAGGTGGTATCACCGGGTCCGAACTTGCTCCTGCAGCTCCTGCGGTGGGCGTGACCTGCTCAGGAGAGGCGAGAGTTTGCGACACCCCATTAGAATGTTGTAGTTCGTCGCGAGGATGGTGGCGACGGTGATGTGGATGATTGTGAAGGGGTTTGACTAGGTCGTAGAGGTCCTCGTAGTAGATGCCCATCTCACTTCTGAGGTGATGCTTGACAGCAACCGCGAAGCCGAGCACCAGGTCTAGCGCCACGCGTTTCTCCTCCATACAAGTCTTTATCTCTTCTGGCGGCACCTCGCGGTCGGACTTGGGCGCAAGTCGAAGCGGGACATGCACCCATATGAGACGCGAAAGGGTACGTAGGTTGCGGATGACGTCTGACCACGAGCTGCGGCCTGTCCAATAGCGGTCATAGCCAGACATGGCGCGGTAGGATATAACGAAGCCGATGACAACACCGAGCACAGTGAGGAGGACGGGAGGAATGTCGAGCCTGATCTGGGTCTTCATGGACAGCGTGACCACACCAGCTGCGAAAAGCGTGTGTAACGTGACCGCGGGCCATATTCTCCATATCACGGTGTCTCTTCCGAAGGTCCAGTGGAGGAAGGTCTTTGGTTGCCCGAGAGGCACCTCATAGACGTCGGTGTACAGGTGCCAAGTTCGTTCCGAAGAGGCAGGAAGGAGCGTGTGGTGGCCGGTTGAACTGCGTTTCGTATGAGAGGACTGGTGGGAGAGCGATGGCGTCGGTCTTAGGGACACCATACCGTTGTGGGCAGACTTCTGCTTGTCTGCTAGGTTATGCCTTCGCGCCTAGATTGTGAATGCAGTCCCTGCGGATGCGCTTCGGCTCAGACGAGACTAGAGAAAGTTATATCTGGAGAATACAATCAGCGTTCTGAATGAGTAGCTATGGCCCAGTGAAATACGGTAATCACGTTAGGACTGGCCTTGAACGGTCTTGTGATCGTCTGGGACCGTCACTGCGGTTCTAAGCTGGATCAGTGATGAGGGGAAGGGTCTGTTCGCAGCGATTCAGTGTCCCATGTCGCCTTTGTATCATTGCTCAGTTGAGCACTCACATATGGGGTATACAGTGTGAAGGGACAGGATGACAGTGAAGACCCCATCAAGTGCACGTGTGGCTGCATCGACGTGTTGTTTGTGTGTGTTGTGTGCGCAAAACAACTGCTTTGGCGTCCGACTCCGTTTCCGAAAACGACATGTGTACGGTCACCATTTTTGATGCGGCTTCAATGAACATATTCAACCAACGAAAACTAGCCCCAGGCGATCTATCCTGAAATCATTGTTCAGCCTCCTTACTCAAATGTGAGTCATCTATTGCAGTGTATACGGTCACTGTGTCTTCGTCACGAGTTTGCCTGCCACTGGCAAGGTTCAGACTCTCGAGACGATGTTGTTGCTTCTTCAAGACACGCACTAATTTGGGCTACTGTAGAATCTGGCTCTCAAATAAAGATATGAGGGTTTATCGGTTACTCCGAGGTGCGATGCTCCTGGGCTTCAGAGTAATAGCGAACGCTTCCGTCACTCTTACTACTTAACGTCAGAGCATGACCGCATGCGGTTCCCTGCCAGGCGTTGGGACCTCTGCAGTCCGACTTCCCATTCCAATCCGGCGTCTATAGGCTAGTAGCAACGTGCTTCCGGCGTGCTGCGAGTGCGACTTCCTCACGGTCGGTCTCTCGCTCTGTCCTTCATCGTTCGTTGCGCACCACATCGCTCAACAAAACCCACATGGCAATGGCATCAGATCCGTCGAGCACCCCTCCTTATGCTTCGTCGCCCTTCGACCATCCGAAGGCCGATCTCATCCTTCGTTCCTCCGACCACGTCGACTTCCGTGTCTCCAAATTCATCCTCGAAGTGTCCTCAGTCTTTTTTGCCAATATGTTTGAGGCTAGCCAGGCCAATGACGATGAATCCCGAGACGGTTGTCCAGTCGTCCAGATGCAGGAGGACAGCGAGACGCTGGATAGTCTCCTGCGCATCATATACCCTAGGAAGGATCCTATCCTCGACGATCTCCCGAAGCTTCATGCCGTCTTGGCGGCTGCACTGAAATACGAGATGGAGGAAGCGACCAACCTAACCGGAGCGGTACTACGCTCTTTCATCCCGAAGGAGCCCCTTCGTGTTTGGGCGATCGCGGTCCGCAACCGGCTCGAGGAAGAAGCACGAGCAGCCGCGACGAGGTGATCCGTCGAATATTCAGTCTTGGATAGCTTCCCACCCGAGATGCTGGATATCAACGCTGGTGCATACCATCGCCTCTTCCGATATCACCGTCTGGAGGCAAAGGCGAGCAACCTTCAAATTCTGCGATCCTCCGGCGCACATGTGATGTATCTCCCGCGCCGCCATGTCGTTAGTGATCACAGATCATCTCGCCGAGCATAGTCGTCTCGCCTTTCGGACATCGTCTGCGTTCTTCGGATGGGCAGGAGTTCCCGGCGCATAAGGTGTGCTCGCAATCGCGTCTCCTGTCATGGCGGCGATGACGATCAGCTGCCGGACAGAATACCGTTGCGGAGGGGACCCCAGTCCGCGTCCTATTCGGCGGACGGCCTACCATCCTGTTGTTTGAAGAAGACAGCGTCACATTGCGGACCATCTTGGGCTATGTTACCCCGTCGCGTCGGGGAGGATGTTGCCGTTCAGGAACTCCATGTCTGCTGATCGTCATTGATGCGGCGAAGAAGTACGAGATGCATGACATCGAGAAAATCTGCAGGGCCGATGGGCGAAATCGGCGGCGTCAGATCCTTTACGAGCTTCTTGCTCGCTAGGTGTCACGAGGCGGTGTCGAGGCACATTGTGCTGCACGGATGCTTCTAGATGTATCATGGAGAATCCTACACCCCCATTCTGGAGATTCGCCGTCATCGATGTATCGCGATGCGTGCTGTACCATCGCTCGTGCAAGACTGCTTTGGATAGATCAAGATTGTACAAACCTATCGCCTTCAGCAGATCCGCGGTGACGAGGATGGGGCCATTCCCATCAAATCTGCGAGTTGCCGCAAGAATTCATACGAGGCGGCTCCAAGAAGTCTACGACATCGATTGCCTGGGGTTACATGCCAGGTACTCGGACGCGTGCCCCCATGTTTATCGTTGGCAGAACCATCAATAATACCCTGCGCCGACTGGGCGCAGCCCGGTTCGTTGGTCACTGCATTGGAGTCGCGCCAGGAGACGTCGATGTCGCCAGATATATCTGTGCTCAGTGCTCTCAGCCGGGCGATCAAGCAAAGCTGACGGAATTTTCCAAAACACTACATGCTCAGATATCCGATGAAATCAACAAGGTACGCCTTTCGTCCTGTATGCCTGACACCCGCCGGATGAACTGACCAATTCGCATTTGTAGGCTACGCAGACCACATCATGATAAGTGGCAATGCTTAAGTTAGTATCTCTCTCTACGCCGAGACAATGTTATCCATACCCTTGCGTACGTTCGCCGTGGCCGCAATGTCGCACTTTCAGATACTGAGACAGTCCAAACAGCCATAGTGCGTTGTACATCAGCTTAGCTCAGGAAGTCAACCGCCGTGGACATCTATGAAGCATCTTTGTACGTCTTGTATGCAGCTTCGACGCGCCAGTCACTAGGTTCGCGAGTCACTAGTCAGCGCTTCAAGCCGACTCTCTATCGCCACTACCGTCACAATAACTAAGGGTTAGGGAGAGGCAGAGCAAGCACACATCGCCAATTCTCGCTCGGCGCTCAGTTGCTCGCCTTGTTTGGTCTAGGTTACCGGTACTGTTTGCCTCTGTGGGTCCGATATGATATCACATGCACCTGCTCTCCCGGTCATCGAAAAACCCCGATATTATGTTGGGACGTGCCGACCGACGACTCACCACCACCTCCAGTGTGTACATTCGTCGCCGAATACGTTGAGCTTAATGCGCCTCAGACTCGATAGGCTCGAGACTCAAGAGCCCGTGCCTCACGAAGACACGTATATGTAAACCATTGCTATTGCAAGATTTGGTTAGAGTCAGAGGCGGGCGCTGGTGGGTTTCTTTTGGCTTAATGTAATGAACCCCAAGACTACACTCACGACTTGACTTCAGAGCGCATCTGCGGACCACATACGATGTCTAACATGCGAAGCACCGCGCATTGCGCTTCAAGTTCATGCTTGCTGCAGTCCGATCCCTGTGTCGAATTCGGCGTCTACTAATAACGTGCCTCAAGCGTGGCGAGCATGATGTCTTCACGCTCAGTACCCACTCCCTGATTCTGTCCTGGTCGTTCATCTTCCGTTGCGTACCACATCGCACGACGAATCACGCCATGGAATCAGACCTATCCAGCATGCCTCCTTATGCCTCATCGCCCTTTGACGATCCCGAAGCAGACTTCATCCTCCGTTCATCCGACCGTATTGACTTCCGAGTCTCTAGGTTCATCCTCAGAGTCTCCTCGGACTTCTTTGCCACTATGTTCGTGGCCGGCCAGGCCGAGAACGAGGAGAATCGAGACGGCTGTCCGATCGTCCCGATGCATGAGGATAGCGAGACTCTGGACAGTCTCTTGCGCATCATATATCCCAAGAAAGCTCCCATACTCGACGATCTTGCAAAGATTCACGCCGTCTTGGCGGCGGCGCTCAAGTTTGACATGGAGAAGCCGATTGATGTCGTGGGGGCGACTCTGTGCTCCTTCATACCGAATGAACCCCTTCGTGTCTGGGCGATCGCCGTTCGTAACAGACTGGAGCCAGAAGCACGCGCTGCCGCCGACGAGATCGTTTGTCAGGTCGACCTATCTGTCTTCAACTTCCCGCCCGAAATGCAGCATATCAGCGCCGGGGCGTACTACCGCCTTTTGCGATACCGGCGCCTGGAAGGCAAGGTAGAGCAAGAATTCAAGTTCTCCGAGCCCCCTTGTCGCCCCGACCCACCGACTCTCCCATCCCATCGATCTCTGCGGATTCTCCACAGTTCATTTCGCCGAGTCATAGTCGTATCCTATCTCTCGCGGACATCCTCTGTCGCTCATAGATGGCCAGGAATTCCTCGCGCACAAGGCGTTCCTCGCGCTTGCGTCTCCCGTCATGGACGCGATGATAACCAGCCTACCTGCGCCAGCCAGTGGAGACCTCACAACCGACAAGACGGGACATCTTCCCGTTCTATCGTTTGAAGAAGACGGCGTGACGTTGAGGGTCATCCTCGGGTGTGTTATCCACTCTCGAAGGAGACCTGGCAGCGACACGCAGGAGCTTCTCGTGCAGCAAAAGGTCATCGTTTCTGCAACGAAATATGAATGGACGATGCGATGGAGGGCCTGCGCACCAATGGTCACTTCTCTCCTCTCAGATCCTCTGCGAGCGTACTTGCTCGCAGCGTACCACAGGTCGGAGGCGGAGGCACGACAGGCGGCAAGGCGGCTCCTCGACCGGTCTATGAGCGACTACTATGTAGCGGCGCTGGAAGATCTCCAGCTCTGACTTATCGTGATTTGCTGCTATTCCACCAGCGTTGCGATGTGTGGTGCAGCAGTGCAAAATTGAAGTTATACAGCATCTACCAGTCCTCTCTGGCAACACCGATTATGGCAAACAACCCCTCACCAATATAAAAGACTCGGAGGCAAAAAGAAGGGGAAGAAACCATATTACAGCTCAGACTCTGAACTGGAGGAAATACGTCAACCGCCCGCCGAGCAACGCACCGACGCTTTAAAGCCATTCCTCCACAACCTCGAAAACGACTGGGGTATAGCGCTAGTCAACCAGATATGTGCTGTAGAGTCATGCGCTCCGCCGGACGACAAAGTCCGACTCGGATTGCTGGGTCCGTACAAGAGGCTGCGTGATAAGCTCTCGGAAGATATCACGAAGGTGAGACCTCTACATACTCTAATTGAATCGTTCGACGTCTCACGCCACTGAGTGCCATAGGCATACACGGAATGCATAGGCCTGCGATCGCAGGATGGGACGCCGGAAACCGTGTAGCGTGATGTCGTTCAAACACATACCAGACTTCGGTAAACTGTGACCGGTTCCATCCTATGCATATGTATACTATCACTGACAGCACCTTCGTAGTCTCTGCCACTCAGGATACAATGGTACAATCTGCTTACTGGTAGTATGCCGACAGTATCCTCCGTACTACTGCTCGCTAGTCACATATGTCGAAGGGCCGTTCAACGTCTGTTTGATCGTGGTACTGTGGGTAATTCAAAGTCGGTGCGTGCTACTTCAAGTTGCTGGTCGAACGGCGACATCATTGAACATGATGTGAGAGTAAGGGCTGAAGGTCATGACTCAGCGGATGTCGTCTCCTTCCCATGCGCAAGCATGACTCTTCTCGTGCAGAAAAGCGGTAGCAACGTCGTCGTCCGCTACTGCTGTATTCGATAGAATAGTCCCGTCAGCCCGAGATCGATTTGTGCAGACATCGATTCGGGCGTGCCAGGAGAGCCGGTGTGCGATACAGAATCGTACCGCAGAAGGCGTCTCAGAAGTCCACTTAGGGCTGTACTGCCTTCATCGCGTTCACGTCTCGAGTCTTCATGCTGCGAATCATGCTGAACTTCATCTTCAGCCGGTAGGGGCCGAGAGCTCGTCGGAGCGAAGTCGTCGATAGACGGGCCTTCGGGCTGAAGACATCACCCTCTTTTGCCAGTGAAGTCCTAACTATCTGGTTAGAAGTACCCAGCAAGTTTATTCTCAGCCGGTAGGGGCCGAGAGCTCGTCGGAGCGAAGTCGTCGATAGACGGGCCTTCGGGCTGAAGACATCACCCTCTTTTGCCAGTGAAGTCCTAACTATCTGGTTAGAAGTACCCAGCAAGTTTATTCTCAGCCGTGTTCGTTCGTTGCATTTGAGGTACGACTACATCGTGAGATGATACAACGCATTACTTCGGTAAGACTGCCCCATTCTACTCATGTACATCCTACAGGGGGTATCGTTTCGGAGACGACCGCTCAGGCAGTCGGGTCGTTAAACTGTTGTTGAGTTTGGCCCTGGTCATGGCGCAGATTACCTTAACAGTAGGTGAGTACGATGCCACTTTCTCATCGTGCCAGAGCACTCACCAGCAATCTCTTGTTGACGGTCGCCCGTGATCGCGCCAACGACGGCGTCCTTCTTCCCGCCGAGGCGGTCGATGGTGCCCTCTGCATACTGCTTTGCCTGGGCAGCTTGGTACTCTGCCTCGCCCTGGGCGTGCTCCTCCTTCCCGGATTGCCTCCAGGACTGGGCGCCGGTGAGGTCGCCGACCGTCTCGACGACGGTTCCCTTCAAGGAGTGGTACTGTCCGGTGGTCTTGCTACACATGATCTCGTCAGTATGGTGTGGATGTGTCTGGAAGGCCACACGACTTACTTGGGCTCGGCGGCGTTGTTGCCACTAGTGTTGTTCTGAGAGTCGGACATGATGATTCGAGGTATGGGAGAGTTTGAGTGATTTGGTGAAGGGTATGTGAGACTGATGGGTCCTCGAACGGTGGCTGCCCGCTCTTATGTACTGCGACGAGGGTCTGACATTGGCGCTGTTGCACAGCATAAGAGAGCACCAAGTCGCGTCATTTGGCGGAGCTTCGTCGTTGTTTGCGACCCAGCCTGCCGGCCTGTGATTCTAGGTAATTCTCTGAAGTGACGCATTTACACCACTTACCTTTCCCAGCTGGCAGCCCGTCGGGATGGCCCTGAGAGAGCCAGGACGGCTTGACAGCAAGACGTCATCGAGGCTCGTCCGACACTGACGTCATGTGGCGGGCGCAAGGCGAGCGTCCGCGCGAGATCGAATCTCGCGATTTGCTTCCTCTGCGACGCGTGACGTCATTTTGCGCAAGACGCGCTGCCAACCGAGACGCGTCGCCCGTCATGCCAACTTGACGTGGAATGGTCTTGCTCTCCTCGACCTCTTTATAAGAACGACACCTGCGATGTCGCCTTCTCGAACTTGAATACGACCCCCATCATACCCACACAACTCGTTCACCGTTATGTCTGGCAACAGCAGTGAGCCCAGGTGCGTGATCGCGTACGTTCATTCAGTTTGAGCACTCTGACGCGCATGCACCCACTTGTAGCAAGACATCTGGTCAATTTCATTCGCTGAAAGGCACCATCAACGAGACCATCGGCGATCTCACCGGCCTTCAGTCTTGGAAGCAGTCGGGCAAGGAGGAGCACGGGCAAGGCGAAGCCGAATACCAGGCGGCACAGGCGAAGGGCTATGCGGAGGGAACAGTTGACAGGCTCGGCGGAAAGAAAGATGCTGTGGTGGGAGCTTTGACTGGCGACCGCCAACAGGAGGCTTCCGGTGCGTGTGTCTTTTCGACTTACAGAACGCAATCTGACGACCCCCTTGAAGGCAATGTTCGTCAAGACAAAGGCCAGACCCAGCAGGACTTCAACTCATGAGTTCCAATGCCTTGTGCGATGGCGTCATGGTGTACGATATATACGAAGGGTGGTGTCAATGAGCGCGTCTGATTCGTAGTCATTGTCCACAATTCACCGACGGCCGTTCTGGAATCGACAGTCAGGCAGAATGAAGATATGCACATGTTCAGCGACATGCCAATCAAAGAGCATATTGTCCGTCGACGAATCCAATTTGTGCAGTTGAATCACAGGCATCCGGTACGTGACTAGCTAAACGGGAAAGTTCCTTGTTGTGTTGAGATGACTCGAGACGATCAATACAAGCGGCCAGTGTACCGTACGCTGTCACCCATCCAACCTGCAGCATTCATACGATCCCCGGGCCGGAATTCGGCCATCGCGTGGATTGACTTACTACGGCCTGGGGCCTTCCGCATCTTCGTCGTACCTCGTATAGTATGTAATCCGAACATGCCTGCGGAATGATCAATGATCAGACCTTGTATATGCCATGCTGGTCCACGTACTTGGTTGATTTTGTCGATCAGTTGGCCATACAGCGCCTTGTACAGCGTCCGGATTGCCGACTGGTCTTGATCATCCGGGGGCGGTGTCGGAAGCCAGGTCGATTTGGATGAGACCGACAGATCCTTCAGTGACTCCAGCGTAGTGAACAACGCATCTGCGGGCGATTCTAGTCGCTTGCAAACGTGCGAAACAGAGTTTGCCAGTGATGCACAGTGGGTGCAAATCCGCGGAGGATTGTCACGGCAAGCAGAAGACACGTTTGCTTGGCACGAATAATAGTGGCAACTACAAGTATACCCAGTGCACTGGGTAGACTTCCGTGGGACGGGAAAGGCGTCTTTGAGACAGGGTTCCACCTCCAGATGGAGCACTTGCGCTATATCGCAAGCCGTGGTCTTGCACGCTCGATGATACAATAATGCGTTGCGATATATAGATGACGGCGAGCTCTCCAGTGCGGGGACGTAGTAGTCTTCCAAGGTCCGATCAAGTAGCCGCAATGCCGCCTGACGCATTTGTGAAGAGGACTTGCGAGTCGCTGCCAGTAGATATGCTCGCAGAGGGTCTGACGCCACCAGCCGCGACCACTGGCGCTGCAGAACCTCCATCGCGACGTCCATTTCGTATTTCTTCAGCGCATCATCGAGCTTGGGTAGTTCGAGGAACTGCCTCGCGTCCCGATCGGCAATAGGGCGACATAGGTCGATAAGGGCCTTCAACGTAATACCATCCTCCTCAAAGGTTAAAACTGGGACATCACATGCCTCTGGCGACGCGGATCCAGCTGTATCGTCGTTCGTGTGACGAGATGCGGCGGGTAGGCTCGTAAGCATCGCGGCCATGACAGGGGATGCAAATGCGAGGAACGCCCTGTGCGCTGGGAATTCGCGCATATCTGACGAGCGGCATATGACATCCGTGAACGTCTGGACGCGACTTTGAGGCGAGACGACAGATGCTAGTGGAGACAGTGGAGGTGATGGAGAGAGGACGGGAGGGAAGCGAAATTCGAAGGTATCTTCAACCTTGCCTTCCAAACGCCGGTATTGCAGGAGACGATAGTACGCTCCAGCAGTGATATCCTGCATTTCGGCCGGGAAGGCGTCCAATACTGAAAGTCCCTGACGATTCATCTCCTCCGCTGCAGCCCGGGCTTCCGTTTCGAGTCCGTTACGGACCGCGATGGCCCAGACACTGAGTGGCTCCTTCGGCACGAACAACAGGAGAGTCGCACTGCCCAACATGACTGCCTCCTCCATCTCGTACTTCAAGGCGGCAGCGACAACGGGATGAAGGCTCAGGAGACCACCGAAGGCGGGATCTTTCGTCGGATAGATGATCCGGAGGAGAGAGTCCAGCGTAGTGCTGTCCTCCTGGACTGGAACGACTGGACATCCGTCCCGCAAGTCGTCGCTCCCCGTTTGAGACCCGTCAGCGGCAACGGGCGGCGCTTGACCGACCTCGAGCATGGAAGCGAAGACGGGCGACGCGAGGCGTAGGATGACGCGGAAGACGCGAAAGTCGACGAGGTCGCTGGTGCGTAGGATGAGGTCCGCGGTTGGATCATCGAAAGGGGCCGATGCATAGCGAGGGGCTTCGCTTGGTGTAGGCTGTGCCATGGTGAGCGTAGGAGTGAGGGCGTGAGGCAGACTGAGGACAGCAGCGAGGGCAAGGGGTATAGGGCAGGGCAAGGTTTGAGGGCAGCAGTGAAACACGCACTGAGCACGTTGCACAGAAGTGTGTGTGCTGATGGCTTCGTCGCACGATGCTCCAGGATCATGGTCACATCTCTGGCAGGAGAAGGCTCAGCAGGGCTTTAACTCATGGATAGATTGTGCGTGTCTTGCCAATATGTAGCAATGTTAGGCTTGAACCCGTTCTGTAGTGGCTTGATAGTAGAGTTACAAGGTTTTGTGCGACGGCGTTATGGTGTACGATATGACGGATGGTGTCAATGGGCGCGTCTGACTCGTAGTAACTGTCCAATCCACAAGCGGCCTTTCTGCAATCGAGTGTCAGACGAAACGTAGGAACATGTACGTATCCAGTGACATGCCCATGAAAAACGTTGTTCGTCGACAAACCCAATTTGTGCAGCTGGATCACAGGCATCGGTTACGTGACTAGCTAGGCGGGCAAGTTTCTTGTTTTGTTCAGATGACTCGAGACGATCAATACAAGCGGCCCAATATGCCGTACGCTGTCACCCATCTTCCTAGTACCGGACACCCAGTCTGATCTGCACAACTCACACTCGTGAGCACGACCCTGGACATTGGCCATCGCGATTGACTTACCGACCATCCACAGCCTATACTTCTATGTAATCCGAACATAGCTGCGGAATGATCATAGGGACCGTCAACAATTATACCATTCAATTGCGATGTGGGTCCACATACAGTGTTTGTCCTGTCAGTCACTTTGTCAAATAGTGTCTTGTATAGCGTCTGGACTGCCGACGGGTCCGTTTCTTCTGAGCTAACGCCATCGATCTCGTCGGATGAGACTAGCGAACTCTCCCAGGTTTTCAGCGTGGTGAACAATGCGCCGGATGGTGATTCAAGACGTCGGCAAATCTGGATGATGGACTCCCCATGTGAAATGCACCGGCTGCATACCTCCAATTGTAGATTACGGTAGACGTCGGAAGATGAATATCCACAACACGCGTAACGGTAGCCAGTGCCAGTGCATCCGGGAAATTTCCGCCGAACGACGAGATCGATTTCATGCCGGCCACCGGCGATCCATGTACGGACCGCATGGGCTACATCGCTAGCAGCGGCCTTGCACGCACGATGATACAGAAGCGCGTTGCGAAAGGTAGACGCCGGAGAGCCTTCGAGTATGGGGACGTAGTAGTCTTCCATGGTCCTATCGAGTAGCCGCACTGCCGCCTTATGGATTTGTAAAGAGGACTTGCGATCCACTGCGAGTATGTATGCCAGTAGAGGGTCTGATGCTACCAGCTGCGACCATTCGCGCTGTAGAGGCTCCATTGCAGCGTCCATCTCGTATTTCTTGACCGCATCAAAGACACGCGAAAGCGACAACAGATCATGACTATCGGTGTCCGAGTAATTTGGGTGGCACAGTCCGATCAGGGTCTTCAAAGTCGCACCATCTTCGTCGAAGGATAAGACGGGCAGGGTGCTCGCAAGGGCAGACGCCAAACCAGATTCTTCGCTCACTGCATGTTGTTCAGGAAGGCTCGTTACCAATCCAGCCATGACGGGAGATGCAAGGGCAAGCAGGATTCTGTGGGTCGGAAAGTCCTGGCCATCCGAAGACCGACAGATGATGTCAGTCAGACAACGGAGATGACTATGGTCCGGTGAGGAGACCCTGGGCGTGATTGCAGCGGCAATAGGAGTAGGGGAAGGTGGAGAGATGTTAGGCGGTACCAGTGGCGGATCGCAGAACCCGAAGCCCTCCTCTACTGCGCCTCCGAGACGCCGGTATCGTAGGAGGCGATAATACGCTCCAGCAGTGATGTCTTGCATTTCAGGCGGGAAGCTGTCCAGCACTGAAATCTGCTGACGATTCACCTCGTCTGCGGCAGTTCGTGCCTCCACTTCGAGTCTGTTGCGGGCGGCGATGGCCCAGACGCGGAGTGGCTCTTTCGACACGAACGACAGCAGCGCTGTGGTTCCTAGGGCGACCGCTTGCTCCATCTCGTACTTCAAGGCTGCAGCAATGATATAGTGAAGCTGTGGTAGATCACCGAGTGCAGGATCTTTCATTGGATAGATAATCCGGAGGAGTGTCTCCACGGTGGTACTGTCCTCCTGTATTGGAACGACGGGACACCCGTCCCGCGATTCGTCGCTCTCTGTTTGAGACCTGTCAGCAGCACCGGGCGGCGCCTGACCGACCTCAAGCATGGAAGCGAAGACGGGAGATGCGAGGCGTAGGATCAGGCGAAAGACGCGAAAGTCAACGAGGTCGCTGGTGCGCAAGATGAGATCCGCGGTCGGATCATCGAAAGGGGTCGAGGCCCAGCGAGGGGCTTCGCTTGGTGTAGGCTGCGCCATGGTGAGCGTATGAGCACGACGGCGAGGCAAACTGAGGGTAGCAGCGAGGGTAAGGCACAGTATGGCAGGGCAAGGTTCGAGGGCAATGATTGAAACACGCACTGAGCACGTTGCGAAGAAGTGTGTGTAGCTTCGCCGCACGATGCGTCGGGATCGTGGTCACATTCTCGATAAAAGAGGAAGTTCGTCTTCCAATCTCAATGCAGAGAAGCTTGCGGTCATTCGCAAAACTGCGAAAAGAGAAATTGGGTAGCCGATGAGATGATCGTCATCGCATGCTTCGACTGCAAGGCCATACTTGACGTTTCCAGTGAAAAGGAATGACTGAATGATTTGTATGGATTCCCCCTGGATTCCCCCTGGATTCCCCGTCGCAAACCTTGATACTGTCACTTGCTGGCGGCCCCACGTTGCCAGTGGACCGTATCCCCACCGACTCCGATGCACTCAGCTGCTCGCGTGGTTCTGCTTGATTCTTCAGACAGCATGGCACTTCGACGTAACGAGCGGAAGCCCCGGCAGTCTTAGTGATTGCGACCAGTTGCGACCAATATGGACGGGCGTGGATGAGCAGAATATTGAAGTATGAGAGGCTCGAACACTGGAGAAAGGAGAGCTAACTCTGACTCGGACTCCGGAGGGTCGAACGCACGACCGTGTCAGATCGGGATGAATCTACAGCTCGGGCGCTTCTTCGCGGCTTCCGCCGGGTTCTTGACAGAACGATCGACCCAATCTGGCGGGCATATCGGGGGCACTATCTTCAAACTCTCCGGGCACCTGCCAAGCACACATCGTCCGTAAGTACGGGTCAACTGAGGCGAATTCTCATCGTCATTACCTGCGAGTTCTGTATGTAGAATCTTAAGGCCGGTGTCTGCTGTTCTCAGTTCCCCGCTTATCAAGATGGCTCATGCCGACCAATCGTCATCGGCTTGATGGTCTAGAGGTATGATTCCTGCTTTGGGATCTTGATTGCAGGAGGTCCCGGGTTCAATCCCCGGTCAAGCCCGACGTTTTTGCCTTTTTTTTCGCGTCCACACTGCCATTCAACAATACAGCACACAGGCTCTACCGTACATAATCATACACTGGGTAGCCAGGCTGCCCTACACTAGTATAGACGTTCTCGTTTCATGGTACTCCTGCAGGTCATAGCTTCCCCGCGCCTTGTACACCCCACCCCTTCTCGTCCTCACCGAATGTCTCTGCAAAAGCGCCGCCAATCTCTCCCAGCATGTCCTGTGTGACGACGCCCCTGCCCTGCTTCGAGAATGCGCGCCGCGATGCCGTGCGCGTCACCATCGACCCGCCAACGGCCGCGAGCAGCGGAAGGCGCGACAGTGGGAGAGTCTTGTCACTGTGATGAGAATGCGTGAGCAGGTTGGCAGACGTGCAGGCGGGAAGATGCGGGCGTACCCATATGCTCCTGTCTCATAGCACTTTCCCCACGCGAGCATGGTGCCGACGGTCCCGCTGAGGATGTCGCCTTGCCCGCCGCAGCGCTTGTACCCGCCCGGTGTGTCGACGACGACTTGTTCTTCTGTGGATTGGCTTCCGGAGAGCTGTCAGCAGAGACATAGATTTCAGCGGAGGATCGGGAGGCAGGCGCGTGCATGAGCTTACCGTGCTCCCCGTGTCGGTCGCGATGATGTCCTCTTTGTTCTTCTGCAGGATTGTCACGCCGCCCAGCACGCGCGAGATCCGCATGGCGTGCTCGTCGGGCGGGCTCTTTGGGTCCACGCCCTGTAGCACAATCGGGGCAGCACAAGTGAGACTTCCATGGGAGACAGTGAGGACGGTGCGCAAGTACGCACAGCGTTATCACTCAGCCGCTTGAACTCCATGACGTTCGGCGTGAGGACTGCCTTGCGGTAGCCTTTGATGAGGCTCAGGTCCTGACCGACCATCCACAATGCGTCTGCGTCCAATACAACGTACATGTCCTGCAGCCGCAGCGTGATATTTTCATCAACTCACGCCATGCACGCGGAGATGAAGTGACGCGCACCTGCTCTTTCGCGATGTTCAGCGCCATCTTGGCGAAGTTCTGCATGTAGTCTTCTCGTCCCAGCCCGGGCCCAATTACTAGTACATGCAGGCGCTCCAACAATGAGGACAGAGCTGGCTTCACTTCCGCGGGCGATCTTCGATGCCCGTTGGACCCGGCACGCGGTGTTGATCAGTGCTCCGCCCAGGATAGGCAGCAGCGAGAGCACTCACTGGTCCTCACGGAGAATGGGGTGGACGATGAGGTCGGGGGAGTAGGATTTGATGGCACCAGCGGCGGTCGGCGAGCAGATGACGTGCGAGAGGTCTGCGCCGATGCGAAGAGCTGAGATGGAGGCGAAGAACGGCGCGCCCGTGTAGCTTCACCACGACTCGGGATCAATCTCTATGTCCCATGCAGAGTAGGATAGCCACGACGTACTCGAGCGCGCCGCCGAGGACACCGACTCGGCCAGACTGGCCCTTGTGAAGGGAGCCGTTGAGAGGCGGGATGATCTGCCTGATTTCGTTGAAGAGTTGGCGGGGAACGGACATTTTGATCTCGTCAAGTCAGTCGTTTAAGTCGTGAGCGTCGTACGAGGCGATGTGTGGTTGTGTAAAAGAGTAAATGCCACAGCCGTTGGGTTTTGTACGGGGAGAGCGTCGAGCGTGGAGGCAGCACGCCCGGTGACGTCGCCGTCCCCAGGGACCTGCCGTGGGGTTAGGGCTTCACCGACTCCAGCTACTCTCTCGCGCCACCATTTTGCCTACTTACATATCAGTCAGGTAATAGACTCTCCCGCTGTGGTATGACCAGTATGTATATATTTATAGCTAGGGCCTTGCCGTGCAGTGGACTCAACGATCGTCGGTTCAGACGCAAAAGAAGATCTTCCAGACTGATAATTAACAGAATGTCTTACTCACCCACTCTCCGAATCCGACCCGCATCGCACGGAAATTCACAAGGAAACGCATGGAGACTCGGACGGCGGCCCACGCGCGGGTACTTACGTTTCCTAACTCAGCAACACTAACCCAGAAGTTCCAACATTATTGAAGTCCGTGCTCGACACGAACACCAATATTCCGTCGAGCATGCATGCATGCGCAAGCAAACACCCAATCTAACTACCACTTCGACACAACAACATCCACACAGACTCAGTCCAACTCGTCGTTGTATATCGCCCTCGCGAACAGTTCTTCCTCGAACTCGCGGGCCAACAGCTCCCTCACCTCGCTGGGGCGGTGGACGGGCGGGAACGGTGGGCCATGGTGCGGGGGCGGGAGGGGGCGCAGGATGGGCTTCGGGCTGCCAGGAGGATGGTGCGGTACGGGCGGGAGGCGCAGGATGGGCTTCGGGCTGCCAGGAGGCAGTGTGTGCTTCGGGCCGACACGGTGCGGACCCCGATGCAGCCATCCCCCGCCTCTGGGCATCACATCGCGCGCCCAGAAGCTATCCTCGAGGTCTCGCTCGTACACACCCTCTGCTGCACGGGGCAGACTGTGGAGGGGGTCGGTTTCGGTGCGGCGTGCAACAGTGCATGGATAGACTACTCACAGTCCAGTGGGGAGGGCCAGAGCCGGCGCGGCGGTGGCAGCAGCGAGAAGAATCGAAGAGACGGCGGAGTAGCGCATGGTGGATCGTGAGACGTGCGTGACAGAAAGAACTTCAACGACGGTCGTGAAAAAAGCGGGGCTATACGGTGGTCGGCATCGGCATCCAAGAGGACTACGAGTGCTTTGGTACTCACCAACCAGTACCCTCGCTTGAGTTGAGCTCGAATGAGAAGAGTGAACTAAGGGATGGAGGGGAGAGCGAACCCCTTTTATATGTAGAACTCGCAGCGCCACACGCGCCTGCAAAAGGGTGTCTGGCGTTCTGCGAGTGTTCCACCACACAAGCGGCTCTCAGGAGAGCTCCGAGAGTGCAGAGAGGCAGACCGGCGCCGACAACTACGGTCACATCGCGGCCACACAGGTACACGCGGAGTTCACATCACCGTGTGCAGTCCGGTCAGACCCCCCCCCGGAAATCTGCGCGATATCAGTCTATGCCGTGAATGTTGTGATGCAACGTAGAACGCACCGTGAAAAGTACTACTAAGTGACATTTCATGCTGAGATTCATCAGCATGAGCTCATCTGGCCGCTCGTCATCTTCTGCACTATTCGCCGATGAAGCAGGACGTGGATACGATGAAGCAAGGGAGAAAGAGGTATCGGCCGCAGTGCGGAAGGAAGCTCGCTGTCACCACGGTAGGCTGCAGAGCATTCAAGTTGACGTCCTTCAAGTAAGACTCGGTGGTGCACAAAGCAATTGACTTGCTGCTCAGGCTGTGTAGGCAGCAGTGTCAGCAGCGAAGGCACAGTTCGGAAGGAGGCGTACCAAGCTTGGGTTGTGACGAGGCCTCGTTCTCATCACTGCAACGTCCGAGTGCAGAACCCAAGATACGTGCCACTTTGCTGTCGAGCCTTCAATCAGCAGATCTCAATGTCAACACTTGTATGGCGCTGTACATATCTCACGCGGGAGACTTCCGACGTATTGTGGATTTCGTATCAACCTCTATTACGACTATGGTCGAACGACAACGATGACGAGAGCAGTACATGCGGAAGTCTACTTAAGACCCGCACCAGAAGACCACGCACCGAACCGGATATCAAATGAGAAGCAGTTGATGTTAGTACAAGTGTAAGAATGCGAGTATGCTAGGTAGGATGAATCCAGTCACAGCGGACGAAGGGACAAGGAAGCAGAGACAAGTGGCGAGCGCAATCATGCCTTGGGCTTGCGCACGTACTTGCGCCTGTACTTGCTGTCGATGCTCTCGAGGTAGAAGCCGCCCGGCCAGATGTTGTCGAGCGAGCCCTCGGGGATGTACGACCCTGCGTTGTGGTTCTTCTCCCGGAGCTACGAGGTCTGCTGTCAGTATCCCACTCGCAATGCACGGGAGAAAGTGACGACTTACATTGAGCGCATCGACGTATGTTTGGCACGGCACGACCTTCATGCTCTCCAGCCTGTTGATGAGGTCCAAGTTCTCGCGGATCGTGGTCGTGTCACCCTTCACGCGGATCGTGAAGAAGCTGCTCGCGAGACCACTGCCGAACGCGAACATGCTGATGCGCTTGCCCCTAAGCTCAGCGGGCTCGACGCTCGCGAGGAGCGACGCGAGGCCGCCGTACAGCGACGCGGTGTACATGTTGCCGCACCGCCGTGCGCAGCGCATGCCGAACTCGACCGTGCCGTCGAACTCCTTCTTGGCGACGCCGATGAAGGTCTTCTCGAGCGTCTTGTCTGTCAGCGACTCCTTGTAGGGCTGCGCAAGGATCGCATCGGCACTCGGGACGTTTGCGTACTTCGGCGACTTGGGGTTAGCCATGAAGTCGTTCCAGACCTGATTGTGTTCGTTAGGACGTAGTTACACTCGAATACGCGTGAACAGACGTACCAAACGAGCGTGCGCCTTCTGCACCATCTTGCCGTACGGGCTGTGGAAGACAGGGTAGTCGACATCGTCAAGCGAGAACGCTGCAAGCGATGTAGCCGCCTCGCCGTTTCCATTCAGGCTCGCGACCTTCTTTGCCTTCGCGTGCTTCCGGCGGTAGGCAGTGTATGCAGCGTCGATGGCGGAGACGTAGGCGGTGATAGAGAGGGGGCCGTCGACCTCAGGGTACTCAGACTCGAGTTTGGGCTTGTAGAAGTCGTACGTGTTGGCCATGTGTGTACCATGGGTCGCTACATGACAAAGAAGGAAGTCAGCAAACCGCGCCTGAAACTTCGCCAGATAAGGGGGTGCGAAATCGGTATCTCAGTTCAAGAATAGGGACGCGTCATAGCCAGCAGGAGCGAAAAGCGCGATCAGGCGAAGCCATAGGCTAAAGGCAAAGACACGATACTCACGCTCAAAGACCAACGGGGCGTTGGGACCAATCAGCATGGCAAATGCACCCGCACCGCCAGTTGGCCGGCCGCTGCCCTCGGCATAGATGGCGATATCGCCGCCTACGACGATCGCGTTCCGGCCGTCCCAGGACGAAGACTCGACCCAGTTGATGGCGTTGAACAGGGCCGCGGTAGAGCCGTAGCACGCGTTCTTCGAGTCGACGCCCTCGACGTCAGTGTTGCCGGCCTCGGCGAAAAGGTCCATCAGGACGGTCTTTGTCGCCTTGGACTTGTCAATAATGGTCTCCGTGCCGACGTCGATGCGGCCAATGGACGCGGGGTCGATGTTGAACTTCTCGAGCATGTTGATGACGGCTTTCCGCGACACGAAGTCAAGGCGTGACTTTGCACTCATCGTAGCAGGTACTCACCAGTCAACGCGAACGAGTTGATGTCCTCCCGGTCGTCACAGCACGCCATGAACTTCTGGCCGAGACCAATGGTATACTTGCCCTTCGAGACACCGTCAAACTCCTCAAGCTCCTCCTCCGAGATACACTGCACACGACCTTCTCAGAACCAGGCATCGAAGAAAGCGTTGCTACCCACTCACCCTCTGAGGGAAATACATCTCCATGGCGAGAACACCAACGTCCTTGGGGCGTGCGGGTGCCTCGACATCCTGGTGGGCGCGCGCAGAGCCGTTGAGAGGGACAGTCATGGTGATGGGCAGGAGTAATAGAGTGGTACGGTCTCGCGAACAGGACGTACAGGGAGGGCTAAGGGAGAGAGGACGGCGATAATCAAGTGTTATATAGAATCTGGGTGCGAGATGGGGCGACAAGTCGGAAAATACTTTTTTAGCGAAATGGAACGGCTGGTGGTACGACCAACCCCTCCTGCCAGCCAATCCCCGCCGCTGATTGGCTGCCCCACGTCCCCTCGTCCGCTACACACCATCATGGCCTGACCTGCTCCAGCGCCCTCCTTTGTCGCTCTCGAAACCCGACGTCCTGCAGAGATAGCATCATGTCGTCGAGCGAGGGTGACTTCACGCGCGCCGCGGCGCGCTGCAGCCACCGTCGCACCTGCTCGATTTGGCTAGCGCGCGACTGCTGGCATCGCGCGTCGACGACGGCGCGTTCTTTTGTTTCGTGCTGCTAACCCACTAGCGGCCGTCGAACAGCTGTGCATGCCTCCTTATCTGCATGTCTTGTGTTGATCTTGTTATCGCCTGGAATGGACCGCGCTGTTAGAGCGACTCCATGGAAGTCGCCTGCTCAGCCAGTCCGGTTCATGGAGTCCCGGTTTCTCCACTGGTCTTGGTCACTCCAGACACGCTCGTCTTGTCCTCATCTTCAACTTACTCTCACGGAATCTTCAGGTCCCAGGCACGTAAACTAGTTCGCCTTCCTCCTGCGGCTTCACTCGCGATGGTCTTCTACGAACGCGTAACGTCCGACCCGGATTCGAAGGTGAGTCTGCCTTGGCGACTGTACGTACGTGAGCAATATGCTTTTCCTGACTTCGATGGGCCCGGTTCCGGTTATCTCACCCGGTGGTCTTTCTAATCGTACGGCGCCAGCGAGCCATCTTCCGATTCTACAATATGAAACGCAGTGGAATGACATGCAAGGGGACATGGCGTCTGATGTTGCAATCGGCTTACAGTGTCCTGTGTCCTATATAGCAAAATTGGATGACCGGCCAGTCCTACCTTCTGGACGAACATGGGAGTACGACTACTCATCTTGATGTTTTTCAGTCACCGTCACACTCATTGAAGGGCCAGACCTATGCGATTGAGCCACGATGCCCAGGCACTGCTAGGGCTTACGTTTGTGCAAACCTCCCCCACCCGTGCATGAATACGCCTGTTCGGTATGTTGACGCGAGAACGTCACTGCAATGATGGGGTACTTTTCTGTGAAGTGTCTCGACTGCCAAGTCTCCGCACGTTTACAGTGAATAGAGCAAGAGGCACTGATAGGCGTGTAGAAGTGTAGACAACCAGCTTCTCGAATTGACACGCCATCAACACTGCGGACCATACTGTCTCCGTGAGGTCGGCTATCGGTGTCTACGGCAGCAACAGCCTACCTGCTCCGTGCCTTCGGTGAGTGCGCATGAGTGTATTACTGAATGATATGATCCTAGACGAACCTCTCTAGCTGAGCTTCGGTGACGCAAGAAGGATGCGTTACTGTAATGCGATACTGTAACGGTGTGATGTTTCCAATCCCACTACTTTCTCTTGCTTACTCGACTTTTGCTCCTGCCATAGTGGTTGAGTACACCATCCCGACTTTAGATATGAGCGGCAAACCATGGACCGTACTGCACTGCGTCCCCTGTTGCAATGCCGGTATGTCAGTGCAGGCCTATCGCATACCAAAGGAGGCTTAGCAGTATAGCCCAGTACTGATATCACCGAACTCAATTATATCGAAATTGCTGCGTGTGGGACCCTGGTGGGACCAATGTACTCGGGCTCAATCTCAGACTGAGTGAAACTTGACAGAAGCGCGCTGATAAGAAAAATATGTAGCACGATTAGTCGACGGTGTAGTACCACTGCACTCAGATATGTATGGCATGATCGTGATGGGAGACGTTGCAAATTGAGAGCACACTGTGCAGCACAGTAACAAGATCCCAACAACTCCTGAGGCTCAGCGAAAGGCATATGGCGGTTCATTCCGGCCCGGCTGCGGCCAACATCCAGCTGTGGCGCAGGAGCTCTGATTGAATCACTCGCCATTACTGAAGGTTTCAATTTCCAGGACAGTACTGTCTATCGCGCATATTCTGACTTCTGACTCTTCGTCCACATACCCAACGTTGCAGATACTCAGTCTTTCATACCGCGAAAGGATCTGTTACGACTGTGAACGACCCGCAGATAGCCACATATATCCCTCCCTCATGCTAGAGCCACCTCAGGCTGAAGGAGTGACGAGCGCACAGGATGACTTGCACGAAGCGTTGGACAACATACACATAGGTGAGGGTATCTCAGCCGTACAGCCTGCCAACCCAGAACCCAACCCCTGGTACGACCCTGCGTCCGAGGCCCAACATGACGCCGGCAAGCACGAGCGTACGCTGCACACGCCCGATCCCTCATCCCTGGACCCAACGGCCACGCAGAGCTTCGTCTCAAGAGACATCGCAGCATCGCAGCCGCACGCGAGCGAAGATATCCTTTCAGAGTTCGACCCTCTGGCCAGCTCGGAGGAGAAGGCTGCGCGCGAGGCATGGGCTAGCTCTGAGGCCCACCCTCCACCTCCACAACTCCCACCGAAGGACGCGACGTCGCTTGCTGCAGTTGGCTCAGAACAAGCCGCTGAGGGCGCCTCGTCTGACTCTCAAGACCCCTCAACATCGGACGCACCGTCCGCAGCCGCAGCCGCCTTCCCTACGCTCGCCGCTTTCGCGCGCACCTTCTCCATCCCACTCGGACGCAGCCAGCGCCCACAGTCTCTCGACACCGCCACCGCCGTTCCCTCTCCAGCGACACTCTCGTCCTTCGCCCAACAGCAATCAACACCGCTAACACGCACATTTATGGTCGACCCGGAGAACTCTAGTGCTGCAGAGGTTTCGGGAGGCAGCGGCCGGAGCACGCCAGGAGTCCGCGATCCCGAGCGGGACAGAGGGAAGGCAGCCGAGAGGGCCAGCCCACCGTTTGACTTCCAAAAGTTTCTGGACCAGATGAAGCTGAAGGGCGCGGAGCCAGTGGCGAAGTACTTGCGGTCGTATGTCAGTGCCATTACTTTCGTGTGTATAGTTGTTGATTATATAGGATGCTACGTGCGTGTGCTACCCGATCGGTCGCGGTTGTGATTTCGTAGCTTCCTGAGCAACTTTGCGAAGAGGACGTTCACGGTGACTGATCAAGTGAAACTGATCAACGACTTCCTGAGTGTAAGTGATCTCTATCATCTTCTCCCTGTTGTAGTATTTAGAACGACATTTTTCATGTGATGTAGTTCATCGCGGAACGTATGCGAGACACGGACGTATGGAAGAACGCTACGGACGCAGAGTTTGATAACGCGATGGAAGGCATGGAGAAGCTTGTCATGAATCGACTCTACGACTTGTACGTCATCCTTTGCGTAGGTTACATACTCACGCATCCAAACATATTTTCAGCACCTTCACGCCTGCGGTAGTCCGGATGACTCCACCACGGCCAGTGACCGTGGACGATCTCGAGCGCGACCGCGTACTGTCACAACGAATAGCGTTGTTCAAATGGATCGAACCCAATCATCTAGACGTCCCTGAGGGCGAGGGCAGCGAAGGATTCTTGATGTTCGCCCAGCAAGGTTGGTTAGCTCATTCTTCACATGCGGTCGTTGACCTAAATCTCTCTGATCTTCCTCACTCAGAACTGCTCAAAGTCAATCACTACAAAGCGCCCCGGGACAAACTCATCTGTATATTGAACTGCTGCAAGGTCATCTTCGGTCCGGTTCCCTCTCATTGATCCGCGACCTCTGACTGACATGCCTTCGTGATTGATACAGGTTTGCTCAGACACCTTCACAAGGAAGAGGGCGCAGATACTTTCGTGCCTCTATTAATCTATGTCGTTCTGAAGGCGAACCCGCCTAATCTCATGTCTAATGTGGAGTGAGAAGTGCGAATAACCATATACCTCGGCTTTAGACTGACGATACACAGGTTCATCAATCGCTTCCGGAATCCTGCGAAGCTGCAAAGTGAAGCAGGGTATTACCTCTCTAGTCTCGTAAGTTCCGCTCACCTCGATCCCAAGGTGCTCAATCGATTGACGTTGTCCAGATGGGTGCAGTTTCATTCATCGAAACAATGGATCATACATCGTTATCCAACATCACACAGGAGGAGTTTGAGAGGTATGCAGCTGATGGGATTTTGCCCACTGAGCTAACGTGGATCGCTAGGAACGTCGAAATGTCTATCCAGTCACTACCAGCCAGCGGAACCGCGACACCCGAGTCATCTACTCCATCATCTGGCATCTCAAGAGCCTCGACACCAACCCGACCATCCCCTCACTTGGGCGAGGAATCCGCGCAGCCCCTCGCGCTCCCTACGCCTGCGCAGGCATTGAGCGAAGATGCGCGACGTCTACTGCAGAAGACCGGAGACACGCTCTCTAAGCCGCTGAACGCCATCAGCCGCATCTTCAACGAAGTACTCGACAACGCCGAGGAGTCCTTCTCGTCCCTCCCTGCCTTCAACCCCGACTCGACACGTGACCAGAGGCAGTATCAGCACCAGGAGCAAGACCAGCAACCTGGGTTCGGGGTCCCGCAGACGCCCTTCGGCGCAGGGGACGATGGTCAGCAAGTCGGCGGGTATTCGACGCCCTTGCAAACGCCCTACAAGCAGCGCGTACGAAGAGTGCCATCTCCGCTCTCGACAGGCCAGTCTCCCGGATCATACTCGCTGGGTTCGCCCTCAGGTATCGACACACCAACACGACCGCGCGGGTCAGCCCCGATGTCGCCGCAGATGGCACCTCCGCGGAGCGCCTCCGCCATCCACTCGCGGCCGGGTTCGGCGGACCTGCGACCACAGTCATCGCACGTCTCGCGGACACCCACGCCGAGCTTGGACCTGGCTGGCTTGCAGGACGAGATCGACGCCGCGCACGAGCGCGCGGCCGTCGCAGCGCGGGAGACGCTGAAGCAGATCTTCCCGGCGACGGATCCAGAGATCATGGACTGGGTTCTGGAGGCGAACGAAGGGGACCTTGGGAAGAGCATCGAGGCGCTTCTAGAGATGAACAGTGGGAGTTGAACACGTTGAGTGCGCAACGGGCTTAAGTATGTACCAGTAACCATTCTGCAATCGATATTCTTGACACATGCATCCCTAATCGAAAATATCTGATGAACTGGCTAGTCCAAGTAATATTTCATGCATGACTTCTACCAGTTGCTCCAGTCAATACTCATCAACTACACCTGCACGGCAAGGCGCTGCCCCACGGCCAGCGCCGGTGCAGTATTCAAGGTCTGACATCGACGGTTACAATTCATCAAAGTTCACCTGAATTATGAATAGACCGTCAGCACAGTCCCAAACTGATATAGCGAACCTCGTACCGCGTCTATCAATTGTTGGACTTTGCGAGCAATGGAGTCGCCAAATGTGGCGTAGGCGGACGGAAAGGAACAAGAACCACATTTGGTTTCTTGTATAAGAGTGACGAGTACGGCGGAAGCGATGGCCTCTTTGATTGTTCGCGGAGATGGACGTGGAAGCAGAATTACCACAGCTCTAGTGATCGCAGGAGCAACCCATCCCGCGACGTTATCCATATCGTAGTACACCGAATGCCGGCATAACATCATTTTTCGAGCTTTGACGTCTAGCCAGGTTGTCGTCGCTGAGCCAGCAGAAAAAATAGCTGTACTGCATCTAGCATGATAGGTGAGGAGACGGTGGTAATGTTGAGTCGACATGTCCTCCATGGAAGGTGAGTACGAAACCTCGATCTCCTGAATCGTTCCACCCAAGAGTGATTGTGCGGCGTCCTTGGCTTGCGTTGTCCAGCCATGAGAACACGCGAGAAGGTAAGCTCCGAATGGATCTAGAGATACGTATTGCGTCCAGTGCAGTTTCACGAGCCATGAGGCCTTCTCGCCCATCTTGTATTTCCGTGCCGCGTCCATGAGGCCAATGACGAAGGCCAGTTCTTGCAATAGCGGGCCAGGAGCGCAAGTTGGGTGATACAGCCGTAGGAGGACGTCGAGGATACCGCTGTCTTCTTCAATGGAGATGGATACATGCTCTCCAGTCGATGCAGCGACTGAGTGCGGATTCGTGTCTTTAGGTGAGACACTAAGTACCGCCGATGCAGCGACTACGAGCATCTCAGCGAGACCAGGAGATGCCATCGAAACAAAGCTCTTCTGCACGAAGAAACGGACCTTATCCGATGTTATGATCTCTGCATCGCAAGCGGGGGAATCGAATGGCAATTGGGCATTCGAAAAATCTGAGCATGAAGCTTGGGGTCCATCTCGTTCCTTGGCTGAGTCTGCTGGCTCTGGCGCGCAGAACACGAGTTGCTGCCAGTCCATTCGCTGCCTGCAGTAGTGCAACAGCTTGCGATAGCATGCAGCGGGGATCTGGTCCAACTCGGGGGTGTAAGGGTAGCATAGAACGAAGATGCCGAGTGAAAATGCCTGAGCGGCGGCGGCCTTTGCTACTTCTTCGAGGTGAAGCCTGCAGGCGATCGCAAAGACACGCAGCGGTTCACTTGCCACGAAGTCTTGTAACGCACGCTTGATGAGCCCAGCAGGTTTGGCCATCTCATACTTCATCGCAGCATCGAGTGCCTGATGAACGACATCGAGATCACTCAGATCTGGGTCCGCAATGGGATAACATGCATCTAGCAGGGCGCGCAATGTCCTGCTACTCTCCACCAAGTCCACAACTGGCGCGGGAGCGGCTTGATGCGAGGCTGTGGGCTGTGGAAGGCTGAACATATCTGCGAAAACTGGAGAGGCAATGGTCAGGATGACACGGTGGGCCTTGTAGGACACCCCGTCGGAAGACCGGAGGATGACATCCCCGTCTTCTCGGTCGTACGGCGACTGTAGTTTCACTGGAGTCAAGCCTGCGTCTGTTCCTTCAGCCATACTGAGCGGCGGAGGGACTGTTGATACTCGGCACAACCTGCGATGTATGTGAACTCGAAAATTCAGCTAGACTCTAGAACCGTCAAAACTTGTCCATCAACGTTCAACTCTCTGTAGCCGGTGCGTTGAGATGGTACGTACGTGGTCGTTGTTGGCGTGACACTAGAACAAGTCTCGCTCAGCGACCTGGAGCTCGAGGGGACGGCTGTAGTCTGAATACTGAGCAAGGTACCGATAGTAGTCACTGTCGATGCTGGGTCACGCCAGTCACATTTTGTGGCCATCAGCCACCGTGTCGCATTTGGCAACTATCGTCGATGATTCCAGTGCTTACTGTCCGTCCGTTGCTCGAGTTCATGCAGTACCATACAGTTCTAGTCACCATCTATGCCACTTCGTTTCTTTCGTTCTAATTGATACTCAATAATCACACCAACGTACGGCTCCTCCCCCTCCTTGAAGGCCCTTGACGATGCAATACTATACCGAACATAAATGACATCGTTGAAAGTTGTGATCCAACGATGTCTATGAGCTGCAGTACACTGTAGTGCATTGGTCATATTTACTATGGCGTACCGTTTGATGCAAAAATGAATCCCCCCTACATGAATCGGAAACACCCCTACATATGTTCGGCACCCACTACATACACTTTCGCAATACCATTACATACACTCTCATTGCCCACACTACATATATTTCGGCGCCGACCCCACTACATGTTCTGCAACCGACTACCCCTACATGTATCGCACTGTCATTACGTAATCCATTCTCAATAAGTAAGTCCTTTCTTAGTCTTTCTATGGACTCGAATAAGGCAATGGCTTTCTTCGCCCCGTCGAGCGAATGGGCAGAACCGCTGCTCGCCTTGTACGACGCGTTGCGAGCATCAACCCGCTCGACCCGCTCGATGTTGAGCGTCGCGAGCCCGCACTGAGTCTGGCCACGGGCACCTGCGCCGAAGGCGCAGGTGCCCGTCACATGACCCACGACTTCCTAATACGGCCAGGATCGCTCGATGGGATGGCAAAGCACGCAGACGGAGCGATACACAACGGAGGGCTGCGGAAATGGGTGAAATGTATTTATATGAACTAGATGCAGCACATGTACAAAAATTAGACCAAACGGGAGGATACTGGATTAAGTAGATGGGATAGAGTATTATGACTGCAGGAGCTCCTCCTCCTCATACTCCGAGTCGGTTTCCATCGTGTCGTCAGGTACTGTAGCTGTACTAGAGCTCGAAGTAAGTAATTCTAATGATTGGGATGAAGGAATGGGGGTGTCATTAGCTATAGGGCTATGTGCATTATTGTACTCGATTGCGGAGATCAGGGCCTCGATGAGAAGGTCTTTCTTACCAGTGACCTTGACTTTGGCACCGGGATTGGCCCGCTGATGCCAGTATAGCTGCAGCTTGATGTGCTTATCGACTGTGATGGTGCGCTTGTCGACAGTGCTCCAGTAATTGGCATCGAGGATCGGGGTAACACCATCAATGACCGCGTTCTTCTTCTCTTGCGCAGCGACACGAAGATCGCGTTTCTCGCGGTGCCTATGAACGCGTGCACGTTTTGCAAGCATGAGTGCATTGCGCTTCTTCTTGCCGAGGCCGGCGCGATCGAGTTTGCGTCCAAGCCTCTGCCTGTCCAAGCTGTTCAAGACGAGGGTGAGAATAGTCATTTTGCGAGACAGACCAACTCAATATCTGCCTCGGAAACCTCATACATGACATGCATAGCTGCCGCCACATAGCCCTCCCGTACAATGCGCGATATCGAGTGCCGATCAAAATCACCATCTGTCGCATACCCTGCAGCAGCGAGGACGATCTGGGATGCATCCTTGACCTTCGCATGTGGGACACCAAGCGCAACCAACTCTCGTATCATCGTGCGTGTGTCCTCCGTGATCATGCCACTCTTGGTCTTGTATGGGAAGATACGCTTCAGTGGGCGTTCCCGAAGCTGTCCACGAAGTTCTGAAAGAGCAAGCTTGTCCTGCTCGCAACGTTTACGGAAGCACTCAACCTGGCGAAGGAGCTTCTTTCGCTCCTTCCGCAAAGCGACCAACTGTGTGCAAGGAATCGTAACCAGATCAGAAGTCGGCATACCATAGGTGGCAGCCTGAGGCGTCGTCGCAGCGGTTTCGTGGAACAGCGAGGTCGAAGTTGTGCCAGCCTGAGATGCGCCGGCCTCCGAGTCAGAGTGACTCGTGGCCACTGAGGTCGATGTGCTGGCAATGGGAGGAAATGGAGAGGGAATGAATGTAGTGCTGGGATAAAGAGAGGTTGGTACTGCCGTAGTGTTAAGTTCTCGCTCAGCGAGTTTGGCCTCGAGCCGATGAATACGGCGTTCTGCGTTGTACTTGTCTCGCTTCGCAGCTGTCACAGCCGACTTAGCTGCAGCCTTGCTCCGCTGGCCCTCTGCTTTTGCAGCCGAGAGCTTATGCTTAGCATCAGCGCAGTCCTGTTGCAACAGCTCAATCGAGTCTGCGAAAGGCTTCGCTGCATCTTTGCGGTCCCGGCGAGATGCAAGACTGCGCGTGGTTGCTTCCCGGTTGCGAGCCTTCTGGGCCTTTGAAAGCTTGACACAGCCCCGCGCCATTAAGCAGGCGCGCGGGGCTGATACAGACGCGAGACGACCACCAAACCTGCACGCCTGAGTTGGACAAACGTGAGGTGGAGGTTAAACAGAGTGCTGGGAGACAGATCGCGGCACGCCGCCACAGACGCGTCGAGCAGGCGCTAAACACGCTTTACATAAGCAAATTGCCGTGTTTGGGCTCCCAACTGGCGAACCATTTTCATTCGCATGGAGGGCCCTACCTCCCAAAGAAAATTGATAGACATTGACATTTCAACCGTGGCTACACTTCTAGGTAACAAAAACACCAAAAATCAACTCGTAGGTAGGATTTCTATGGAAGATCTGTGCCTTCGTGGACGAAAAACAAACATGTTGTTATCTACAAAGTTGTACTACATGATATTGAGACCACTACTACCCTCCGATTTCCTACTGATGGAGGAGGGGAGTCGGAATTTCGTGTGCCATTCCTTCAGGACCTCGGATGAAGCACCCGGGACCACGGGAATTGCCGAGATGGCTGAGAGGTGCTCGTGGCCACTGAGTCGGCGACGGTGGGCGCTCCGGGCGCTAGTGCCCAGCGCGCTACTCTCGACCGCCACCACCTTTTCGTCTCTCACCACCTCCCGGGCAGCCACCACGACCGCCCGACCTCTCATCAAGGCGCTCGCACTGTCCCAACAGACAGGCGAGCTGAAGCTGAACTACCGCCAGCTCAGTTAGGAGTGCCCGACAACCCCTCTGTGCATGGTACAAGACCGGTGCATCCTTCCTCTCCCGGGCCTCAAAAGCCACCCGGGAGACCTCCAATCGACCCTCTCACCTCCTCTCTTGTATCTGGCGACGTCTCTTCAGCTCCCGCGGCTCTGGCGACACGCAACAAGGCCGCGCGGCCCCGGACTCGCACGACCCGTGTGTAAGCTCGGCGCCGAGCAACAACACTGCTCAGACCACCGAGAACGCCGCGAGAGAGATGCAGAAGGAGGAAGGGGAGAAAGGCAGGAAGAGATAAGAGGGGGAAGGGCGCGGGACGAGCAGAAAAGACGAGCACGAAGGCTCGTATACTGCAGGTACGCCCTCGATGCCCGTTCCCGCCTCGCTGTCCCCGCTCTCAGTGCCCACGCCGGCAGGCATATTGACGCACGAGGCGTCCGTCGTGCGTCCTGCTGGCCACGAACACGGCACGCCCGACTTTCGGGATGACCTCTGTGTCGTACCCACCACGTTGCACGGCAACACGGCGGATGCACAGAGCTGCGCGTCCGACGTGCCCGTGTCATCGACACTGCCCGCGCCAGCAGGTGTACAAACGAGCACGAAGCCCGTTGTACGGCAATGTACGCTCTGCTGGCCACGAAGATGGCATGTCCATCTTCCGGGACCGACCTCATGGTCGTACCCGACGTTCCGCAGGATAGCATGTCGGACGTACATTGCTGCACGTCTGACGTGCCCCATCCATCTACGATCTGCCGCACAATGGGTACATCGAGCCTACCACTTGATGTACACGCTGTCAGCGAGAACAACGATGCGCCCGGTGTATTCGCAAATGTACCCAGCACGCTTGCCGACTCCTCATGCGCGAGCGGCGGCACCGGTGTACACAGTACACCCCACGATGGTGGACCCCGTACGCACATCATGGCCGCAACGCCCGCGTCGGAAGGCAGCATGACGAACAACGAGTTCGTTGTGTGCCTCCCTGACGTCAAAGATGGAGTGGTGGGCCTGTGCAGCAGCACTACAAGTGTGTCTGCTGACGACACGCCCGGAGAGGCCCCTAGTTCTGCCGGGCCGTCTCATTGTATTTCGATACCACCGCACGCGGCGGATACATCGAGCTCATCGCTGATGTATCCCCTGTCGCTTTCCCTCAGGGCATGCGTGATGTGCGTCTGCCCGTGCTCGGCGCTATCCTGCCCATTCCCATCTCGACTTCTCCGAGTCTGCTGCCCACACCGATGTGTGGTACAACGAGCACCGAGCTCGCTGCACCCGGTGTTGGCAACTCTACGGAGCCACTGACACCGTTGACCGCCTGGCTAACGAGTCCAGCGTTGTCGCGGCACACGACGCACGACTGGCACGTCTTTCTAACTGTACTTACCACTACCTGCTAATCTGCCCAACATACAATGAACAATGTGTGTGCCTCGCGTCCGACCTCAGACCTGTCACAACCTCCATCGCGACCCTTCTCACCCGTCTCAAGGCCGTACGATGTCTCTTCCGATACATCCATGAGACCTGCCGCTTCGCGGCAGTGTACGGAGACGTCGACCTACGGTGCACTCCGGATTTCAGATGATCAAGCTGCTCCAGATACTGTATAGCGGAGAGGACATTGTGAACAGTGTTACGGACACTACGGACAGGATTAAGATGGCATATATAAATCTCTTCCGTGCTACGTACAATACTTAACCGTGACCCGCATGTATTCACTGCCCGAGCCTAGATACTTACGATGCATACAGTATTTACTTATTCTGTTCCTATCTTGTACACTCAGGTGTGCGTCTCGCCGAAGGCGCGCACTTTACCAAAATGGAAAGCAGCCTTTTACTCCCAACCATATCATCCGCGCGCGAACTATTCACGCTGTATGACTGCGGGATTGGCCATCAACAAGAGTGCTCGTCGTGCTCTCGTCTCAAAGGTGTTAGCTTGTCACTGCACCTGGGATAGGCTCGTTGCCGACTCCCTTACAGTCCGGCTCGTTGCTGACTGCCAGCGCGAGCTCAACAGCCGCGTGAATGACCTTAACGAGGACTCAACAGTCCTCGTACGACCTCTACGGGTTCTACGCCCCCTTAACGACCTCACGATTCATCAACTCATCTGCCCCGGTCGCCGAGCGACCACCATAGTTAGTCTCGCCGGGTAGCCCACCCCTTGTGTCCAGGACTCGAACTGCCGAGCCCTAACAAACAGGGGGATCATGCCGGGTGATCAGTGGTGTTTCACAGTCAACGGACAGGTGTTCTATGTATATGAAGGGGATGAATACCATTCCGTTGAACGTTCAAACCGTTCTATGTGAGGATCTCAATGGAGAAGGTGAAGCAGCTGCTCGAGAGTGTGGTGCTCAGTGGACAGATTATCGGTGAAGGTGCCAGCCTTGTCATGCCCATGCGAGGTCGACTCCTTGTGCATGCGATGACTGTCTGGTCGCATGGAAGGTTACTCGCGTTCCGGTGGAGGATGTGAGCATTCTGTTGAGGTCAGCCTTGCTGTCAAGCGCGACGAGGATGGTACACCCATCGTAGATGTATCGTGCCTCTTGTGGCATAATACCTGGTCTATGTACATGCGGGGTGAGGTAGCCACCACCTCAGAGACAGGTGAGGTGACTCTATCTGTGCCGTACTCGTACTCATACTCGCCCGCTTGCCAGCTGACGAGTAACAGGCGATGAGCCCCACTGGCAGGCACTTTGATTCTAGCTCAGCCATCGAGTACATACGATGAGGTCAGTACATCTGGCGACTCGGATGTACTGGGCCTCATTGATTGCTCGATGACCTGCTTGGTGGTCTTGGTGGTCGAGGTCATGCACGCATGCCAGGTCGGTTCTTCGTACGTGCAGCGGGTACCCAACGTGTAGGGACTCGACACAAATGCGCCGAGGTTGGACTTGCGTCCGCGTGGGTTTCCGTGATCGAAGCTGACGGACTTGCTCGTCCCTGTGTCGGACGACATGCCCGGCTTCCTAGTCTTCGACAAGACTGGCAACCGTGAAGATGGCAGTACATCCAACAGAGTGGGTGTACTGTGTTTCTTCACGCCGTCGTGCTCAGGGATTGTCGAAGCTGACGTGTGCAGTGGTGTCGACGAGCTCGCTATGCTCGGCGACAACGTCTTGATGGAGGATGTAGGGCGCACGTTCGAGCTCAGCTCCTCGTACGTGCAGCAGTTTTCCGGCCAAGAATATGTCGGTATATCCAAGGTGGATGTGTCATCCAACTTTTGACTCAAGCGCAGGCCGGTTTTGGCCTTGCTCGTCGGCCGAAGGTTCCTGCGCCTGCGAGCTTGACTCCTGGTGTGCACGGACTGGGGCCTGATCACGTAGTGCGGGAGGCCTGTACCGCTCGTACGAGCTTGAGTGAGACAGCTCATCTTCAAGTTGCGGGCGAGTCACAGTACTCGTTGATGGCGATGCTGACGGAGTCAGTACATCCTTTAAGTTGGATGTACTGTCCTTCGTCGAGCTCTCGTCCATCATGGCCGAGTTCTTGAGGCTGGACAACATGGCCAGTGTCAAATCCGGAGCCTTGCATCCCGTTGACGTAGAGGCAGTCGACGCTGGTGCAGGCCGCGATGTCGATGAGCTGATCGACAAGCTTTTGGGCGCGTTGATCACGGCGTTGTCACCGGTGTCGGTCTCGCCATATGCAGCGAGCGAAGGGCTCGCTCTGCTCGATGACAGCATCTTGATAGAGGAGGACGAGCCAGTCGTGCTCAATCGCACGCTGACTGCGTCGCTTGACGGAGCCTTGACCGGGCTGGTCTTGCCCCTTGTCGGAGTAGGTGTGATCGACAATGCGGATGAGTCGATCGACGTGCTCAGAGGTACATCGATGGCGACATCATCGAGAGTGTTGTGCTTGCCATGTGCAGTGATCGTTGAGCTTGCTGTACTCGACGAACATGTCTTGACCGTGGAAGTGGGGGTAGACGCGTCGACCGTGCTTGATCACGCGTCGACAGCATCGCTGGGCGTAGGATACAGCCCAGACATGCCAGACATCGGTATAGCGATCAACGTGCTTCTCTGAACGTTGGTCGGAACTCCTTGTATTGCAGATATTTCGGCTTGTCTTGAGTCCTTGGTCTCGGACCGAAAACCGCGGGCAATCCCTTCCCCCTCCTCCATCGTTGCAGAAGGAATTTGATCAATACAGTGTACATCGAGCGAGCTGTTGCTCGACGTACCCAGTACATGGGGTTTGAGATACGCGGCGAGCACGTTAGAGCGTGCGTTGCGCGCGTTGCTAGGCTCGTCAACAGTGAACACGTCAAGCCTCGAGCTCGGCGTGCTCTCTGTACGAAGAGCAGGTGTTGTAGTATATGAAGAAGACGCGCCGGTCGTGCTCGTTTGCACTCCGGACACGTCGTACTTCGTGACGGTGGGCTCGTTGACCAACTCATCGCGAAGATTCAGTACCCTGACTGAATCGCCAGCAGCAGGTGCAACGAACTCATTGTTCGCTGTACCATCTACTGGGATGGGTACCGAATGCGTGCGCATCAAGGCATAAGCTTGACGGATATCAGTAGGCACGAACAAGCGTGCGGACCGTGCATTCGAAGACTCATCGACAGATAATACATCAAGCCTCGAGCTCCGAGTCGACGTAATTCCTATATGATGGATGGATATCGCATGAAAGGCGTACGACACGTCGGTCATGCTGAGCTGCACGCCGAACACGTCGAGCGTCGCGACAGCGCTGGGCTCGTTAGCCAGGCCGTCGGACGGATCCTTGATGCTGGACGACATGGCCAATGTCGACTACGGAGCCTTGCATCCCGTTGAGGTGGAGGTCGACGCTGATGTGGGCCGCAGTGTCGACAAGCTGATCGACGAGCTTTTGAGCGTGTCGATCGCGGCGTCGTCGCTGATGTTGGTATACATCGATGTGGATGCGTCGATCGACGTACTTCTGGGCGCGTCGATGGCGACGTCATCGCAGGTGGTGGGCTTGCTGTGCATGGTGAGTGATGAACTCGCCGTACTCGACGAGTATGCCTTGAAGGTAGATGTGGACGCGCCGAGCGTGCTTGATTGCACTCCGGCTGCGTCGCAGGGCATAGTATCGATGATGGACTCGCACCTTGACGAAGGAGACATCGCTGACGTGCGTCTGGGTACGTCGACGGCGACCTGGTCATGGTTGCGAATGTCGGTCTTGTCGTGCACGCAGAGCGACGGGCTCGGCGTAGACGACAATCGTGTCTTTGCGATGAAGCCAGATGCGTCGGTCGTGCTGGGTAGCACGCCGAACACGTCGTGCGTCGTGGCGGCACCCGGGTCATTAGCCAGGCCGTTATGAGGATTCGCTACCCCAGTAAGGTCGCCAATACCGGGTGCAGCGAGCTCGGTGCTCGTAGTACCATACATCGGTGCCGGGGGCAGACTCGTGTCCATTGACACGGGAATGATAGGTCGTGGCGAGGACGCTCATGGATGGGATGCGTCGCGCGCACCCTGGAAGTCGGCTGTGTGTACGTCGAGCGGCGGGCTCGACATATGCGCAACACGACTCGGACGTGGTGTAGAGGATCAATAGGACGACCCGGTAGAACTAGCATGTTCTCCGGGTGCGTCGCTACGCCGAGTAGGGGCGTGTTGGATGGCGGCGAGCACGGGTGGCCGTACATTGCGCGTGTTCAGAGAAAGAGCAGCGGCGGATGCATCAAGCAGAGGGCTCGACGTATCCGCAGCGTGCTGTGGTAGAAGTATAGGAAGAGGCGGTGTGGTAGAGCTCGAAGGCTCTCCAGACACGCCGCCTCGCGAAGTGGGGGCAGCAGACACGGTGGTCGTGCTACTGCTCAGGTCCAGTGTGCCGACTTGAACGTCAGAGAAGTGCGCGACGACCTTGTTGTCCGTCGTGCTACTTCCCGACTCGGGCACTGGAGCCGGTGACGTGCGTACCGGGTGCACCTTTGCAGAGTGTACCTCGGGGCCATCGGTCGCGCATGAGATGCCGACGAGCATGCCGGGTACATTTGCTAGTACATCGGGCGTTGCGTCATTCTCGTCGACAGCGGGTACATCGAGTGGTGTGCTCGACGTACCGTCTGTGTGGTGGTTCGTAGGAGAACGGGGCGCGTCAGACGTGCAGCGATGCGCGTCCGACGTGTTGCCCTGGGGAACGCCGGGTACGGCGCTGAGGTCGTCCCGGAAGTCGAAGACGCTGTCTTCTTGGCCAGCAGAGCGCACCACGGCTTCTTGCTCGTTGGTACGCCTGCTGGCGCGGGCAGTGTCGACGACACGGGCACGTCGGACGCGCAGCTCTGTGCGTCCCCCGTGTTGCCGTGCAACGTGGTGGGTACGACACAGAGGTCGTCCCGAAAGTCGGGCGTTCCGTGTTCGTGGCCAGTAGGACGCACGACGGATGCCTCGTGCGTCGATACGCCTACTGGCGTGGGCACTGGGAGCGGGGACGGCGAGGCGGGATCGAGGGCGTACCTGCGGTATCCGAGCCTTCGTGCTCGTCTTTTCTGCTCGTCCCGCGCCCTTCCCCTCTTATCTCTTCCTGCCTTTCTCCCCTTCCTCCTTCTGCATCTCTCTCGCGGCGTTCTCGGTTGTCTGAGCAGCGTTGTTGCTCGGCGCTGGGCTTGCACACGGGTCGTGCACGTCCGGAGCCGCGCGGCCTTGTTGCGTGTCGCCAGAGCCGCGGGAGCTGAAGAGACGTCGCCAGATACGAGAGAGGAGGTGAGAGGGTCGAGTGGAGGTCCCCCGGGTGGCTTTTGAGGCCCGGGAGAGGAAGGATGCACCGGTCTTGTACCGCGCGCAGAGGGGTTGTCGGGTGCTCCTAACTAAGCTGGCGGCAGTTCAGGATTGTCACTGACTTCAGCTCGCCTGCCCGTTGGGACAGTGCGAGCGCCTTGATGAGAGGCTGGGTGGTCGTGGTGGCAGAGTTGCGGTCGTGGCAATGGTCGTGGCGGTCGAGAGCAGCGCGCTGTGCGCTAGCGCCCGGAGCACCGACCGTCGACTCAGCGCGGGCTCGCGACGCTCAACATCGAGCGGGCCTAGCGGGTTGATGCTCGCAATGAGCGCGTCGTACAAGCCGAGCGGCGGTTCTGCCCATTCGCTCGACGGGGGGAAGAAAGCTATGTAACCGAGTCCATAGAAAGGACTTACTGAGAATGGATGATTACGTAATGACGGCGCGATATATGTAGGGTAGTCAGTTGCAGAACATGTAGTGGGGTCCGTACCGAAATATATTGTAGTACTGTGTGGGTAGCGGGAATGTATGTAGCTGTGTTGCGAAAGTGTATGCAGTGGGTGGCGAACATATGTAGGGGTGTTTCCGATTCATGTAGGGGGTATGGATTTTTGCGTCAAACGGTACGCCATAATTTACGGCCCCTGATATCGGCACTACAAACTTGCGAAATCGACCTGAATAATGAGCATCCGTCGCGGTCAGTGCACTGGAAGGCCATTTGGATGTAGCGAATTTCTTACGTCGTCAATCAATTGTTGTGCTTTGGAAGCAACAGAATCACAGAATGAGATATAGATGAGGGGCGACGGAGAACAGAAACTGCATTTCTTTTCCTGGATAGAGGAAATGATTTCGGCGAGACGGATACCCTCCGTGAGCATTCGCGGAGACGGACGTTGAAGCAGGAGTTCCACGGCTTTAGAGATCGCTGGAACAATCCATCGAGCGGTCTTATCATTGGTATAGTATGTCGAACAAGACCTGCATGAGCTCGAGATGTTCTTGATGACTTCGTCGTCCGAGAGCCAGGTCGTCATCGCAGTGCCGGCGTCGGAAATAGCTGCGCTGCAGTTGGCATGATAGGCGAGGAGACGAAAGTAAGGTTGGGTCGATATGATTTCCAACGCAGGTGAGTATGATGTTTCGATTGCCTCGAAAGTCTCACCCAGGAGAACGCGTGCGGCGTCCTTGGCTTGCATCGTCCACCCGTAGCAAGAAGCAAGAACGTACGCCCGGAATGGCTCATGTGGGAGATACCGTGGCCAAAGGATTTTCAATAGCCATATGACCCTTTCTATTCGGTACTTCCGTGCAGCATCCACCAAACGAGTGAGGAAGTCAATGTCTTCCCCGGGTAAATCGGGAACGTCTAGAGGGCTGCAAAGTTGCAGCAAAGCGCCAACGACCGTGCTATCTTCCTCGACGGCAAGAGAGGAATGCTGTTCCGCTCGCTCTCTGTTACGGCTCAGATACGCATCCGAGTCTCCGGCTACGTCAACGCACTGAACAGCTTTGAGTGCCGTCGCAACGGGAAATCTATCGGCAAGGCCAGGGGCAACCGTAGAAATGAACTGTCTCTGCAGATGGAAATGAACGTTGTCTGATGTGATAATGACTGAGTCGGCATGGGGGGAGTGGAATGGCGGAGGAGCGTCAGATGCTGGTGGCAGTGGCGTTTGTTTCGCTTGACCTTTTGCACGTTTTTTGACCGCTTTTCCACTGAGCTTACTGGTCATACAAAATTTGAGCCCTTTCCAGTTGCCTCTTCGCCTGTAGTGTTGCAATAGCCTATGATAGCAACCTGCGGATACTTCGTCCAGTTCCTTGACATAGACCAGTCCCGCCTTGAAAATCGATCGAGCATGTACTTGATGAGCGGCAGCTTTAGCCATGTCCTCGAAGTCCATTTTACAGGCGATCGCAAAGACGCGCAGCGGCTCTTTTTCTACGAAGGCCTGTAACCTGCGCTCGCCGAACTGAATGGCTTTGGCCACTTCATATTTCGCGGCCGCCTCCAGTGCGGTTCGAACAGCGTCGAGATCGTTCAGGTCGGGATCCTTGAATGGGTAGCAGGCATCCAGTATAGCGCGTATCGTTTTGCCATCCTCAGTCAAGTCCACGATCGGCGGCGAGACAGTGTGCTGATCAGTCTCTGAGGGCGTCACGATGTCGGAGGACTGCGGTAGGCTGAACATGTCTGCAAACACGGGGGATGCCATCGTCAAGATGATACGATGAACCCGGTATGAGACATCGTCGCAAGAGCGAAGGATCACATCGCCGTCTACTCGGTCGTAGGGAGCTTGGAACTTTTGTGGCGCGCTCCGACTGGCTATCGCGACCGTGCCCGAGCATGAATCGGACTCTAGGGCGTCGGCCATCTTGTTTGAAATTTCGTCTGGTCGTACCGTGGCAAAGCTGAATATCAGTAACTCAACAGTCAGAAGATCAGCGTTCCTAACATGACTGTTTGCAAGACGTACCTGATGTAGTCAACCTGGTGGCAATATTAATCGAATCGTAGTAGTGCGCCCGGGCCAGTGATGATAGGTACTGTAGTTAGTAGTTGGATCATTTAGTACCATCAACTTCCACATGTTGCAAACGATCGAAGCACGCACCTGAATGTACTGCAATGAGCTCACTGTTCCGGCTCACCCACCAGCTTGAGCGTACTTATGCTGAACGAGTTACGGACAAGCTGAAGGTGTGGGAAAAGGATGGCGCGTTAGCGGGTAGCGCGCGCCTGTAGGCCGAGAGCTTGCCACCACGCGCACCTACTGCGTTCGTGACTTCGTCGTCCTGTCCTTTACAACTCGCTCTCGGTACTTAATATACGCGTATATGAATGCTCGATCTAGGTCTCGTTTATAACATATCATCACCTCTGTGGCCACTGCATCACCTCCAATTCGTTACAAGAGCCGTCCTCGAACCGCCGATACCAGCTAGACATCTATGTCCTATCTGACGTCTCCTCTTCGTCCAAGTTCCAGACCATCATCGCGTAGCTCCAACGGCCGATCTGCGAGTCCTTCGGTATCTCTGCCGGATAACCCAGGTATGCAGGCGTGGTACGCCGGCACGGTCGTCATAACGCGGGGCAACTAACAGTGTTGCCAGTTGCCATCCGCAATCAGATGTCTACGCTCAAACATACCATCCGACACCAGCAAGCGCAGTTACAGAGCCTCGAAAACACTATTCTTCGCGGGCCTCGTCCACTACCCCCAGGAATCATGAACTCGCCTCCACATTCACCGACCGACTTTGATCAGACATTTGCGTCCGGAAGCACCTACATGTCTCCCCGAGTACAGAAACGCAACAGCTTCGAGGTGTTACATGGTCTCGCAGGGCCTGAATCGAGCTTGCCATTGCCACGGAGAGAGGAGAGGAGTCGATCGTTTGGCGAGGAGAATGGCATCCGGGAGGGCATACCGACTTCTTCTTGGACGCGCCAGCAGAGTCCGACGCGGACGCTCAGTCGTACGTTTCGTTCAGTTATATGGTGCCGGGGCGTGTGTTGATTATTGCACAGGAATACCGGTCTCATCTGTAGGTCAGTGAAGAGCCCCAGTGTGATGAAAACTATCTAACGCGGTGCAGGTAACGCACGGGCCCTCGCCGAGGAAGGACAGCAAGACTCCTCGCATCTCAGCTCCTCGCCACTGTCACCAAATCACGGGGCGTCTTCGACCCCTCACGGACCAACAATCTCACCCAGCCGCAGGTCGTCATTTGCACCCGGCAACACCACCAAGGTGCTCGCAGACCTCCAGGCCGGTGTCATGAACGCGAAGACGGCACTAGAAAACACGAAGGCTCAGCTCCGCGTGAGCCAGCGTCAAGTCAGCCAGCTGACACGACAAACGGAGGACCTGAAGGAGGTGCGGGAGCGTCTCCGGCTGGAGAACGAGGGGCTGAACAACGTGGTGGCTCGCAAAGAGCGTCTGCTACAAGAGGTGCGTCGGAACCTCACAACATGTCGAACATTCAGCCGACCCCTTGGTAGGTTCTCGAGCGCGCGCGCAAGGCAGAGGCCGAAGTGATCGCTGTAAAAACGCAGGTTAAGTCTGAGACGTCAACGTCAAAGAAATCCCTGCGCGAGATGGAGACGGCCCTCACAGAAGCGACGGCACGCTCGCAGAAGGCAGAACGCGAGTATGTTGTGCTTCGCGATTCGATCAAGGGTCTCGTGTCGTCTTTCCAGACGGACACGGATGGTCTACGGAACGAGATGCGTAAGCGAGAGGAGAAGATCCTGCAAGAGGCGGAGGAGATGGGCAAGCGCTACACGCGGCTCATAGAAGAGGTGAGGCGCGAGCGAGAGGATGGCAACTCTGTGGTGGGTGAGGCCAAGCGGCTGCGGGAGGAGAACGAGCGGATACGGAAGGAGGTGGAGGAGAGCTTCCGGGAGGACATTGGGCACCTGCGCTCTGAGGTAGACAGGCAAGGAAAAGAGAGCGAGCAGGCGTGGCAGACTGCACGGTACGTCGCACAATCATGCCTGGGTGATCACACGCTCACTAGTCTGACTAGGAACCTGGCGGAAGAGCTCGCGCGGCTGCGCAGGCTCATGCGGACGGATCCACAAGCAACAGACCTGCCAGTACCAGAGTCCTCTGTTCCTTCATGATCATTCGGACTCAAATATTGCCTCATGCATAGTGCCCAAATATCATGTCCTTATATACCTCATCCTCGTTATCTATGCTACGCTCATCTGTGGACCCAGTCGGCATGTTATCCCTGCATTCACCGGACATTGCACTAAAATTACATCCACCTAGTCCTAATCACTATACAATCGTTTCATATTGGTTTCGTATTGGACAAACACTCAGCACTTGAGCCAACAGCCTGTCAGCCGATTTTCTCCCTCTGTCGTGACCCCAACTGTACAGGACCTTTCGGACGCCCCTTGTTATCCAGCATGATCGGGAATGGTTTTCGTGATGGTTCGGGGTCTAGTCCAGACAACGTGCGTTTGCGTTTAGTTTTGCTCATTGGCAGATTTAGGTTCCAGTCGCTTGTAAAGTTGGACTGCAGTGGGAGGAATCGTTCTGGGGCATCGTCGGGTGGTGTGGGGAGCAAGGGCGGCAGCGGTGCGGGGTCGTCTGCATCATCCGGGTCAAGCCTGGACAATGGCTCGGTGTCGTCCCATATGTCAGCATCGCCCTGCTGCTGTGATGAGTTGGTGACAGGCAAACTTGGTCGAAGACGAACCTCGAAAGATACAGGACGACGTAGACTCTCCATATGTCGTGTATTTGTGCGCGATGACACAGGTGTCTCGAGTACAAGGCGATTGCGGCTATTAGTAGCCACCTCCTGCGCCGTGGCGAGCTGCTTCTTCAGGTCTCGAATCCTTTCCGCCTGTTTGGTTTCCTGCATCCACTGTTAGTCAATACATCCGGGGGTTCGAGCATCACAGACTGCACCTTCGCCTTGTGAGCGTGAAGGGTCTTGTAGAGACCCGCGGTTTCGTCCACTTTCTCGGTTAGCTGCGCGGCATGCTTCTTCTTTCGGTCTCTGAGCTCTCCTTTCAGCTGCTCAATCTCCTTCATCGCGTCGCCCAACTGTTCGCTGGCGGCTTGGGCGGTCTTGATGACGCCATCCGCATTCTTCTGGGCTTCCTGCACTTCGCTGTGCAGACGCTGGTTTTCCTCCCGGGCAGCCTGTAGTGCGCGTTGTAAAGAAGATACGTTGTTCTTTTGCGAGTCCAGAGTTACGAAAACACTCGTAAGCCGCTCCAGCAACAGTGCGATGGACGAGAGAAGGGCCTTGCATAGAATCAGCATCAAGCACTAACGGGTACGCCGAACGTACCTTCACTGCACAATCACCCTCCTCCATCCCGTTCACCACCTTCCCGAGCTCCTTGGCGGACCGCACAACCGACTCTGGCTTGCTATCCGGGCCTATCTTGTCGAACTTCTCTTTCACATACGTCGCCTGCTTCAAGACTGCCGGTGAATAGCTTCGCTGCGAGGGGCCTTCGCCATCGCCGTTGGCTTGCGACGCATCGCTAGCTGGATCCCTCAAGTCGATATAGATGGATATGCCACTGTGGAAGGGTTCCCGGCACATAGGACATTCGTAGCGACCGCGGACGCCGGGGCCACTGGCAGAACGAAGGCGTTGGAAGCTGTCCGCGCAGAATCCGTGCCCTATCAAAAGCAAGACAGCTGTCATAATGAGATCTCACATAATAAAGCAGATCCTTACCGCAGGGCAGAAATCTGAACGCGCTCAAGGGATGGTTGTCAAAACATATGCTACAATACGGCTTTATGCTCATCGTCGGCGCGTCAGAACGCTTGCATCAGTATCTGATAATTGTCGGGCTCCGTTGGGTCCAGAATGACGCACGACACAGAGTTGATGAGGGTGCAGAGTGCTGGATCAATGAGTAGTCGACAGCGTCAAGGTCAGAACACGACGCGCCGGGAGCTCGACGCGACCAAACGCGTCTGTGGCGTGGAAATGTGAGCCACTGTGTAGTCTCCGTAAGTAGCAGACCTAAAAAGCCGGCAAGCGTCTTTTAAGCCACTGCGCTAATCGTCCCGTTTTGGCTAGCTTCCAGTACTTACTGTACTGTACCGCTGTACATCTTCAAGACAAACAACCCGCGACACAGGCACTCTTCAGTCCTCAAGGCTTCGAGAGTCAAAGTTCACGCGTTGCATCTCAACTAGAGGGCGCATGAGTACAGTCTATCACCGTCAAACGAGACACCCAAACATGATGATTTTATAGATTATTCTTGAGCCACTTGTGAGAGTAGAGACTTTACGACGGTGTATAAATGCATTATTAGGACCCTATGTAAATGTCACAGCTCGAGAACCGACGTGTTGTGGGATATAGTAGAGTAAGTTGTACTGTTCCGTCCTGCGCCAAATCACCGTCGAACGAGACACCCATATCCGGCGATGTCGTGTCTGATCACGGTGTTATCGCATCTTATCAGACCAGATAAGATCTTTAATCATCATCAGAGTCCTCCGCCGCATCGCCCTCCGAATCCGACGAGTCTTGCCCAACACCGCTCTCGCCGCATCTTCATCGTCGTCCACGTCAAGGATCTCGTCGGCGTCGATGGTCCCGTTCGCGGCTGCAACGAAATCGGAAAGCTTTGGCCGCGGGATTGCTGGATCAAGATCTTTCGTACTAGTAGGTCGCATCGGCTTGGTCCACATTGGACGCCGCTTTGCAGCCTTCGCAGTGTGGGCCCGTTCCACTTCGTGACCTGCTCCTTCCACGCTGCCAACCTCGCCTCATTTCGGCTCTTCCTCCGCTCGCTCAGCACCTTCCACTGTGCCTCGCCATACGGGCATGTCAACTTCTATGATCAGTGCACGTGCCATTATCTTGTGGCTCCTTGGGCGAACTGCACAATGTTGACGCTCGCCTTCACGTCCACATCTTTCGTGCTCGATATCATTCATTGTCTGACCGATCTCTCCAGAACTTTCAGATAAGCTAGATGTACATTCGTTCAATGTATTCCGCACTTTTTTGTAACAAAAACGGTCTCTCAACGGTATTGATGTAGTCACAAGTATCCGGGATGGTTCTGGAAGTGTGTAACAGTGCAACATTTACTCAATTAACACGACCAACACTGCATCTCACGCCCGATGCTTTTTATGGTTGCACGAGAGCACAAGGAACTTAATTTACATGTAGTTTGTATGGGTGTAAGTGCGGCGATACACGTCTCAGAGCCGCGTGTCTCGTTTGACGGTCGTGTCTCGTTTGACGGTGATAGACTGTACCATGTGGCGCCGAGTCAGCTTCAGGTCACCCACAACATCCCCCATCACATATCACTGCAGGTGAGCTTTGCTCGACTTCAGGTTCATGAACTCTTTTGTAACTATATGCCTGACTACATGTGCTTCAATCTAGTAAATTCTGCGGTAGCCGCATGGTTGCGTACTAAGGGCCCATGGTCGCAGTTCCCTTGGACCCCGAGTCATACGGACTTCTTCTCGTCGCTGTCCTTGTCCGAATGATTCACCACAACAACCGCCGCCGGATCCAACACATCCACGCCCATCCCCTCAGCTACACGCAGACAGTCAGCCCGACTACCGGCCAAACAACGCAAACGGCGCTTACCAGCAATCTGCTGCACCGGGCCCGTGAACCACTTCCGTGCGCTCAGCAGCCAGAACCCCAGGCTATACGTCATCACAATCCCCACCGCGACCACCGCGTAGTTCAGCGTCTGCGAGTCGACGGGGTTCTCCTCCGGCAAGACGAACGCGATCGTGATGAAGCAGATCCACACGACCGCCGTAGTAGCGACGGGGAACGAGAGCGCGCCGAGGTGGAAAGGGCCGCGGACGAATTGCGAGGCGTAGATGACGCGCAGGGCGATGGGGATGCCGTACGAGGTGTACAGCCCAATGGTGGAGATGCTTGTCACGGCGGAGAAGGCGACGGAGCTTCCGAGGCTCGGCAGGCCCAGGATGAAGCTGAGCGTGCAGGCGAGCCAGACTGCGGGGGTGAGCATGTGAATCGGTGTATGATGCTCACAGCATAGAGGATGTACTGACCTGTGCGGACGGGTGACTTCCATTTCGCGTTCACCTTCTGGAAGAACTTGTGCCCCGGGATGCCGCCGTCTCTCGCGAACGCGTACATCATCCGGCTGTTGGACGTGATTGAAAACGTCCCGCACCAGAACATCGCGCCGATGACGATGACCTGCCATAGCACATCCGTAAGGGACTGTCTAGTCGATGCCGTTTTCTGTAACACGTACCATGAGAACTATGGCACCCTTCTCGTGTACTGTGTCGAGGAAAATCTGCGCAATGGGTTCGCCTGTCGCTGAGCTGACCGTGCTCTCGAGGTCTTGAATGGAGAAGAGCAGAGAAATCATGAGGCACCATCCGAGGACGGCGGAGACACCGATAGACGTGACGATGCCTATGGGTCCAGCCGTGGCTGCGTTGCGAGTCTCCTCGCTCATCTAGTTAACGCATCACAGTCAGGGCACCATCATGTAGCTGACCAGACCGACACTGACATGCGCGCTCGCGTCGAAGCCTGATCATCCTCAGCATACCAAATCGACGAGAAGCACGAACATACCCGAAAGCGAATATTGCGCCATCAATATCCCAACAACCACTACATACCCCGGGCTTGCCCTCACGCTCCACCCTACCCCATCTACGCCCGTCCCATCAACAAACGTCTGGAACACGAATTGCGCCGTCTGGTGTGTCGGCGCCGCCGCGAGCACCGCAATGATGATCGCGAAGGTGCCGATGGCATGCCACCATATGGAGACGTTGTTCAGATATCGCAGGAGGTGCACGCCGAAAGTGTTGATGAGACCCTCTGCGATCACTACGGCAGCGTAGATCCCGATGGTGGTTTTGGCATCGGGAACGAAGGTAGTGTTGAAGGTGGCGAGGGTGGATATGAAGGTCGCACAGCCAAAACTGCGGTGCATCATGTTGACCGAGGCGAAGATGACGAAAGAAAGGGAGATGCGTACTTGATGCTGGTGGTGACGGCGACTTGGCCCAGGAAGTTGAACCATCCCGTGATCCAGGATGCAAACGCGGCGTGTTCTGGTTTGCAGAGCATGGCCGCCCAGAAGTATGGACCTCCGCTCGTAGGATGTGCACTGCAGATCTCTGAATTGTAAGGGAGCGGGGAGTAAGGATGTGATATGGATGTCGGTTTTGGCGACTCACCTGCCATGGACAGGCCGACGAGCATTGTGAAGAATGCTATGGACTACTGCTCAAGACGTCGGTCCTCAACTGCAGTGTGATAGAGGGCGTACCGACGACTGCCCATCCCCATACCATGACCACAGGTCCTCCCGTACTCTGAACGGCATCGGATGATCATCAGGTGTTTGCTGTTTCCCAGTCTACTCACCAGACCATACGCAAACGTCGAGCTTACACCAGTGATGATACTGATGATTGAGAAGGACACTCCGAAGTTCTATACAAGTTGAGTTTCGCATACTCTGTGCTTATGCTTGAGCTTGAGCTCACCTGCAGCAGTCCGAAGTCCCGTCTTCGGTGGTACTCAGCCACTACAAACGTCTTGATTCAAAAGGCTCGTACCTAAGCTCCTGCTTGTAACCCATCCTCGCTAGTTCCGCCTCATCTCGGTCGCCGTCTAGGATCGCGTCAGTCACTACCACTCGAGAGCTCATTGAGTCGGTCATCATGAATGAAGCGCAGATCTGCGCGCCACGGAGTCTCCCATTTGAAAGAGTCCCATTAGTTTCTCATTGCGCTCGTGGCAGTTAGTACGCGATAAGGTAGTCGAGAGGCCATCCAATGAATTAGATAGAAGCTTGGGGGGAGAGTTCAAGCGTCATGACCGCGGGAGTGATTGCCCCCGTTCGTCCGACGCTTTGACACATGACTTAAATAGCACTTCAGTAAGACAGCTACGTACATACCATAGCTGCCTTACATCGTAGTGCTGTTGCACAGAGTGCATGACTGGGAAGGGGATTTGAAGCTGGTGTGTGTCTTGAGTGCGGTCAATGTCAGTGCCAACACCGATCGCGAACGCGTCTGTGGCGTGGGTACCGTGCCATGAACTGGTTCGATGCTCCATTGGCATGTCTGAGAACTGAAGCCAGTACTTCTACGCAATCGACTAGATTACTGTAGCCGAGAGCGACCCGCTCTGCTTCTGCTACAGTCATTCCAAAGACGACTTGGCTTCGAGCCTGCGCTCAGCTGGACATGTTTTGCTCTCCTACCTACTTGGCGGGTACTGACAATCACATGCACGATGGTCAGTCGAGTCGGGATGGATAGCCGGTTCAGACACCTGCGCGGTCACTCTCTGCGGCGCTCGTGTGATTGCTCTCCGAGATGGTCAGGCGGGCAGACTGTGGGCCCTCCCTTATAACCTCCCTTCAAGTTGCCACGTAGCGTTAGCTAGCCTCTGTCCGTCTTCGCCATGTCCGTCATCACCACGCCAGTCACCGAGTTGTTCGGGATCAAGCACCCTATCCTGCTTGCTGGTGCGCCTAGTCCAAGTGGAATCATGGGAAAGCACGACTGACCTCTTGCTCGTATAGGGATGAACGTGGCTGCTGGTTCTGAACTTGCTGCAGCGGTGACGAATGCGGGAGGTCTGGGTGTCATCGGAGGGCACGGTTATACGCCGAAGATTCTTCGCCAGCAGGTACGTCCAACGTAGTACGCCGTTCTGGTAGCAGAACTCATCCCTATCTTCACCCGTAGATTCGTGCCATTAAGGCAGATCTCAAGGACAAAAACGCGCCTTTTGGTGTTGACCTCCTGATTCCCCAGGTCGGTGGTAATGCACGGAAGACCAACGTGAGTCAAACCAACCAGCCCAGTCGATCTATCACTGAACACCGCTCTTCACAGAAAGACTACCAGAACGGGCAGCTGCCGCAGCTCATCGACATCATCATCGAGGAGAAGGCCGCCCTCTTCGTCTGCGCCGTCGGCGTCCCACCTAAGTGGGCAGTCGACAAGATGCACGCCGCCGGCATCCCGGTCATGAACGTGAGTGTCCCACCCACCAAACGTCCTCCCGTCAGGCCAACCCTCTCTGGATACAGATGGTCGGCCACCCGAAGCACGTCGCGCGCGCACTTAGCGTCGGCGTCGACCTCATCTGCGCCCAGGGCGGTGAGGGCGGCGGACACACCGGCGACGTCCCCTGCTCGATCCTCATCCCCGCCTGCGTCGAGGCGGTCAAGGGCAAGACCTCTCCGCTCACGGGCAAGCCCGTATACGTCGTCGGCGCAGGCGCTGTCGTCGACGGGCGGAGCCTCGCCGCGAACCTCGCGTGGGGCGCGGAGGCCGTCTGGGTCGGCACGCGCTTCGTCGCGAGCGTCGAGGCGGGCGCACCGAAGGCACACAAGGAGGCGGTCGTCAAGGCGGGGATCGACGACACCGCGACGACCCTGATCTACACCGGGCGGCCGCTGAGGGTCATCCGGTCGCCGTATGTGGACGACTGGTGAGTCCGGGGGAGTGATTGTGTTTTGCACGCACGGGGTGACGTGCTGTTCTAGGAACAACAACCGGCTGGAGGAGATCAAGGAACTCACGGCGAAGGGCGTCGTCCCGCACGAAGAGGAGCTCCGGAAGCACCCCGAGAAGCACGGCAAGGGCATTACCTTCCTCTCCGGACGTGTCGCCGGCCTCATCCACGAGATTCTCCCCGCGCAAACGATCGTTGACAATATGGTCAACGAGGCTGCTGCTATAATCCAGAGCTCGGCGGCGAAGGTCCAGGTTAAGGCGAGGCTGTGATTTAGTCAACTGCTTTAGGTGATCCTGCCTCGGATGTTGACGTTATTTGATTGATCTCATTATATGGATACGGGCAAGTTATTGTTATAGGATGCCTTTACATTGCTCGAAGGCTCCGTATGCTGGAACTTCCGATGCGTTCTCGGGTTTGAACACCGTGGCCGGGAGTGGCCTTAATTCGATGCAAATTTTCAAGCGAAACTCTGCTTGCGAGGGCTGACTCGGAGGGCGAACTGGTTTCTGCTCCTGAGACCTTACTGCTGCTCTTCTGGTACGCAATGTGGAACTGCGGTACGATCCGGCATGTGTCTGCTATATTCGGTGACATTCACGTCAGTCACTTATTACAGACACGCATGGGTGATCAGATGGCGTTGCATTTGCAGGGATCGGTCCCCATAAAATTGCACATTCATGATGGATATGAATGTGGCCGATTGACTCAAGACGAGCGACTAGACTACGATGGTTCCAAGCTCGCTCAGCTGGCTGTACATCCCACGTGCGATTGCAATCGTACGTATAGCCCTGGGCCACAGAAGGTGGCACCATGCCACGACCCTAGCGTCATCACGTCCACCTCGAGGCATAAGTCAGGGAAGTCACAGAGGACAAGGAGCTGTACAACCAGTGCACATAACGTCCGATGCCGTAGTGTTCTGTATGAAGGGACGCCCGCTCAACCTCTACAACATTCATCCTCAACCTCAGGCGGGCCACGAATGTATGGCAAGTGATGTGCCAATGGGTCGTGTGGTGTTACCCAGAAGACCGCCATACGAGTGAAGGGCTCAATGACTTCCGGATATATAAGCATGTAAGCCTTTGACTTGTTACGCCAGTCTACAGGTATGTCGGCAGAGGAGCTGGCGAAGGTGATTGCGCTTCTCAACACAATGTGGGCCGCGCCACTTTCGGTGCTCTCTCGAACGACTAATGAGACAACAATCTACAGGTTCTCAGTCGGATGCTGTGAAACGGCAGCGTGCGGTGAGTTCAATCCTACCGTGAAAGTGCACAGGACAATCTCATTCTGTTCATAGCGATCTACACTTATGATCGTTGTCTCACCTTCGGGTCGGAGGTGGATCTCATATGGCGCCGCCAACGGATCACAGTAACGACTGGCCTGTATCTGCTATTGCACCTATCGGCGACAGTGTATATGTACACCGGGATAGTGAGCACTGTGTTTGCGAGCTGCAGAGTAAGGCATAGTTCTTTTGCGCGGTAGTCGGAACACTGACATTATTTTAAGAGGTACATTGAACCTAGACAGGTCTGGGCTAAGCTTATTCACAAGGTTATCACGCAGCGACATGGTAACAAATATGATTGAAAGTTGCGCCGCTGTGTTGTTCCATGTCGTTACCGGTGGTGAGTGAAGACTCGGCGATATTGTTCAAGTTGTTGCCCACTCACAGCGATCTCCTTCATGTCGAATAGCATTCATGGCATTGCGTGCCTACGCCATCAGCAACCGTTCCTTGCCTCTTACATTCGCCATTTCTCTGTCTTCCTTGGTGATCCCTGCGTTGGACGTGGTACGTCCTCTCGTCGTTGCCTGCTTACATACATGCAAAGCTAAAATAATCACCAGTATCAGATCTGTACAGCAATCGCACCAGTTGTACCTTCCCCCGTTGACTGCATGGTCTTTTCGGCCATCAAAACAAAGATTGAACGGTGCGTCTCACAGTCTGGAATTGTGTCTTGACAAGTAGCTTTAATCCTACGATGCGCGTTCTAGGCCATGTGCGGAAGGGTTTCGCTTGACTTGCGATTGGAATGAACTGACAACGATCACTTCTTGCCCGTGTTGCCAGTGTTTGCTTCCGGGGAAGCATCCACTATGATCCCCGAGGTATGGCTGTTGGTAGCGACCTGGCGGCATGTCTACATGGTAAAGACGGCCAACGAGGCTCAACTTGAAGTTGATACTCCCTTAACAACGCTCAATCTTAGAGACGGTCAGTAAGAAGTCATTCAGAGGTCAACAAATTGTTCTTATCTAACTTATTACCTTCCGTGCCACGGCTCACTACCAGGCACTGTTTATTTTGTGTAAGTCTGCACGAAATCTGAGCAGGACACTTTGAAGCTGATTTAACTCAGCATTTTCTTCGTCCTTCAACTAGTCAACACCTTGCTGCTCGTGACTACTGTCGGTGTTGCAAGCTTTGCGCATCACATTATGCTGACTTCTACTTGATACTTGAGTTAGACTTCCACCAGTCCATTTTCCGTTCCCATCGCTAATGCGTGAGTTGCCTATCATTTCGTCTAAGACGCGACTCAATTTGATTGCGTACATTGCGCAGACTTCAGACGATCCTCCTCTCCCGCTTCTACCTTAACTTGCATGAAGCGAACTCGCCTCAAGCCATGCTATCTTCCGGCACATCGCAGCTATCCGATCTCAGTTTCGTGCAGGTGGTCGGGAGTTTAGCGGGCACGATCGCCTACAATACAGGGAGCCCCGCAGCAGAAGGCATGGATTCGCGGAGCAGCAGTGATCCCGACACCGATGAAGAGCTTTTGGGAGTCCAAGAAGCAGACATCGAACGACCGCCAGTCATTGTTGCCATCCAGGAGAGCATTCCAGAGTAACGCTCCACCCAGATCCGGAATACTCCCGTAGAAGGAGTTCCGAAAGCTGCCTATAAGAATATCATTCGAGACTTCGCGACGTTCAAATCAGTACAATCATGCTGAACACATGCTCCAAATACGCACCATCTCGTCCACTAGCATAGCGTCCACCTTAGCTGAGAGACTCTGGGAGAATTGCTGCAAGTGAAATGCCGCAATAGGCCCACAGGTCTTGCAGGTGGCCGCGTTCTTCAAGGCACAGCGCATGGCTTGTCGATCAAGGACGGTCTGCCCGCATGGTACACCGTTGAGCAGCTTAGCTACTTGCAGCAGCCACTCACACCACCAATTTCGCAATCCCCATGGGTTGCAGAACGCGCGAGGAAGTGTGTACGCGGTGCAGCCTGTGCAGGACACCCACACAAACCTCTGGTCAGGCAAGATCCCACTGGTCAATCCCTGGTCTGCGTTGGAGTAAGGAATCATATGGTCTAGTGCGAGGGTCTGGGCTAGGGCCCCCATGGCCTTGCGGTGTTGCAGTAGGTGATAGTAGCACGAAGCCGGAATCGCTTCGAGTTCTTCGACATAGCAGTCGTCCAAGGGCGTCCGCATCAGTACCAGTGTGGCGTGTCTCGCCTCGCGCACCCAGTGATGTGCGCAGGCGATGGCATACACCACCAATGGTCTTGTTTCAGCGAACCCTAGGAATCTTGCCTGCAGCGCCTCGATGGCGGCCACGAGCTCGTACTTTTTTGCTGCTTGGAGTAGCAGAGACGCTGTTTGAGGGTCTGGCGGCGCCTCGGGACATGCGACGGGGTAGACGTACTGCAAAATGGCAGCGATCGTACGGCTGTGTTCGGGTAGTGTGAGGCCGACTACACGTCCGTCTCTGCTCCTCTGCGAGCCTTTGATGGACTGGGAGCCATTGGTCAGCGTTAGCTGGAAGTAGGGCGAAGCAACCCGCAGGAGGTCGGAGTGCACTTTGAACTCGACGCCGTCGCGGGCCCGCAGCTTGAGATCGGCAGAAGGCAGTCCGAAAGGGTACGGCAACGATGACTTGGCCTCCCACTCCCTCCTGTCGTACGACGTCAACGGTGCCCGTGTCGACGCCTGCGGTAGTTCGGCACAGAGGAAGGGCATCGCAGGGAGCGCGTCGGCATCGCCTGCATTGTGGAACTGGAGGAGCCGATGATATGCGCCCGCCGTCAAGTCCTCCAGCTCGGTGAAATAGACGTCCTGTAAGGGTTGTCCAATGGTGCGCTGCGCGGCAACACGTGCGACGTCTTCAAAGTGATAGGCGTATGCTGTAATGTAGACAAGCAGTGGATGCGCGCCATCGAGCGTGAAATCGGTGAGCTGTCTCTTCATCATCTCTGTCAAGCCCTCCATGAGATACTTGTCCACAGCCGTCAAGACGTCCCTGACTTGCGAGAGCGACGTGAATACGGGCGTAGTAACAGGGTAGCAGAGGCGGAGGAGAAGATCCACGACCTCGCTCGTCTCCGTGACAGGTACGACAGGGATACCGTCTCTCCTGGGGCATTGCTGGACGGGAGCTTCTCTGGCGATGTCGAACATATCCTCGAAGACGGAGGACGCCTCCGCCAATATACTGCTGCGCACCCGATAGTCGACTCTATCGCGGGACCGCAAGATGATATCGGAGCGGGGAGAGTTGAACGGCGCAGGGGCGTCTCGTCTGTACGTATGGTCGGTGGCTTGCAATCAGCAAGGTACTGATGAACGCAAGATGCATAGGGCTACAAGCATGAGGACTTACACGACTGGCATAGTGGGGTCGATGGTCCTGGTTGGTGATCTCGATCGGCCAACTACAAACCTATAAGTGAAAATACGACAGGGGAGTGAAACGGCTGAGTAGGCACGGGTGCGGGAGGTTGTGGATGGGTGGAAGCGAAGGCCAGCTACTACGGTACGAGTTAAAGTTCTGGACACGGCGCGATAGAAGCAAGTGCGGAGGACATATAGTACTCGTAGTCCCGTCTGCAATCTGGGTTCACCAGTCACGGTCTTCCGACGCATGTGGAGCTTCGAAAGCGTGGCGTAGTGAATGTCAACGCCAGTGATACGCAGGTACCAAGGAGCTGGGCCGGCCTCAACGAGCATTCTCGTCGCATTGGCCGCCTCGTGTCATATGCTGCACCACCAAATGAGACAGACGATGTCCCAATCTGCATACCACGTTGACACAAAGTGATTATTGTGATAGAGCAGACCATTCGGTGCTGCATAGTGAAGGGCTTCGAAGCACGGGTATACGGATCCATGCCAGATCGACGCCACTGTATGACCTCGTTACTTAGTAGCGAAAAGATGGAAAGGTCCGCACGCACCGTGTTTTCCATCGATGGACAGGAGTCGGTGGGCACGAACCCTAGCAAAGCCCTTCACGAGAGAGCTATGCTGAACCCTACCACGCACGCATTCAGTAGGGACATCAAACTGAACTTGCTGTCAGGGGATGTTGTTTTGCCATGACCGCATCACATCGCACCGAGTCGTGCAACGTGCACGGGATCACGACTTCCAAGTCTTTGTCAATGATCCATCAGTACACTAGGACACAATGTGATCCACGCAGATAGCTCAGCCACCTCGTCCCTTCATTCCACGAGGTGTCGTTAGAGCTTGCTGTGTACCCTGTAGTTCGCTGTCCTCATCTTGAGCCTTATGAGGACCCGAGAGGGAGAGCACATATTACACTCTCAAATATATATTGCAATCGGCAGCATTCAACAGATCACGAGGTTAACGTTTCGATTCCGAAAGAACTGTAGTCTCATACCAAGACCCTCCACACGGCGCTAGTGTGGGGGTTGTGTCGAACCTGTTAGAAAGAACCGCACTTCTGCGGCACATAAATCCGTTGCAATTAGGCACTCTCCGGCAGTAACTTATGATGACAGAATGGACATGAATCATATCGGGAACTCACTTTCAAGACTCATCAGAGTCGAAGTCGAAGAAGCCAAGACGCCGAAATGCATCCACCTCCAAACGGAGCCCATCGTGAGTCACCGGACGGAACACAGACCGATCCGCGTCGCCCGAGCGCTGCGGTCTCAATCCGCCATTGAACTGTCGTCCTCGTGATGGTCGCATCCGGATTCCGCGCCATGTTATATTTGCTGCGTCGCGACGACAGAGCCCGTGGACACGAGACGGACGAACACGTCAAGTGGTAACGAGAGCGGCACCCTGGAAATGCCCGGCGTAAAGACTGAATGCAGGAAAGCGCACGGATGGTGGCGGCCGGAGCTCGAGTCCTGGCCACCGATACAGCCATCGCGGACCGCAGGCTCATCCGTGAATATCGAAGGCCACCCGACGTCGCACGCGCATGACACCCGGTCCTGCCCTACGCACCCCGACGGCGTGCCGACGCCAACCATCGGGACACTAGTCATTGGCGTTGATGGACGGATGGCGGAGCGAAGCTTCGCGGCGAGCCACCGGTACCCACACCGAGCCCACATGCACGTCATACGGGGAAAGGGCTAGCAGATGATCGAACGCGTGAACTTGCAGGTTGATACGCGAGTGGAGGGTACGGGGAGAGAAAGACTCTGGCCCGTTCAGGACGTGTACATATGTCATGTTGCTGTAACCCGCAGAAGCGTCCGCACATCAGCGCCGGTGTCATATTGCATGTGTACATACTCACCGCAGCAATGAGAAGGTCCACGATGGCAGTCCTCGGAACATCGTGTGGGACAGATCGCATCGCGAGGGTGCTGTCGTCGGCCGACGCCACCTCCCCGCATCTCCACAGTCGAAGAAGCGAGGTTCCCGCGTCGACGGACTTGGCAGGTCCAGGCAGGACTTGGGCAGGACAGACGGTTCGTGGCGCGAGCGCGGGTCACGCTGGCTGGGTGACCCGCTACAGCCCGCAACGAGGACTCGATGCTCGGCTGCGCGAGTCCAGTCGAGAGTCATGAGGAGTCACAAGATACGGCGTGCATGTCTGAAACAGGAGGTGTGAGCCCGTCGAGCAGAGCACTGAGGATGCTCCCGGGCTGCTGGGATACGTGCACGTGACAGTGAGAACTGCGCGTCGGTGTCAGCTGGCGGGGACAGTTACGAGAGCGGCCGTCACGCGCGGGCAGCGTCGCTCTGGCGGGTGGTATAGGCATCGTGCACGAGCAGGGTTAGGTGAGATTGGGTCGCGAGATGGAGTGATCGGGTGTGGCTGTAGCCATGGATGGCTGATCAGCGCGCATTGGGAGGACCACGGGATGAATGTTTTGACTCCGGGGGCAGTGGTGCAGGCTCCGAAGTGTCAAACTCGTGAAAGTGGTTCCTCGGTGACTGTGGATTCGGTATCAGTGGCACGGAGATTGCTGGACGGAATGCGCGAAAGAGCCACTCGACTGACATCAAAGGCACGCTGGCTGGCTAACTAGGTACGCGGCGGCGCCGCTCACTCCAGGCGGTGTCGCGTGCGGACTCGCAGCGCACTGGATGCGGACGGGACATGCGCGGGCGATGGGTCGGAGGAAGAGAGGCGGACGGAGCTGTGGCTGCATGTGGCGGCGACTGAGAAGAGGCTGAGATCCGTGGCCGGATCGATGTTCCTGGGTACGGGCGTGTGTGCAGCTGTCGCCGTGTGGCCCATACCGGGCATGGGGCATTCTCGGCAAATCCGCGAGCCCGACCCGGTCCAGCGCACACGCAGGCGGGCGACAGGGGCGAGCAGGCCGCCGCGAAAAATGCACGGCAGCGAGGGCACACAGGCATCGATGGGCCGGCGGCGG